>NC_064539.1:25017242-25318492 GCF_023856365.1 Brienomyrus brachyistius
AAAGGTCGAATTCTTTCTTGGTCACAAGTGGGCAGCAACCTGAGCCTCTCCTTCCCCTGACCCCTTCACCCCTTACCACCAATGTGAAGGGTGGCCTTGGGGGTGGGGACCTTGAAGCTCATTACAGGTCCTAAGAGCTGTCGGTAATCAAGCTGCCATGGTGTAGTTTTGCATAAACACCAGCAAACCGCCCCCCCCTCGGGGATGGTTTGTTATTGAATGCCGGAGGTTTTTATATATGTTGTGAGATCTGTGCTTGGAGCCGTTTATAAATTATGCATTTAATCTATAAGCAGTACTGTTCAGAAGTTTCTTGATGTAACTGGAAAATAATTAGTTGTACATAATGCTTCCCGATATTGATGCGTATTGAAGTTTCCATATGTTTAATTTTGTGATATTTCAGCCTTTTTTTTTTATATGCTCACTTATTCATAAGCGTGGAGTGTGATTGGCTGGGGCTTGCGGGGGGCGGGCTTTTGGCCAGAGGCAGATGCCCCGCCCCCTGAGCTGCCTCACTCTTCCTCCCTCTGCAGGCAGCAGCACGGCCTGTATCGTGGTCCTGGACCGGCAGAGGCACCGGCTGCACACGGCCAACCTGGGCGACTCGGGTTTTCTAGTGGTGCGGGGGGGCGAGGTGGTGCACCGCTCGGATGAGCAGCAGCATTACTTCAACACGCCGTTCCAGCTCTCCATCGCGCCCCCCGGCGCCGAGGGGGCCGTCCTCAGCGACAGGTCAGGCTGCTGCTTCGCCGAAACGCAGAAAAACATGCATGGTGGACCGTAACTGCCCCCCCCCCCCACTGTGAACTTTGACCCTGTTTATTTGGCCTGGCCTGCTTCTCCCTCCCTCTCGCCCCTGCGTTTGGCCACAGGCCGGTGTTCGTGACATCATTGCCCCCTAGTCGGTTTGACGTATCCCTGTCATCTGCCAGCTACGTTATCTGGTTACATGAGGGAGTTGTGGTGGGTTGGGGGGGGGGGGTAATAGCTTGACACCCAAGCTGGGCGCCAAATTCCATTGAGGGGTGGGACTGGGGTGCCTCCCAAGTTGACCAATGCCAGAGGATCTTTTCCATGTGCTCCTGATTCATATCCAGTATTTTTAAGGGGTGTGCATACTAAATTCATCATGGCCTTTTAAATGGTTTATAGTCTGTCCCCTGCTGCCCCCCAGCACTGGCAGGCTGGGGGTAGGGTAATAATAAGTGTCCTTCCCCATGTGCCTATCTGCAGCTTGTATCCCTACAGCCACATAGGGTCCTTCATTAAGGCTTTAGTGTTTATTGTGCATTAAACCACGGTCCTGCTCTTTCTCATGGCTTACAGCGCCTCCTGGTGGGCAGGGAGTTCTGTTACCCTAATTTGCTTTAAATCTCCTTTTGATTGGTTAACAACATGAAACCTTCGGTCTGGCAGACGGCCTTGTAGCCACAGAGCGGCCAGTAACAGCCCAATCCGATGGGCTCCTTCAGTCTGATAGCGAGAGGCTAATAGCGTAGGGATTATCCTCAGCATCCTCGGCGCTAGCAGCAGTAGAGGTGGGACAGCCCTGCTCACAGCGTCCGCCTCTTTGCCTCCCAACAGTCCCGAGGCGGCCGACAGCTCGTCGTTTGACGTCCAGCTTGGCGACATCATCCTGACCGCCACGGACGGCCTCTTCGACAACATGCCCGACTATATGATCCTGCAGGAGCTGAAGAAGCTGAAGGTTCGGCCCGGCATCTCTCGCTTCGGCCCGGGAAACGCGGTCTCTGGCCGGCACGTGTTTATGGCCCCCCCTTTTGTCCGCAGAAACGCGAACTACGAGAGCGTCCAGCAGACGGCGCGGAGCATCGCGGAGCAAGCCCACCAGCTGGCTTACGACCCCAACTACATGTCGCCTTTTGCACAGTTTGCGTGTGACAACGGGCTTAATGTGAGGGGTGAGTCTCTCCAGGATGGCCCTTCTGCTCACTTCATTATTTAAGGGATGGGCTTATTCTGGCCCTCGGGGCTTTAAGGTGGGCTTGAGATTGCTAGGCAACGGTCTGCAGTTGTGATGCTTCCCACAAGGCTGATCCTGCGGGTGACCGGACGGCTCCTCGTTAACACAGGTCCCTGATTCCGTTTCCCTTATGACTTTCTTCTCTCCTCCATTTATTTGTCCTGCAGGGGGGAAGCCGGATGACATCACGTCCTGCTCTCTATTGTGGCCGAGTACACGGACTAGTGCTCTGTGGGAAGGGTGGCCCGGCCCCTCTTCGGTCTGCACGCCATTTTGTCGTGCCGTTTGCTGCTGTCGGAGGAAGGAACTTTGCAGCTAGTCCAACGCCCTCCCCCCATACCTGGTACCTTTTCCCACCCCCTTGTGTGCGTCCTCATCATCAAAGAATCATGAAATCTGTGTCCATCCTATCACGAGCTAACTGTGACATTGACTGTAGCATGTGCCCTGATCGTCCAATCACAGCGAGACTTAGGGCTGGATTTGACGTTCTGTCAAATGTCGTCTTAATAAAACAGTGGTAAAACATTGAAACTTGCTGTTAAGGTGGTGAAAACGAGTGTTTTGGGCTGGGGGGGGGTAGCTGTTTGTTTTGGCGTCGTCTGGTCACTGAGGGGTTGGAGGGCAGCGTGTGGTGTGAAGGGGGAGTTAGAAGGCCCCTGGGGGGCATCAGTCGAATGTACCCACGGCTTGGTGGCCGCTGTGACCCCGCGGGGGACGTCCTCAAAGTATGGGGGGGGGGGGGTGTGTTTGCTGCAGTTGAGATGGTGAAGTTAAGTGGTGTGACACGTGGTAAGGAGGGAAGCTTTGGCCAGGTGAGGTCATCCTATCAGAGAGCTGCTGATAGGCAGCTCACACCTATTGGCTCAGCTAGGTTACGCCTGTCAGAGGCCACGCCCCCGTATCCGAGCAGAGTTCTGTCTGAGTGTATTTAAGTGTGTTGGTTTTTGAAATATTTTTTCAATGCTGTATATAATGTCTTTAATCATAACGTGATGGGATTTTAAGAGAAAAGGACTCGTTCAGCTATTGTACATGTACTACAATTCAGGGGTAGGAGCATTTTGAATCCTACACCATGTGTAGAAAGGGAAGTTTATTTTATTATTATTATTGCTATTATTGTTGTTATGTTCAGATTTAGTACGAACGCACGCAAATGCCACTCACCCAAGGACTGTACAAGGTATCCAGTCCCTTCTCATCCGCCCCCACCATGTTTCCTGGTGATTTGAGGCGTTGAGGCCGCTGGGAGCCTGTGTAGCACATAATTTCTGTCTTCTGTCCAGTATGGGGCGTGCTGTTATGCGTGGTTGAAAAAGCGCAACGCACAAGGTTAATGCATTTGTGAACGCTTGTGGCTAAACGTGCTGAAAACAGGTGTGACTGAAAAAAGCACTATATGTTTAGTATCAGTCTTTTGCCACGCCGAATGAACAAAATGGACGTGGACAGCTCGTCGAGGTGGGGCGGAGCTACCTGTCGGTCACGCGGTATTTCAGGCTCGATCGTTTCCCTCAGGTTTCACACGGGGTGGGGGTTGTATGTGTGTTTGCTGTGGACTCTTGCTCTTTGTATGTTTCACTATGGAGTTTCTGTTTCCTAATTTAATTGAATGGTGATGTGCATGATCCGCGACGAGGAGAGCTCAGTGTGTGTGTGTGTGTGTGTGTGTGTGTGTGTGTGTGTGTGTGTGTGTGTGTGTGTGTGTGTGTGTGTGTGTGTGTGTGTGTGTGTGTGTATAGGTTTTTTTCAGTGCACAGAAGTGGCCACTTTGTTCGGTGTACTGCTGTCCCCCTTACACACGCGTGTGTGATACTCACACACAATGCTAATCGCCATTTCCTGCCACTCATGTTGCTAAGTAGCTTCTCTATGCCCACGTCCCATTTCTCTCGACCTCGTGAGATAGTGGGTTATGCCTTTTGGCCAGTCTGACAGATGCCTGCTCCCTGAAGCAGGTCGATGTAGCGATTGGCTGATTGGCATAGGGGGGGGAGAGGTGTGAGCATTAATTCCACCAACAAGAACCTTGCTGTGATGAGTGGGGGGGGTTTGTCTCAAAGAATCTGGCCAGACCTGGTTTGGTGTCAGGCGAAATGTGGTTCCCATTCATCGGCTAACGTGTCACATGACGACGCAGGTGCACCAAAGAGACGCCCACCCTGTTTCCGCGATGAATTCGATTTAAAATGTCAAGCAATACTGTAATATGAACTTTTCCTTTTCTTCTAATGCACTGGCTTTGTGGATCGCGTCCTATACGACTGTCTGTCAGTACGAGTAGCCTAGCAATATGCATAAGCAAAAATGAGGAAGTCTGTCATCTGTGTGTGACGTGTGTCACTGTGTCGTAAATCTTAAACCCATGCCCCCCCTCCCCGTGTGCTGTATACTATTGTGTGATGACTCACAGCTGCTTTGTCACTTCCCCCCTCCCAACTGTTTACTTTTTTTTTAATTATTATTATTTGATCTCCCTACACCATAAATAAGATTGGTGGTGATGTTTTGTATGTCCGGCTGTTTATTTTTGGAAATGTTATTATTGTTATCTGATCTGCGTGGCCTTTGTATTCTTGACTTAATACGGTGTACAGGCAGAGCAGTCCGGAAAAATCCTAAATGAGGCCAAAATGGGAAAGCCATAGAGCAGCGTTTCCCAGTCCAGTACCCAGACCCACAGAGAGTCCGTGTTTTTGCTCCCTCCCGTGAGCTGTCTGGCAGGGAGCTCGGAGGGAGCAAAAATGTGGACCGACTGTGGGTCCCTGAGGGACCGGAGTGGGAAACGCCGCCGTAGAGGGTTGTGACATGGGTGTGACTCCTCACCCGTCCCGCTGTCTGGCCGCCCAATACGAAATTGGGTCACTTTTTGTTTTTTTTCCTTCAATTCATCTATTCTTTAAAATTGAGCAGCAGGCAGCAGGTCTGGTCCATGTAATATGATGGCAAATTTAACTGTTGCTGACCATCAATAATCCTTTAATTAGAATGACCCAGAGGCCATTTTCAGCCTGCCCCTGTTTGCGAGGGGCACTGCCCCTACAGACTATGGGGATTTTGGATGGGGGGGCGGGTTGGCCATGGCGCAATCCCAAGCTGAACACGTTGGCCTTAAAATCCTGGAAAACCAGCTTCGTCCTCCCGTGCCCTCGCGCGCGGTCGGCCTGGTGTGCCCTGGGTATGGCAGTGGGGTGCTGCTCACTGGCGCCCTCTAAAGACTCTCTGCAGGCACTGCTGCAGCTCTGCCCCCCCCCCCCCCCCCCCCCCCCTTCTGCGGCTGATGTCTGTCGGTTTTGTACCAGAGAGACACCTTTGTCTACGGTAGAAAAAAAATGCAAAAATAGTTTCTGTAAATATGTTTTCAAAGCTGTATAATATTTAAATAAAGGATATAGTATTTGTACTACACAGTCTGCCTTGGATTTATGTTTTTTCAGATCCTTCTAAACACAAACGCAAACATTAAGGGTACAGAACAGCCTCATAAGTGCAGGTGGAGGGTCAAGACTGAAATGTAGTCTTTGGGGTTTATGTGTACGACCCCCATCCCACTGGCCAGCTGGTCACCGTGAGCTTGAGGTGACCACAATCATACCCCGAGTTCTGCCTCAAAGTTCGGACAAGGTGACACTGGGCCTTTCCTCGGCTCTTTGGAACGTGTGATGCAGCTGAACAGCAACCTCCCACATCCCCCCCCCCTCCGCTTCCAGCTCTTCCAGCTCTCTTCCTGTCAAGATTATCAGAAGCTACATTCCTGGGGCTGTGAGTAAGCAGGAATGCATGTACTACTAGAAGTTCGCTTAAGTTATATCATGTGATTTAGGTCTAACCGCAGAGCCCCTTTTAGGATCTTGGTTATTAAACACCATGGAAGCCTTTGAGGTCGATCCTTTGAGGGCGTCTTCTCCAAAACTAGCCAATCAAGTTCTGTTTTCTGCCTCGTGATCAATTATAAGCATGGTCATATCTAATGTACACATTCCATTTGTTACCATACATGTACACAGGGAGTCCTTGGCATCTTCTCAGCATCTCCTTCCGTGCTCCCTAATGTTCAAACACCCAGAGTGAGGGTCCTGCTTTTGCCACGGTCATTGTTGGGGGGAGGGGGGACCGGACAGAGCTCCACCCTGCACTAAACTGGGGTTTAGTAAACTGGGGAACGATTTGACTCGTTGTGGGGACGTCTGATGCATGGAGAAGCCAGTTTTAAGGTATACGTGTTTACATTTTCATCTTAAATCACTGGATTTCCAAGTACTGCCCCAAGCTTTATAAAATGCTAGCCAGCCTTGGGTTATCTGGCATTGGCAGGCCTTGAGTGTCCTTGAAAGTGTTTGCTCAGAGTCCTGTTTCTAAAGGCCAGACTGTGTTTTGAATTTCGAGTTGCAGTAAAGCACCCGGGCTGAGCTGGCTGGGAGGTTCAGGGCAGCTGAGGCTGGGCTGCAGGGCAGGTGGTGCTTGGGCCACGAGGAGGGGCTCTGGGTAGGGTTCTGTTTAAATCAGGCTGTTATCCTGATCCAGCACCTTCCTGCACCATCCACATGAATTGGCAGATTTATGTCTGGGTTTTCCCCTCAAGGCACCTTCATTCAAAAAAAATGATAAACTTTTAAATATAACATAAATTAAGGGTTTGAACAGGAATTATTTTGGTCCAGTCCAACGGCCCTTGGCCACCTAATAGGGGTTTTAATTGCTTGAATACATCCATCCATCCATCCATTTTCCAAACCGCTTATCCTACTGGGTCACGGGGGGTCCGGAGCCTATCCCGGAAGCAATGGGCACGAGGCTGGGAACAACCCAGGATGGGGGGCCAGCCCATCGCAGGGCACACACACACCATTCACTCTCACATGCATTCCTACGGGCAATTTAGCAAGTCCAATTAGCCTCAGCATGTTTTTGGACTGTGGGGGTAAACCGGAGTACCCGGAGGAAACCCCACGACGACATGGGAAGAACATGCAAACTCCACACACATGTGACCCAGGCGGAGACTCGAACCCGGGTCCCAGAGGTGTGAGGCAACAGTGCTAACCACCGTGCCGCCCCTGCTTGAATACATCTGTAAAAAAAAAAACCCACATGCTTGACTTGTTTGTGCTCTGGGAAACAAACTCCCCAGAGAATCATTACTGTATTTTTGGATCGGAATTCCCTGGCTAGCTGAATGTTTTTCCCCAATGGAAGCTGAAAATATATGAATCGTTTAAAGTAGCCCTACATAATATTGTTTTTTCACAAATCTAATTGCTCTTTTAGTGATACAGAGCCCCAATGTATGACACGTCAAATTCATCAAAATGTTTTTAGTGTTTGATGTCATTATGATGTCATTATGATGTCATAGTGCAACAAACTTTGAAGTATTTTTTTTTTAACTGGCACAGCACCTGCAGCTGTGTCACACTATGACTAAGCATCTCTTAGCTAATGCTTGTCGCAAACAGGCAGGGTACACTGGGTGCCAGATCTCCCAAAGCAGAGAGGTGATGTGACCTTAGAAACTCATTGCTCTAGATCTTACTTAAAGAAAAGACAGACATTGGAAATGGGTCCCCCAGGCCACCTGGTAATCAGGATTCAGTGTGCTGCCCTTGAGACCAGCTGGAAAGACCCTAGAAAATACATACTGACAACAGTGTGACACAATCAATGATTGAGTTTCTGATGGAAAGGGGCAGAGAGAGCCGTACGGTTCTTATGTGGGCAGAAGATGAGATCTTTGGCGGAAACAGGGTGAGGTATGAACTGGATGTAGAGCATCAAGTCTAAAGTCCAAATATGGCTCAAGTCTGGAGTGGAGCTATAGAGCTGTACTCAGGCAGCGTGTGATTCAGTGGGCTGAGTGCCTGTAACCAGAAGGTTGCTGATTCAAATCAGCCTCAGCACGTCTGCTGGAAGGTCACCCACGTCTGCTAACAGTGCTAATGTTCTCCCAACCTCTACGTGGAGAGGAAGCAGACTGGTCAAAGTGCAGCCTGAAAGCCTAACATCTGACCTGAGCTCCTAAAACGAAGGCTTGTGTCTGAGCTCAGCTCGGCGATGGCCCAAGGATCCACCAGTTACTGCGCTTGACAGTGGAAGTACAGTTACAGCGCCAGAAGTGGAATTACGCCGAATATGTGAGCAGACCTAAGGCCCATTGCGGTGTATGTGGGTGTATGATATGTCCGGGGGTTTGACCCCAATCTTTCGCATTTATATTACAGCACACGAGTAACCGTCAGAGAGAGAGAGACAGTGGAGAGGGGGGGTGATAACTGCATTCCGCCTTGCTAGCCATTTTCCGATATGGCTCTCTAAAGCCGCCTCTGCTTCTTGTCTCCTTTTACCGGCACGTGGCTCGAAATTCCAGCCACACCGCAGGTTTACTCATAGCCCTGAGCTGCTTACAAACTCCGCCCTCCAGCCTCTCCATAAGGCAGCTCCAGGCTTATTGTCCACAAATTTTAAGGTCACTGTTTACGGATGTGATTCATTGCCACACTATGTGACACACCTACACATGTTTATAGGGGTGCCAAGTTTCCTGTACCCGTATTCAAGGTAAGTAGTTGAAGGACCAATGGATGGACATATATATATATATACACTAACGTTTCACTCTAGTGTTTGTCATACCCATTTCGGTTTGGCTGCTTCCGCTCCTCTGCTTTGTGTCCCTGATGACTCCGCCCCTCTTTTCTACCCAACAAATCAACTGCTGTGAAGTGGGAGGGCTTAGTGCCGATAGGAGGACAATAACCAACATCACTAGCACTGAGGGACTCAACTGACAGGAACAATCCCAGATATCATATTGCTGCATAAAATCGAGGTGGGGTCATTCCTGGTCACTGTCAGGGAACAGCATGGCACAGATTTGAATTAGATGCTGGGAGGTTGCAGGATCTGAACTTGGGGAGGAGGGTATTGATTAGTCTTGGGCTGTCCAGTGGGTCTTATCTAAGGGATCTGTGTCTCATGGGGCTGAAGAGTGTGATATTAGGGGTTGGGTAGGAACAGGATAACATCTAAGCACTCAGCAGGCAGTGTGGTGGTTATGAATGTGGATTTGTATCCTGTAGGTTGCTGGTTCATATCCTGTTGTTCTTCCATCACAATCACTTGTTCTAGCAAAATATCCTATTAGTAACTAGTCCAACCCTCAAATTCCACATAAGCATCAATCCTGACTGATGTGACCTGACCTGAGTGATGTTTGGGTCTTTATATGCAAAGTAGCCTTTAGGGACAAAACTGGTGTTTTAACTGTGTGTTGATGGGTGCATAGTGAGGCAATAATGCACCCATCTGTCATGCTGAGAACTGAACAGATTAACCTGAAATCAACTATCTCAGTAAACATCTGCTGGATCACATGGCCTATCTGCATTTTATTGTGTGATTTCAGTCCATTTTGTATCAGTGAGTTTGGTCACCGTTGGCCAAACGCTGCCCATGTGGTCCAATTTTCCTGGAAAATGCTCCTTTTCATCACATCACAATGATCCACTTATTGGGGGGGGGGGGGGGGGTTCAGGATTAGCCTGTACAGTCACGGCGAGCCCCAGAGATTCAGCAAGGGGTCTTTTTATTATCTAAAACTGCAAGCGTCATCAGATGGGGCCATTCTAGGGGGTATACCAAAGGCCCTTCCAGAGAGGATCTTATGAATGCAAGTAAATTTGGTCCACAGACCAACTGCTAATATTTAGTAACAGATGCAGCTCTTAGGTGAGAAGGTGATGGGCACGGATCATGTCAGATATAAGCACTGGAGGGGCAAACAAAGTATGTAATATAAAACTCATACTTCTGTGAACTGATTGCCTTATTCACTAAAAAAGTAACACTTTGCCTGACCAAATACCGCTTCGCAAACCACCAACTCTACAGCTAGTAAAATTGCGATGACAGATTCCCTGGTATAAACGGCAACGTCACTCTCTTTCAAAGACAAACGATGTGTGGAAATAGCTCTCAAGCCAAGTTGAGGGTTTTTCATTAGCTCAGCTGCTAATGGGATGGGAAGGGTTATATAAATTAACTGTCGGTTAGGCATGAGTTAGGTATTTATCTACGTTATGTGACCTTAGACCTTCAAGCATTTATGCAAAGAAAAAAAAACAAGTTATGTATTATAGAAGATCACGGGTTAAAATGTGGAATTACATCACCTGGGTGATATTTTTCAATTATTTGCACAGAAATAATAGCACAGTTGCAGTTTAAAGTTGTAAATTAGTTATTCTTATATTTACATACATTTGGAATATTATGAAGATTTGTGACCATTAACAGCAATACTGTATAGGATGTGTCTCAAATAAAAAACAATGATTTGGGTGATGCAAAAAAAATTCAAGTTCAGTTTATTTTTTATAGAATATTTCAGACAACTAAGGTTGGCACAAAGTACTGTGTAAATCATTAATGCAAAGAGGACAAACACATACAATATCAGGACACTAGACGGCTCCTATACTGAATCAAAAGCCAAAGATTAAAAATGTGTCTTTAAGCGAGCTTTAAATGTGGACAATGCTGGCGTCCGCCCATTCTGCAGGGGCATTTTGTTCCACAACTGCAAGCACACAATTTCCTTTAAGCTTCAGCCCAAATTTCGGGCTTTGGTATACCGATCTCAAAGTCCTATGTGGAACATACGTATTTAAAAGCTTCGACAGATAGGTGGGAGCAAGGCCATTGAGGGATTTGTAAACAAATGTTAATATTTTAAATTCAATCCGAAAATGCACCGACAACCAGTGCAGTGCAGCAAGTATCGGGGGAAATGTGATCCCGCTTTGCCTTTGCTGTTAGCAGCTGTGCCGCGGAATTTTGGACCAATTGTAGACGAGAAAAAGAGGCCTGACTGATTCCAGCACAAAGAGAATTACGGTAATCGAGACGAGACGAAATAAATGCATGGAGGACCCTTTCAAGGTCATCAAAGCTCAGATAGGGCTTGACCTTTGTCAAGAGCTTTGACTGGAAAGAGCCATTCTTAACCAGTTTATATGTTTATCAAGTTTTAAATCACTGTCCGTGTAAAACATTGCTATAAGAACTACAGCTCAAATGTGTACTGCTGCAGTCAAAATTGTGCAGATTTTCCAAGTATGACATAACCGAATGCTTATATTCTGCTACTTGTTTTCTTATAGTCCAGTGTTTGTAAAAGATGCACAAATAACTCTGCAATTGATAACCAGTATGGAAGATGTATAGATGGAAAACAGAAATATAAATTAATGTCCACATTTTAAGCTATATGATTAATGCTTATTCAGCGTGCGTTTGCTTTTAACATCCTTATTACTTAAAAGCATGCATAAAATGAGAATAAAATACAATTTTAGAAAAAGATTTGGCAAAACAGACTAATGAAGATTACAATTTCTTTTCCTATTATAGCTGTCATTTGTAGCACATTCCTCCCTACCCTCACAGCACATACATTTCCTCCGCAAACTGTAACTCAGATCCGGAAAACGTCGCTCTTTCGGGAAATATATAACTACACGGTTTGCACCGCCCCTAGCGTTAACCTCGTAGTTGATTTTACTGCGAAGTACCGCGTGGGGGCGTTGCAGTGTTGTTATTTGTCTAGTGTACACTCTTTTAAGTGTAACTCTAACGTTAATCCATCCATCTTTCTACCTATCTATTCATATTCCAGTCGCTTACCCTGGTAAGGATCGCGTGGTAAGTATAAATGTCGGAGTACACCGATCTCTGGTTTTAATTCCACAAATGATCACATCGTGTTGTTTCTGTTTTTCCCGAATCCTTAGTAAAGCTTGTCCCCTGTGAGGACCCGTACCGTTGGCACGCTCGCTGCAGCGAGGATTTTGTCTCTCATTGGCTGAAGCTGTTACTGGATCTGAAACGTCATTGACTCTGTGCGCCGCAACTTCCTGACCCAAAGGGGGATACTAGGTGAATAAATATGGTAAGACGAAAACATTAATTTAAGCTTACCTTGAATAAATATAAAGCACCTTTGCATGCTTGAAGTGATGACGTGAGGGGTGCAGAGCGTTAATAATGCAGCCCCGTAGTTATATTTTAAATCCTTGGTCTTAACCGAATCGTAGCTTGACGGGATGCCTTGAGATGGGCGAATGGTCACATGACAGGTGAAAATGGGAGAAAAAGAAGTTCGTTGCTGGAATCACGTCTTCTCTGTTTTAATTCGGAGTTTTTCACTTTAATAATTACAGTCTGTTACGCGGTGCATAGTTGAGGTTCGGGAAACGGCCGATCTCCCTGGATTCGGCGATCCAAGGGCCTTCGTTAGCCGGCTTACACTAACCCACACCAGGCACGCATCTGGCTGGAAAGCAACAATTACTTCACTCTGAATGTTCTCAACCCGTGCCAGTCTTTATAGTCGTTCGTTAATGTGTAGTTTAAATGCACAGATAAAGTCGGTCATTCTAGTTGTCATTCATCATTCAGTATAAGCAGTATTTTATCTAAATGGAAATTCTGTTGTTGAGGAATTATTCATCACATATAGGAAATCAAACCACTGAAGAATGAATGACATGGTTTGTAATAAGCATAAGGGATTTTCCCTGAAGATGCTTATTACAAAATATTGGATGTATTTTTATAATATAATTATGGCACGAAAGAATTACCAGAGCTTTTTCACTCGCATTCATAAAACTAACCCTGCTGAACATCACAATATCTAACATGTCTTATTTGTGTTTGATTGATTCATTTATTAATTTGCTCATTTTTTGATTTGCTAATTTGATGTTTTTCACTTTTTTCTTTTCTTAAAACTTTGATTATGCCTTATGTCATTCCGCCCCCTCCCTGCTTCACCAAACATACCCTCCCTCTGTCTCCAATCAACCTCTCCGTTGCATTCAGGCTGGTCACAGAGTAAGTGTTCCTCTTTCTCGTGAATCTCTCTCCTGGTCATTTGCTTGTGGAGGCTTGTTCTGCAGACTAATGGGAATGGCTGTCATAGTAACAGGGCACTGATATCATTGCCGGACTGATGCACAGCATCTCATTGTGTAAAACTGGCACGTAGCAATAGTTTTTTAACCATCTCTGCGCTCCTGCATTCTGTAACAAATGCACAAACCGAGAATCAGGGAGGCTTGTACATCATACCGCTAATGTTTTATCGCTCTTAATTCAGTGGCACACCAGTCACAAGTCCCTCACGCCATTCTGGGTTCCTTTTCTGATGGATCTTGGGGAGTCGTCCTTCAGTGCCTGGAGTTTTGTTGACTTGAGTTGGGAGCTGCTGCTTTAATTAGAAGCCAGGGGGTAACAGGAGACACGTATCATTCAGCTTTAGCCTGAAAACATTAACGTTTGGTGGCACTCGTCACGTTTTGCTGTGCAAACGACAGCTCTGAAGGAGCATGGATTCGGCCTCCTGGGGCATTAAAATGAAAGGGTCTGCAGGGGGGGGACTGTGGGTGTCAACTATTTAAACTCACTCTAATTATAGTGAATTATTAATATTCATATTATGTTTTAACAGGGACTCGACTCTTTCAGAGTATAGCTAATCAGTATCGATTAAGCATTGAGCTATAGGTATAAATATAAATATATACATGGAAATTCAATATCCCTGTGGTAGAGATATTTTGTATGAAAGTCCTCAAATCTGTATTTGAAAGTCTGTGTTCGGTTAAACACAGGATGCTAACCCAGTTGATGTGACGCCCTCTTAGGTCGATTGTGTGTGTGTGTGTGTGTGTGTGTGTGTGGGGGGGGGGGGGATTAGTTCCTGGTTTGTAAACGGGGTTCCACCCCCATCTGACCGCTGGTTAAAATGAACCCTGCACTCCACCCCACCCCCCCGTGCCAAGCTGGTCCTGGTGCTCGGAGATCTCCACATCCCCCACCGCTGTAACACGCTGCCAGCCAAGTTCAAGAAGCTGCTGGTTCCGGGCAAGATCCAGCACATCCTCTGCACTGGGAACCTGTGCACCAAAGAGAGCTATGACTACCTGAAGACCCTGGCAGGCGACGTGCACATTGTCCGCGGTGACTTTGATGAGGTGGGGGCCCCCCCGAGCCTTTCCAACCGAGCACTTATTTAAAATTCAATAGTACATCTACTCTGCTGAAGGTTCTGTCATTTTAACAAAGTAACCAGTATTGAGCAGTCAGATGTGTTTTGTTTTGGTACAAACATGTTTTTCTGTTGCTCATGCATGCAGCTTATAACCTTTGAAAAGTTACGACTTACGCTTTTTATCTTGTATGTTTTCTTGCCCTTAGATCTGGAAGGAAAAGTAATTTATTGGAGATATTTTGTTCAATACATTGTTTCCTTGCCAGAATCCTTTCTAAAGAAATTTTTGTAGACAGTGCACCTTGGTAACAAACTACAAACATAAACTACAAACCCCACGGATGCTCTTGAGTCATGTCCAGTGTTATGGTAACATTGCGGACTTGGGACACCAACTCTGTCTGAATGTGTGTGCATGCAGCCTAGGCTGTTGGGAACAACGGTGGTGAGAGTGATCAGTGGATTGAGTCACATGACTGGAGTTTGAGTTTTTTTTTAGTGCATTTTAGTCAGTGACGTCATGTGGTTCTCACTGTTTCCGCCCACAGAACCTGAACTACCCCGAACAGAAGGTGGTGACAGTAGGCCAGTTCAAGATTGGCCTGATCCACGGGCATCAGGTGATCCCTTGGGGTGACATGGCTAGCCTGGCCTTGCTCCAGCGGCAGCTGGATGTGGACATCCTCATCTCTGGTCACACGCACAAGTTCGAAGCCTTTGAGAACGAGAACAAATTCTACATTAACCCTGGCTCAGCCACCGGGGCCTACAGTGCACTGGAGAGGTATTCTCTACTGCAGCCGGGATCTATTCATCACCTCCGAATATCTCTTGGGGCAGGAGGGTCCATCTTCTGTGTGTCTGTCTAACATTCATGGGCTGTTTTTCTTCTCCCCAGCAATATAATCCCATCCTTCGTTTTAATGGACATCCAGGCCTCCACGGTGGTCACATACGTATACCAGCTCATCGGAGACGATGTCAAGGTGGAGAGGATCGAATACAAGAAGTCCTAAAAGCTGCAGTGGCGGGGAGGGGGGTGGGGGGGTCCCTTCATTCCACGTTACTAACCTGAGAGGATGGACTGTAACCATCTGCTGGCTTAATGAAAGAAATGTATAATACTTTCTATATGTCATCAGCATCGCCTGCACTGTCTACCACACCGTCTGAAGAACCCGGATATCGTCTCCCATGCGTTGCTCTGGCAAAGTAGGATGTGTGTGCCACATTTTTCGTTTCCATGTGAATATCCACCAGTTTAAGGTTTAGATCCAGGCTCTTATTTTGTTACTGAAAATAAAATCACATTAATCATTTAAGAGATTTGAAACCTTTCGATGGTGTTTTGCATTTTTACAGGATAACGTCACGTGGGTATATTTAAAACAAAATACTTCTTACATTTCAGTGACCCTATCGATGTGTATGACATTGTTATTATGTTTGACATTCCCAGAAACACCACGACCAGCCCAGAGAGACTTTAAGAGCCTTGTGTTGTTTCTGCTGCATGTCTCACTCTTTTTGAGTGGTGAGCTGGGAGATGGTTCCATTAAAGTGAGACCTCTTTGGTAATCTGTATCTCATCCTAGTGTGTTACTCAGAAAAACAATAGTTAAGGTTTAGGCAGTAATATCTATCTTGGATTTCAGTAAAACCGTACTGATTGGGGGGGGGGGGGGGGGTGCATTACAATACTATATTACGTATGACTAAATATTTAGAGTCACTGAAAGCATTTCGTGAGATTACACATTTGCTTCAGCTTTCCTGTGTAGTACCTCCGTTCCTGGATTTTCACAGCCCTGCACCCATTGGTTTTTATTGAAGTCTTAATACCTTGATGACAAATTATATTGATTTGACGCTTAATACCTTAATTCACAATGAATTCTAGATTTAAAAATGCAGACATACAATTTAAAAACTGATTTAGAGATATGCATCAAAATATGTAGCGAATTAACAATTGACATTAATGCAATAAACAAAGGTGAGACAGTTTCGAGACTATACCAGGCGGTCTGTATATGTCTGGTAATGAATGATGGCGTAACGATATTTCCTTACTATCACTAACAGAAATAACGTGAGGTTTAAGTATACCTGATACACTTTAGTGAGTGACTTGTGCTATGAAGAGGAAATGAAACGATGACCCCACGGTCGCGACACATACGATCATCTTAGTCGTTTTGCTTACTAACCTATATTGGGTCAAATTCATAGCCCTACTATAGCTGTGTAAATACAACATATCAATCAGTTTTCAAATGAGACATGGTCGTCTCCAAACTTGTTACAAGACATCAAAATTATATAGCCTATACTTTCTTAGTGTATTAACTGATTGAATATGAACTTTGTTGGAATGTTTAATGCATTTGGATACGACTATCGACAGCCATTATTACATTTTATCAAAATGACTAAAATGAATAGAGTATCGAATACGTTTACGCTGAGTTTTGATTTTCTCTTACAAAATGCAGTTGACAACCTAAATAAATAAAGTACGCCGGTGTACGTTCTACAGCATTAAAGCCCGTATATATACGTTTCATTACGAAGCGCGATTTATGAAATTTGGCTCAAAGGTCAACCCGTACGTAACAGGAACACTATAGCGGTGAACAAGCATGGTGGGAAAAACCAAAGCAACGTCGGATAGGAAAATGTAACGATTAGCCAGCCTCAGAAATACAGCCACCAATACTCGGATTATCAAAGGGGATTTTGCTTACAAAAAGAAGAAAGATTTTGTTCTGAAAAAATGCCACGTTACGCCCAGCTGGTGATGGGGCCGGCTGGTAGCGGGAAGGTAAGTAGCCGGCTCGCCATAATAACATCTCTGTTCGACTGCGTTAGCTGCTGATTAGCCTTAGACTCAAGTGATCGTACGGATTCTGTACGTTCCGAAGCAAAACCTTACCCTTTTATTTAAGTATATATATGTAAATATCTAGGTAGACGACATTTAAGTACTGTACTTATCCACACACGTTGCAGGTCCCATCACGCACGATAGGCTGTTCGTATCACTCGTAAGGTTGCTTAAGATGTTTTGATGCTATATACTCTTATTCTAGAGCACGTATTGCTCCACCATGGTACAGCACGCCGAAAGCATCAACCGCTCCATACAGGTGGTGAATCTAGACCCTGCAGCTGAACACTTCAGCTACCCGGTCATGGCAGGTAAATATGAAAACCACGGATAGAAATGTAGACTCATTACTAGCTATTGGAAGCGGACGCGCGCGTACCTTAATACTGAATCCCATCCCTTTCACAGATATCCGGGAGCTGATCGAGGTGGACGACGTGATGGAAGATGACTCCCTGCGGTTTGGCCCCAACGGAGGGCTCGTCTTCTGTATGGAGTACTTCGCCAACAATTTTGACTGGCTGGAGGAGAGTCTGGGTCACGTAGAAGACGATTACATCCTGTTTGATTGCCCCGGTACGCCGCAATAATAATAATAATAGTAATAATAATAATAGTTCCCCCTTTTTACCGGTAGTCATTGTATCATTAGTTTTTCTTTTGCATTTGCATGGAATGTTACTAGGAATAACCTGAGAAAGGAGCCTTCACCATCCTCAGAGAGTGGGGTTATTACCACTGAAGTGAATAAACACTGGAGTGGGGGGGACATCTCACAAACAGAAGTGTGATTTAATTACTCGTAGGCAGGAAAGCAGCTTATAACTTCAGGCCAGCATGACATTTGCACGCAATGTGAATTCATTACTGAAAGACGAAAACATGCATTGTTAGCCAGAGTTGGGTAATTCAGGTCCAGAGTGTAAAGGTCCAACCCGGGATTTTGTTTCAACCAACCAGTTGAGCATAAAGAGTCACAGTCAGAGAGACTCAACTGGTTGAATAGACATGTGGCACTCCAACGTTACAGCCAGAAAACAGATCATCCTTTTGTAAATATTCCTGCGTATTAGCTCACTTGTTATGCTTATTACGCTGTTAGATCAGTGACTGGCTCTGAACACCATGCCTTTTGTCGCTGTGGGGCTGGGTGGTGCTCCCGCTCCCCTGTGGCTGTCTGACCCCAGGTCAGATCGAGCTGTACACCCACCTGCCCGTCATGAAGCAGCTGGTGGAGCAGCTACAGCAGTGGGAGTTCCGGGTCTGTGGCGTCTTCCTGGTCGACTCCCAGTTTATGGTGGAGTCCTTCAAAGTAGGAGCCTCCTTTCGTTCACCTGTCACGGTTCCATCCCCACATCTTGAAGGGACCTGCGACTTATCAGGGCCCCTGTTTGTCTTTCCCCAGTTCATATCTGGGGTTATGGCCGCCCTGAGTGCCATGGTGTCGCTGGAAATCCCCCAGGTCAACATCATGACAAAGATGGACTTGCTCAACAATACAGCCAAGAAGGAAATTGAGAAGTGAGATGTTGTGTCGCTGTGATTTCAGTCGCAAATCAGAACTGTGGACCCTCTCTCTCCCCCATCCAACTGATCTGCATTTAAAAATGATACATTTCCTGCTTTGTCGTAGATATCTAGACCCAGATATGTATTCAATGATGGAGGACAAAGCACTCACTCTGAGAAGTAAGAAGTTCAAGAAGCTCACTAAAGCCATCTGTGGTCTGGTAGGTTCTCTTCAGAAAGCGTGTTAAATATGGGGGGGGTATGTCTCCAAGGTTGTGTGAGCATTTTTTCTCCTTTGCTGAAATCTGCATGTTAAACAATGCATAGGGAGTTCAGAGATGATATATAGAACTGGTGGAATTATGGCCTTCAGGATATTTAATACTAAATGGACAACTTGGAAGGAATATTTCTCAGCCTACATCATCATGGTGCTTGACCTTCCATTGGATATCCTAACAACTCTTTATCGACATCCAGTAGTCAGAATGCAGTATTGCTACATCGACGCGTCGCGTGTACCTGCAGATCGACGACTATAGCATGGTACGCTTCCTGCCGTTCGACCGCACGGATGAGGAAGGGATCAACATCGTCCTTCAGCACATCGACTTTTCCATCCAGTATGGAGAGGACCTTGAGTTCAAGGAGCCTAAGGTAAACAGACTGAATTGGGCTGTGATTCTGCTCCAGTATGATGGCCTTTGTGATGGGGGGAGGGGGGGTGAACGCTCCATGACACATCTGAGTGATCTCCTGAAATAAGGAGCAGATCTTGCATGATTCCTGGCGCTGACTCCCCCATGCTGCTTTTACAGGAGTCTGAAGAGGATCCACTCACCAACGCCAACTATGATGAGTTCTTCCAAGACAAAGTTGAAGGCTGAGAGGAAGATGCCGAGGACAGCCGGTTGAAAGGGGCATTTCAATGTGCTTTCAAAACGCTGTCACAGTGGGTGTAAAAGCAAGTGCTCAAATCACTCTTTAAACTGTGGAAGAAAGGAGCAAAGAAGAGACAACAGGTTTTAATTTATTGAGGAAATTCACCTGACACAGAATGTCACACTTCTCGAGGCGATTTTAGTATTCATTGTACGTAGATATATTGTCTTTTTTGTTTTCTTGTTTTCAAGGCTTGACCTTGGTGTTTTTAGCGATGGAATGGGATCGTGCCACATTTCCCTTGGGAGGACTGTAAATGTTTGGAGTATATTTTTCAATTAAAACTTACCCTTTGAAACTTTACAGAACAAACAAGTGTATCATCTGTAACATTTTTGATGGGCTGCTCATCCATCTGGAGTCATGGCTCTACCTTGTCATGGGAAGTACAAAGATTAAAGCAGAGCTCAGTGGCCTGTACTACGAAGTGGGGGTTACTGGCTTACCGGGGTAACTTGTTGGATTTAAGGTAGTATGGGCAAAATGTAAGCGAACAAATAAGAAGTCCATTTAAACTGTGGTACCTTAAAAGCGACAAGTTACCCCGATAAGCCAGTAACCCTGCTCGCTTCGTAGTTCAGGCCACAGGATAGGATGCCAACCCGCTGGATGTCACCATTATAAATACATACAAGTATACATCTATACTGGTAAGCTTAAAGCCAGAAAAACTGTATGTCTCATAGGAGAAAACACGTACAGAGTCTTTTGCTTCCGTGCACAAAGACTCGGACCCCAGAGCACACTAGCTGATGCTTTAACCGCGACATTGACGTCCTTCGCGAAAGGAGCCACCGCCACCCTGTGGCCATCTTGGGGTACTGCGGCGTTTTTATAGGAGTGGCCCCGTCAGCTTCCTGCACGACCCACATTGGGTGGGACAGCGGAAGCGGTAGCTCTGCACGCCGACAGTCAATTATTCCGAGTTAATTACTCAAACTAAGATTTAAAATGCCGGTAAGTGAACCTATTCATTATACTCGACATCCTGTGTTTAATAGACAAACCTTAAACTGTGCGCTTCAGAGAGGATTTTTTTAGGAGTATTTTCTGCATTATCTGTACAGGACTAATGGATAAACATATTGTAACATACCGGCAAAAAAATCCGACGTTTGTGTAAAAATTGCAATAAGATCCGAAAAAGGCTATTTACTCTTTATGTGCATTTGTAATAAAGCTCGCTGTGATAAGCTCGTTCGTTTTGTTTTAATCGTCGACTTCCTCTTTTGTGAAGGCTTACCATTCGAGTTTGATGGAGCCCGACACCAAACTGGTGGGGAATATGGCTTTGCTGCCGCTGAAAACCCAGTTTAAAGGCCCTGCTCCGAAAGAGAGTACGTTCATCTACCTGAATCTATTAACTGTGCAAAACACTGAGTAATGGATGTCGGCTATACGCCAACACTGTAAACATGTAGCAGCCTTTTCAATCCGGTCTGTGTAATGCATTTAGTTGACTGCAGTCAGGCTAAAGCTATCGATTTTCCTTCGTTTTATTTTCTTTTGCACTCACTTTTGTTGTATCTTCATACTTGTCCAGTCTGAATAGTATAACTAAGTAGCAGATGAAAACCTCAGAGATCATCTTCTGCTTCCTAATTTGGAAATTGTGCGATGTTGCCCCGCCTTGACTGCCTACTAGGAAGAGGATTTTAATTTAATCGCTTAATGATTTTAGCCAGAGAGACTGACATCGTTGATGAGGCCATCTACCACTTCAAAGCTAACGTCTTCTTCAAGAACTATGAAATCAAGGTAAGAAGAAGCGCCGCTTATTTCACTCGAGTGTACAGTAAGATGGTGATGGTGTGCAGTAGCGTTGGTCTGTACTCGTGTCTCCGTTGGCGCTTTGCAGATCTGGTCTTTAATCTGTTGAGCGGGTGGGTTGCAGCTCACGCATGACACGGTCTGAATCCATAGACCTTCTGCTCTTACGTGCCCGGACCCGCCCCGCTGAAAGCCACGCGCTCTTCTCATACTTTTGCTTTTTAACTCCAACGTTACCATCTATCTCGCATCTAGCATGACACTCATTCATTCAGACTCTCACGCTCCTGTAAGAAATCTCACACCAGCCAGCTGACCAAAGTTGGCACCCCCCCCCCCCCCAAAGCAACCGGCTGTACCTAAGCCTTGAAGGGCACTCCCCCCACCCTTCTGTGCCCTCCTGCTGGACCAAAGTGGGTTGAACTGGGCTCGCGCTAAAACATTGTTATGCTATAAACCAATTTAGCGCTCTCTCTTCATTCCTTAGCTTATTAGCAGCTTAAACGTGGCTGGAGAACATGCACATCTTAGCAGGAGTGAGGTGCACAGTTGAGAGGTAGTTTAAGTACCAGGTACCTCCAGCCCATGGTGATGACTTTTGGAAGCGTGAAACTCCGTGAATCAGGTGTGATTGATGCCACTTTTGTGGCTCCAATGAGTGAGGCCAACCAACAATTCTAACATGTCATTGCTGTGTTGTAGTTTGGCCAAATCCATAATTTTCTCAGTATCTGGTAGAGTTGTACCTGTTCTTTTTACAGTGATACTTTTAGCATGTATTTTAGCGATGTAGGGGACGCCGGGTCGTATAGGCTGACACTGGGCTTGGGCTTGTTCTCCAGTCGTGTGTGAATGGCCTGCGAGGGCCCTGCTATGCGTTGTGTCCCAGGTTATTCCCTGCCGTTTGCCCATTGTCTCTCCGAATCCCATAACCCTGCATGGTGGTGATAGAAAATGAAGCCGTCCTCATATCATAAACGGGTCTAAAGCAGATGTGTTCATTTCCTTTGCAGAATGAGGCGGACAGAACGCTGATCTATGTCACGCTGTATATTTCTGAGTGCCTGAAGAAATTTCAGAAGGTAAAGAGGGGCAATCCCCCTCAGGTTTCATTTGATTATTTTAATTCTCCTCCTGACACAGAGGACACTCTAGGCTGAAATGTAAAAAGATGAGGACCTTTCTGTGGTATGGATGGGCACTTGGGAGCTGCTGGCTGTCAGCTGTGTATCTCGTTTACAGTGCACTTCCAGGAGCCAGGGAGAGAAGGAGATGTACACACTGGGCATCACCAACTTCCCCATCCCAGGGGAGCCCGGCTTCCCCCTAAACGCCATGTATGTCAAGCCCTCGGGGAAAGCGGAAGAAGGTAAGGAGATGATGGTTGGGGAGGGAGGGGCGGCACATCATTTGGAGCTGGGAGGTTCAGCCCAGGTCCATACAGTGAGTTACAGCAGTTCTTCTCAAACCAGTCCAATGGGAACCCCTAGATGCTCCATGTTTTTGTCGTCTCTCAATTCCCTGGGAGTTTGTGATGAGTAAAGGCTGGTTTGAGAAACGCTGGATTAGAGAGACAAAGAAATACAAACATACTCGTTACGCTGCGGTGAGACCGGTCGTCGGCTCGCCGGCAGATCATGTCCCGGGTTTGGCCACGTTGTGCAACGCTGATCACTGTCCCCATGCTGACCCACAGAAACCATGAGGGCCTACCTGCAGCAGGTCCGGCAGGAGACGGGCCTGCGGCTGTGCGACCGCGTTTTCGATCCCCAGACGGACAAGCCCAGCAAAGTGAGTTCCTATTATTTCACGGCTCCTTTTTGAAACGGTGGCATGCGGAGAAGTGGCAGGTTGAGGAGCAGGTTAATTCATGTGATGGCTTCAGTTCTCAGTTTCTCATTCGTTATCTACTGTGAACTCCTTGTGTCACACTGAAGAATAGAGGATAGTGACACAGTAAGCTTAAGTGGCTTCACACATCCAGGGTGGTGAGTTTTAGTCAGTGTGTGGAGCTGGTATGTTCTCGATTGATGCTAGTTTCCTTATGTAGTCCAGCGATGTGGCTTAGATGCCTTGTGGTGGACCAGCATCCTGTCCAGGGTGTCCCCTGTCATGGTCCCTGTGCATTCTGGGATAGTCTACAGGGTTACCATCTCCCTGTATAGGTCGTCGACTTACAACCTATGCATCTTACGACTGATCAACTTGGACTGTCCTGAGACCGGAAATATGTTGCCAGGACTGTGGCGGGTCTGGGTGACTGTGACAGTTCGTTGCTGCCAGCAGTTGGGGCAGAAGCTAAGAAATGGGGATAAAGGTTAAAAACAAACAATATGATTTAAAAGGTGATAGAATTTTATTATACAGTGTCCTATACATATGTTTCGCATATAAAATAAAGGGCTGATTTATGTCCAAATTGACTTTAGACTGGTCAGTTGGAACTGATCGTGGTTGTAAGTCGACGATGACCTGCTTGATTAGCAGTGGATAAGCACAAGGATGGGGACATATTAACATTTAAACTTGGTGTAAAGTAAAATGCTAAAAATTATGTATGTATAATGCATCTAACTTTTTTTTTTTTTGAACCCTCAGTGGTGGCTTTGCTTTGTGAAGAAACAGTTCATGAACAAGAGTCTTTCTGCTCCAGGCCAGTAATAAAAACTGAATACATTTTTGATCAGCTAAGTGGGTACACCTGTCCCGTCCAGATGATTTTTA
The DNA here is from genome assembly GCF_023856365.1 of Brienomyrus brachyistius. NCBI lineage: Eukaryota > Metazoa > Chordata > Actinopteri > Osteoglossiformes > Mormyridae > Brienomyrus > Brienomyrus brachyistius. Next base: position 25,041,120 of record NC_064539.1, read on the forward strand.
TACACATCCGAGAGTCCAATGCCTTGCCTGACTTTTAAGCATTCCCTCAATATGGAATAAAGTATTCTTTTAAAACTGTAGGCTACCCTTTTTGATAACCCTAAAATGTCTGTGGGGTTGCTTAAATTGCTTTTGTGATTTTCCTGGTTGTAATTTTTTAAAATAAAATATCAGGACCGTAAATCTGCCTTTGCAAGACTATTTCAAACATACACTTCAGGCCAGAAAGTTGGTATATTTAGATATTTATTTCATCTGATTAGTCATGTTAAGGTAAATAAGCAAAACAGGACAGACAGAAGCAGAAGAATGAAGAGAACCTGAGATCCTTGTACAAAGTGTTCAGTGGGCCCACCTCTACAATCTGATTGGTTCTCTCTCTAAACCAATCATTTTTCCTTCTGCCCTCAGAACATTAAGTAAAACTCCCATAAGCTTGATGCTCATGATCAATATACCTCATTCTCTTATCCGACAACAGTATAGAAGGTGTGCCAAAGTTCCAATGTTATTCTACAAACACACCTGCACAAGTTAAGAGTATGGATTTTGAAGTTTTAAAACTGACATTCCGTAGATTGACTGCAGGGGATGTGATTAATCTTCGACGCCCTGCCAAAGGTACCACCAATTCCTGAAATCTGAATCCGTGACCATGTGACCATGTTTCCTGCCTTCTGCCCTGTGTTTACTGGGAAAGGCTACAGGAATTCCATGCCCTGTACTAGATAATCATGGAAAAGGGAGGAATGGAAATTCCATAGATAAATCTGCATTAGGTAAGCAAACTTATTTTGGCATGAAACAGCTCCAGAAAGGAAACTATAATGAAATTATATCACTCAAGTATTTAATTTAAAGGCGTGTAGCTGATGCAAAGAGCTGGCATGTAGCTGACAGTAGGATATAAACGATAAAGCTGGTGATGGACCCGTCTCCGTGAACTGAACTACGTACCTCTGAACAAAACTGTTCAGAAACACAAGAACATGCAACTAAATGCCATAAGTTAGTCTTCATGTTAAGAGAAGTACTTTCTCTTCTGTTTAAGATGGAAATATCACTTAGAAAAAACACGTCTAAAAACACATGTATTCCCTCCTTTCAAAGTGACTAGGTACAAACCGGAGTCACTCACCTACAGTGCCTTGCAAAAGTGCTGAACCCTCTGTAGAACAAAGGAGGTTTGATTGAATTACATATCTATCCATCCATCTCATCTTCTTGTCAGTATTTTCACTGCAAACTCCTAAAGACTTTTCTCTTTCTCTGCATCAGAGCTGTTGTTGAAGCAGGAGGCGTATTTTTCGGTTTTTGATTGCTGACAAATAATTGACTTTTACTTTGAAAATATACTCTGACCGAGTTTTCAATTAAAGAGAGTCAGGAAGAAGGTAGGTATCGCATGTAATGCAGGAAAATCTGATACATTTGCGACGCACCGCACAGCAGCAGAAAGACACCCATTAAGACTGGAGTTGCTGGGCGAAGAGGTTACCTGTAATATTACATCAGGTTACTCTATATTTGGGGTAGTTATACTCGCTAACGTTCATACCTTTCATTCACGTATGCATGGACTTAAATATACAAACCTTAGGTTAAAATGATTTCAGAAAGCTTACATGGCGAAGCCAGGAGAAACCAGCGTAAAAGGCACAGTGACAGCGGCACAGTGCATACATTTTGTATTTCGGGTCAATTTCTCGGGGAAATATCTGCACGTACAAATATCGCAATTTTAGTAAACGGACTTTACTAGCAAAACATTAGCTATCCTTAGCTTCATCTCACGATTATTAAATCCCGAAAAAGAAAGTGGACTTATGCAAACAGTGATTGAGTAACAGTATTCACAAAAACACAAAAAATATGCCTACAAATTTTGCTGGAAGTTCCCCGTGTGCGCATGCGCACCTTGCCACAGATTAAATTTAATTTTCTAATTAAGTCTTAAGGACGCTACATGGTCGTTATTCAATTGGAGCGTCCGAAGTATAATTTGTGTACTAATTCCTTGGTGACTTAACGTGTCTCACGGCTCTAATCGCAGATTCAAGGCTGCCTGTACAGCGCATGACACAGAAAATACATGCAGAGTCATGTTTAATTGGTTTATTTACCTGAAACCACGTTTCATGTGATGCATGTTACAATCGTCAGCACGGAAATGAACAGTCGCTGGTATATACAATAGGTCATGGTTCGGACGCGGTGTTAAAGGGCCGGACTGCTCCTTTCGAGACGGATGCATCACAGTTCCACCGCACCTCAGCGCCTTATTTAAATAAGTTACATTATTACAGTGCAAAACAAAACAAAAAGGTCTACTTCGTCATTTTGCACACCTCTAAAAAAGATTTCCTTAGGAAAAGTATCTGATTATGGAACTGACCGGTGTCATTATGGTTGCCCGCTTGTATCTAAAGGAGAATTTGTTCTACTTGCGCCGAGCGATATTTGTACATAGCTATTTTAATGTAGAAACTCTGCTAAAATATTTCAGCTACTTACAACTGCAGAACATGCATTATGGTATATTATACATTTATATAAAACTATGACATTTTACACAGAAGAATCTTAAAAAGGTGGCATGAAAACTCCTTAGATCTCGAGTCGAAGGTGAAGGCCAAGCGCGTTTGCCTCCATGGCGCAAGGATCTCCAGGGACTGTGATTTCACATACAGGATAACATTTATTTCTCCAGCTGACGCATTTTGCCCATTAAAAATCGTCCCTACCTCACAGTATTCTTTTTCTTGGTTATTTTAAAACACGTATATTAAATGTAGATACATTTCCGATTTCGTCGTTCATTCTTACATGCAGGCCTTTTGTAGAGGTGGAACCGCCCGGACACGTGCACCAAACAAACAAAAAAAAAACAAAAACCTTACAGTTTCTGCACATGGTTCTAGTGGAGGGAGGTGGATTACAAGGCCTTGGCTGTGGGGAGAAGGCGAGAGAGAAAGGAAAGCAGAGTCAGAAATGAAGATATGAAAACGAGGAAAAGGACAGGTATGAATGAACTGATCGGAGATACACAATCAGCCTGTTGGTAACTACTAGCTGTGCTTCTGTCAGCCCATAGCATGGGAGAGAGTTATAGAATTAACGGTAGCATATGAAATGTGGCTTGCTCGGTGTTATATGTGTTAAAACATGTTTTGATATGAATGTCCCATGAATACAAAATGCTATGTAAATTGCACAACGCAAATCCTGTCCGTGACCCAGGGGATTTCGGATTAACGGCCTTATTGAGTGTTTAAACTAAGCCAGATACACGGCTTGCTGCACATTCAGGGTGAACTGAAGTACTTCACACAGAGACAAGTGCTGTAAGAGGCACCTGCTCCCCCCTTAGCTGAAGCAGGGTGACTTGTGGGGCACGAGCGCAAAAGGCGCAACTAAAACCGAACATGTATCCTTACAGCGTTACATTTTAAAAAGCAGATTTAAATCAAAGATGGCTTCCCGGTACACTACTGGGAGGGACTAGGAGGACAAGTCAGGCAGGGTGCAGGGGGGGGGGGAGGGTGGTGGCTGGAGTAATCGGGGCTCTGGTGTGTGTTGGGGTGGGATGGGGGGGCATGCCGGAAGGGGGTACTCACTCTTAAGGGATCTCACTGGAAAGCATTGAAGGGGAAAGAGCACAGTTAGCCTGGGTTAAGGTAATCCCACTCGAGAACTCTCCCAGAAGGACACCGGCAAAAGGCTTGCTTCAAAGAGGTATGCGAGGTGGGCTAACAGCCGCCTTAGCGGAGGGTGTAGCGGGGTGGCACAGATGCCCTAAAACTCCTACTATAAACAGGTATTGTACTATTTGGTAAAATGTAGTATGTACAGATTTACAGACTGCTCCACCACGCGGCTGGCATACTTTCGACCTGGAGAACGGCACCGAGCCCGGACTGGCCCAGAGTTAACTTTGTGCTCTGCTGACTGAACAATCAGTATGTTTCAATGTAAATTCAAGTATAGATATATATATATAAATGCACGTATGATTCCTTACAGAAACAATCACAAATAAGACCCTTCGGTCCCAAGCCGAAGGCTACCCTTAGAAAGGGGGGGTGGGGGGTGGACAGGGAAAGGGGGAGATGCGTTGTGTTCATGTTTCAATGGTGGACGCTGACATTTTCAATGAAAGACGCAAACCCTTGCCACCCCTCAAGGGGGAATGAGAATAAATCATGAGCAAGGACAACCTTTTCTTCCTGCACAAGCAGAAGGGGGGGGGGCAGACCTCCTGCAGCACATTTAGGATGAAACGCAGAGAGCCAATTTCTCCATGGCTGGGGGAGGAGTAGGGGCGAGGAATGAGCCATATTGAACTGAGGTAGCTGCGTCCTGCCTAGTGCAGAAAAAAACTGGCTTAAAGTAAGTGTGAAAATAAGCACAGTGGGGGGGGCACTCTGAAGAACATCTGATTGGATGAAAACGCACAAGTTCATTCATGCAGGAACAGAAAGCATGCAGCATTCATGTGAGGAAACCTTTCCTTTAGTTGATGCACTGAAAAACATTCATTCTGAAAACCACCACTGGTTTCTCCATAAACTTTAAGAATCCAAAACTCAGACCAAAGACAACCGTAAACATTTCTGTTCAGTCACTCCACCCTTTCCTCCCTTCCAAAACTACAAAAAAAAATGCATAAAATAGTGTTAACATTTCTGTACATTTCATTGGACAATTTTTAAATATGTTACCTGTATGTAAAGGGGCTATGGGGGGGGCAACTACAGTTGTTCTGAAACAAGACGTCAGGTAATAAGACAAATCATAATCCCAGATTATAAAATACCAATTTAAAAAGGCAATACCAAAAAACAAAACGAACAAATTCTCAAAATGAAATCGAAAAACGCCCTTAAGCGATGGGATGCTTTCATGTACAATATCAACAGGGCTCTCATTTTGCCCCATTAACAATTAGTTTATTATTATTTTTAAGCATTTGGGTGCATGTTAATTGCCACCCTAACGTGCATGGAAACACACACACACACACACACACGCATACAGACACGCGCACACACACACACACAGCAGAGAACCACACACTTATGTCAGTCAAGACCAGAACAAGTCGGATAGGTTAGTGTCGGTACTGTAGATCCAGAGCACCAGGGGGAAGGTGATGATCACGAAGGGCCAGGAGATGCCCTGGGTCCAGGTGGAGAGCGAGCAGCCCTTGGCTGGCTTCTCCAACTCTTTACCAGGTTCCAGGTATTTACGGGCTGCAAATTTGAGCAGCTCGTCTAGCAGGATGACGGGCATAGAGATCTTCAGCACCATCAGCCACTGAGTGGTGTTCAGAGGGGTGATCTGGAAAATGATCTGGGTGGGGGTGAGAGGGGAGACAGGGTATGCTGTTAACATGCTGACGACTGATGTGTTCACGCCACAGGAACCTTTTTCAGAAACTAGAACCTTTTCCCAGAACCAGGGACTTTTGTCATCTTCATGCCACAGGAAACGGGCCCGATTGTAGTTCCTTGGAGGCAGTTCCAGAACCCTTTTTAGTACCTACACCAGACAAGGTACTTTGCAGTCAAACACGAACTACGGAGGTGGCTACGGCGGTGCTTACAGCGATAGCTGATAGGTTGACCACAAGCACCAGTGTTGCCTTTAAAAAAAGTTACGTGGAAATGTGAGGAAAAGATGGTAGGACTGGAGCAGAAACTGAACAAATAGAATTATTTTGTATCACAATCACATTCAATGCATTAAATGAACACTTTTTTGCGAGCAACTGCATCGGAAACGTCGATCACTAACTAATACTTTTCTCCAATTTCACCAGTGCCAGTGCTGAAACTTGCTTGAGAATTTTACCTCATTTTCCCTCCCACTGAATAAATAAGAGTGATTTGCAGGCCAGATTTAATAAAGAAATCGGGAATGTGTCACTGTCATACAAGTAAAACATAAATAAAAGGCTGTGTCCTGTCTTGATTGTGATCAATCCCAAACCCCCATATGTCTAACAAATGACTTGTTCATCCTCCATTGGTTTAGGGTGAGGGTGTAGTTTTGTATGAAATTGTTTGAAGTTTAACCTATGAACTTTCTACATCTCTCATGCTAATTTAGCCAGAAGGCCCCAGTTTCTGTTTTGTGGTGTGAAAGTGACAAATAGCTAGACAAGTAGCCAGGAACTACGAAAGTTTCCAGTACAGGCAGCCTAGGAACGTGGGACCAGGTTCTAGAACTTCAGCTTGAAAGCTCCCAATAGCCTTTAAAAGGCTGGTAAACTGAATCTCAGGGACCATGAGATGGTCCATGTTTTTGATACCAGGAGCTGTGAGGAAGCAACCGTGAACCACCTGCAGCTCCCCAAGGTCCGGTTGTGAAACGCGGCTTGATATCAATATTACGTGATCCTGCTGAAAAGTAGCTTTTAAAAAGCTTTTTACATTTGACTTGAACTATACTCAGGACAACAACATTATACCTCATACACACTCTTACAGGTCTTCAAATACATACAGCTGAATGGTGTTAACCATCATGCATGCATAGCATGTACACAGCGTGTGGTGGCATTTCAGAAGGCCCCTTCAGCACCCAACTGCCCCGGCCACACAACCATCGGCACCGATCCGCAGGCGGGATCTCACCGGCAATGGCTCCACGTAGAGGATGAGGAAGTGCAGGGACATGGACAGGCAGATGGCGCCCAGCAGCCACACGTTCTCCCAGGGGGGCATGCGCAGCAGGGACTGGTTCTCCGACAGGCTGCCAAAAACACACACAGAAGCTAGAACCCACTCTGAAGGTCATTTCAAATTCAGCATCATTTGGCTGAATCGCTCAGATCCCAAGCAGTAATACAATAAGTAAACTTGATAGGGCTTCCTTAATTTTCACAGTCTGACCTTCGACTTTGAAGCACTTCAGGTACCCCCACCCCCCCTTCTACACCAACCTGTTGAGAGCATTGCACATCTCGATGGTCACCAACACAGACAGGGCCATGGTCATGGGATAGGGCGACTCAAACAGCTTGCAGTCCAGGCCCTTGAACTCGGAATTGTCTGGGTTACACTGCAGGAAGTGGCTCTGAAACGGGGGCGGGCAGCAACCACAGGTCATATTCAACAGCCATGCATGAATTCTTTGGCTCAGTACAGAGATTGTAGCCATTATGGGGAGGTTACCCAACGTACCAGCTGATAGAAGGTGATCCTGGGCCCATCCTCAGCAGCGATGAACCACCAAGCAGCAGCTCCCACTGTGGCAGCACCAACATACCCTGAGAGTGAATTAAAAAATATTAATAAATATACAAGCACAAACATGGATTACCGCTGTCTACCAGCAGGGGGTGGTCTAACATCTCATCACATGCTGTAACACGTACCGGAAGGGAGAAGGGTAATGTGGAGACAGAATAGGAATGGGGAAAGAAAAAAGGATACAGGAGTGAAAACAACTAAACACAAACGTCTCCCCCCAAGCACCCAGGCAGGAAGATTACCTCCGATGGCCAGGTATCTGAAGAAGAGCCAGCCGGAGATGAGGGGCTCACGAGCATTGCGAGGGGGCCTGTTCATGATGTCCAGGTCAGGGGGGTTGAAGCCCAGGGCGGTGGCGGGCAGGCCATCGGTCACCAGGTTCACCCAAAGCAGCTGCACGGGGATGAGGGCCTCGGGGAAGCCCAGGGCCGCCGTCAGGAAGATGCTGTCACCATAGAGACAATCCTCTCAAAACAGCACTCATCTCAGCCAAGTCCCACTCTCATTGCAGTTTCAAAATTCCTACCCATCACCTGAATTAAACTACACTGACGAATTTCCTGTACGAAAACGGGCACAGACAGCATTTATGGGTAAGATTTAAGCAATTAACACAATACTGCTCCAACAGGACATATCAGCAGCCAACCTTCAGGATCCCGGCATAATCGCCCTGAGTACTACAGTTCCTCAGCGCAAAACCTAAACCCAATAATTTTGCAGAAGGAAGAGGCGTTTGTTGGGGGATCTCACCAGACGACCTCGCCCACGTTGGAGGAGATGAGGTAGCGGATAAACTGCTTCATGTTGTTGTAAATGGCCCGGCCCTCCTCCACGGCCGCCACGATGGTGGCGAAGTTGTCGTCGGCCAGCACCATCTCGGAGGCGGTCTTGGCCACAGCAGTGCCGGAGCCCATGGCGATGCCGATCTCCGCCTTCTTCAGGGCGGGGGCGTCATTTACGCCGTCGCCTGTCTACCGGGGAACAGGGAGCGCAAAGCGAGGAGATTACCAACAGCACGAAGGGCCGTGAAACTCCATTACTGCCACGACAGCAGCATTCATGAACGGATTGGCTTTCTGGAACTTTCAGACCACCATTTGGTCTCGATTAGCTGGATGCATTTTACAGTAGAGAGCGATTCAGTCAATTGCTCCAACTAAGCTAACACTCATGTGAAGGTTTGTGGTGGAAGAACCTACACCGGGGAGCAGCATGTGAGGCAGGCGCACTGTGGACAGGACGGGGCCGGCATACACATGCGATCCTCGTACACGAACGTACGGCTCGTTCCCTATGTACGGCTGCGTGGCTCACCATGGCGGTGATCTCGTCATAGGACTGCAGGAATTCCACGATCTTGGACTTGTGGGAAGGTTCCACACGGGCGAAGCAGCGCGCCTTGAGCACAGCCTCTCGCTGCGCCTGCGGCGACAGGTCATCGAACTCGCGGCCCGTGAACGCCATGTCGCCCACATGCTCGTCCTCGCCAAAGATGCCGATGCGCCGGCAGATGGCCACCGCGGTGCCCTTGTTGTCCCCAGTGATCATGATGACCCGGATCCCGGCCAGCCGGCACAGCTTGATGGAGGCTGCCACCTCCGACCGCGGTGGGTCCAACATGCCCACGCAGCCGACAAAGGTCAGGTCCGTCTGCGGGGAATCCGGTTACATGGTAACTATGGAAACTTTCTTCCAGTTTACCAGCACCACTCACAAACCTGAGCATCACTAACACATGGCCGGACTATAAACAAATGATTAGACTCACAGGAGTGCTCCCAGTTTATAATTTCAATATAGAACTCTGTTACCCAGCATGCATCTGTGTGCTACCCTCAACTCACAGAGCTGCAACCACATAACTTTCGAGGCATACAGGTTCATGTTTCACGAGGGCTTAACTTCACACCTCTCCTACCAAGCCCCATGAGGGTGGTGAGGTTGGAGCTGTCACCAAGAAGGTAAGTTAGCGATTTGCTGGGCTGAACAGTTTATGGGTTGAGGGTTATGGACACAAAAAGCTTGGCTGAAATACTGAAAGCCACCCCAGACTGCAAGAAGACGCCTCCATTCCCATGCTGCCAGGCAGAGATCAGTCCTGCGCTCAGACCCCCACCTCGTACTCCGTGAAGCGAGCACAATCCTCCAGCACCATGACCTCCTTGCGCGGAGGATTATCACGGGTTGCCAGTGCCAGGCATCGTAGCGTGTCCCGGCCGGTTCCGTACTCCCGGATCACTGACAGGATCTTGTCCTTGATGCCCTGGGTCAGAAGCACCTTGTCGCTACCCACCCGGATGTGGGTACACCTGTCGATCACTCCCTCTGGTGCGCCCTAGGAGGTGTCAATGCTCAGAGTGAGAATTTAATCAAAGATCCGTCCTATTCCCCAAACAGGACATGAATGTTTCACACCCATCTATGCCATCAACCACATAAGAACCCCCAACGAGCAAGACGAGATGCTTTCAGTAGATGGGCTCTGCTTGGTATTGGGATAGTTACAGCATGGTGCAATTCTGGTCGACAGTGCGACTCTCCAGGATTAAAGGAGATCATCAGCCACTTCAGGTTTGAGGTCACAGCCTTTGAAACTGCCATGGTCTAAGCAAGGGACTCACAGTACCTTAACGAACATCTTGCCCATTGAGGAGCGCGCTTTGTTGGCGGTGCAGTAGACGGACATGGACTTCCTGTCCCTGGAGAACTCCAAGGTGAAGTCCTTCTTCATCAGTTGTTTTACCACCTGACAACAACCCATTTATGAAAAACTATAAATTTTCAATCAAAAATCTGAAGCAAAAAAAAAAAAAAAAAGCTGACAGAAAATGTCATTAAATATATGAAGGGGAAATTTAGACAAGTTTCCAAACTGAACCATTGCACAGACACGGAAGAAAGCTCAGTCTTCACCAGTTACACACTTATATATAGACTTAAATGGGCCTATATAGACTTATATGGGCGGAAAGCACCATCACCCAGGACTACAAGAGGAGCACTCACCGAGTTGCATGCATTAGCCCTCTCAATCTTGGTCATGCCTTTGAGGTCAGTGTCAAACACGTTCATCTTCTCCACTAGGCAGGTGAGGGCAGTTTCTGTTGCTTCACCCACCTTCTCGTATACGCCCTTGGCCTGAGGAACACACACCCTCTCTTTAGTTCGGTTTGACAACCAATCATCTTGCAGTGGAACTCATCCCATTTGGATACTTTGAACCAATCACTGATGAGCAGATTCTTCTTATGAAACATGCTAAGAGATGCTCCGACTTCCCAGCGGCGCTCAGACCTGACAGGACTCGCACCTCGTTGTAGTCCAGGGAGGAGTCGTTGCACAAGGCACAGATCGTGGCCATCTCCACCAAGGCATCGTACTTTGAGCACTTCACAGGAACGCCATTCTGATATCTGCCAATGAGATTGTACATATCTGTACATTTTAGTATTGGTTTTTAATACCAGGGTACCATGGAACAGCTTAGCTGGTGTTCAGGTCCTGGAGTCGTGTCAGTTTTTGCTGCCTTGTCAGATTTTCCTTCCATTGACAGAAGATGCTACCATGACATTAGGTACTTTCTTTTAAAATACTGGATCAATATTGATGTTACATTTGAAAACAGACCTCGTTATATTTTTGATTTCCAAATGAACAGCTGAAGAAGCAATTAAGTGCAGTTTATGTTCAATTACAGTGGAACAAAAACTATAGTTGGTTGCATTATGTAGCAATGTTAGTAGCTGCCAGAGGCTAGCTAGCAAACATGGTCCAAGTAGTTGGATCTAGTAGAAACCTGTCTGATGTTAAACACCTCCCTTAGTCTATTTATAAAGTCGACACCCACAGTAGCTGTCAGTGGTCAAAAGTGTTCTGTTTTTTTTTCGTTGCCTTATCAAATTCTGCTACCACACACAGAATATGCTGCGACATAGGGCCGCATAATATCACATCGCGATGCACTCGTGATTAAGTGGAACATGCACAATAATGACCAGGACTTTAGATCAGTGTTTCTCAAATCAGTTCTCATATAATCGCGATTACATTGCGATGTAATATCGTGCAGCCCTACTGTGAGATGAAACATTCTCATGATGGTGGTTAGTGAGATGCTGAAAGCAAAAACCACATCAATAGTACTATTCGACGTGACGCCACCGATGCGTACCAAAGTAGCCAAACAGGTCCTAGTTTTGTAAGATGACATTGAATTTCTATCATAAAATATGAAAATCAATGAATGCAAACCAACTAGTATTATTTTAGTTCACAAAAAAAAACAGGCATTACTGAAATTATACATAATTACATTTTAAATTTACTTTACTACATGGACAATAACCACAATCCCACAGCTGTAATCCAACATAGGCTGATATAAGGTGGCACAAAATGTAGGGTGGGTGTTCCAGATTTGGATCCACTACATAGGTTACTGGCTCTGCATGCACAGTCCCTCCAGGTAGGACATTCTGATGGGCAGCAGAAAAATGACAGAATACCGGTATCCATAACAAGAGATTCCAAAGCTGAGGGACAGACTCTGTACCAGCTGGCCCAGTATCTACTCAGAGGTAAACCAAGAATAGAATGCCTTTTATTGTCACTATACAAATGTATAATGACATTAAGAGCAGCTCCTTCAGCATGTATGTAGAACACGACAAACAATAAACAAATATTGCAAAAAGTTCTGCAGCACTATATACATATGGAAGAATAAAAAACTAAACGGTTTTTAAATATATGAATATACAGTGTGATATGCAGTGTGGGTCATTGCACATTAGGTATTACACAGTAATGATAATCATGTGCAGTGAGTAGTGGATGTTGGACACAGAGCAATGATATTGCACAGTATACAGATATTGCACAGTTATCAATACCATTTAGATACTGAATATTGCACAGTTCAATATCTGTACACTGTGCAATATCAACAAATGAGACAAACAAGAGCGATGGAGGGAGGGGGGCAGTCAGCTGCACTGATACTCACACTTCCCCCTCGGGGGCGTACGTGGAGCCGGTCACTGTGAACTGACTCAGAGAGCAGCTTTGGCCCTCCACCTTGTCTATGATGAACATCTGCAAGAAACACATACAAGAAAGCAGATTTTTACCATGAAGGGTCTGGGGGGTAGGACAGGTGCCTAAATCTGATCCCATTGGGGTCACGAGACTTCGGTTTTGGATTATGAAGATTTGGTAAAGACCCCAGAAAGGAGGTCTGAGATGAAAATACGCACACGGTCTGAGAACCACGCAATGCTATTGGGCTGCCGACCCACTAGGTGGCAGCAGACACCACCATAGTTTGCCCAGATGCGCTTCAACATGGCCGCCACTCTAAGGCCAGAGGAAGTGGGGGGAGGGGCAGTCTCAGCGTGGGGCTAACAAAAGCAAGCATCCCTGTCAGGAACACCCGACTGGAACTATAATAGTGCAGTCAGTCAGTCAGCGGGTCTTTCTGATGGACAATATTTCACAAGCCGCAGAAATACCCCGTATAACAAAAGAACCACATCACCGAAAAAGCAGCCCTCCCCATGGCTTCTGGAGGGACTTGAAAGCATGACCACGTCAGCTATGGTGGATAAATGCAGACCACAGCAGGGGGTGTGTCACCAACTCAGGTGGTCAGTCAGATCGTACTGCTGTATTAGCAACTGCGCGTTGGGATGGCTAATCACACATTAAGTTAGACAAAATACAGAGCAGCTCTTGGGTGGTTCAAAAGGTGGCAGCACAACAGATCCTGCCAATGTCTAATAAGCCACCATCCCCCCCCCCCCAATCTAATGAGGGGGCAGCCAGCCATTCAGCAAAAGGGCCTAACCAACACAAGGTCGGTTATGTAACAACTGCAAGTAACCTGACTGCTGAATACTGATGAGAGGGAAAAAAAGGGAGGGAGTGAGGAGTGGAGGGAGAGCCGGGCTGCTGCAAGTGGCAGGGGGAGAGAGAGGTGAACGACGAGGATAGCGGGATGGAGAGACGACAAGTGTGAGGCATACAGCAAAATTAATGATTCATCTGCACCCATTTACCAAACACCCTGGCATTCCAGATGGCAGCAGAACGATTCCTTTTACACAAGTAAAGAGACTGCAGGCTGTGCTAAGCGAACGCCGATTACAAATTACAGACACAGCTAATCAGCTGTCAATTTGTGCTTCTATGATCAAGTCTCTCTGGATTGCCATAGCGCATCGTTTGGTAAACCAGGTAGCGTATCATTGGTTCAGGATAGTCAAACCCTTCAATTCCAAGATGCATTATGTTTCTTTAAAAGAGGTGTGGCCACATTAGCCCCTCCCCAAACAGGCGGAGTCTCACCCTACAGACAGACATCTGGTTGGTAGTGAGGGTGCCTGTCTTGTCGGAGCAGATGACAGAGGTGCACCCCAGCGTCTCTACTGAGGGCAGGCTGCGCACGATGGCATTCTTCTTGGCCATGCGGCGAGTGCCCAGCGCCAGGCAGGTGGTGATGACGGCGGGCAGCCCCTCAGGGATGGCCGCCACCGCCAGTGCCACCGCGATCTTGAAGTAGTAAACAGCCCCGCGGATCCAAGAGCCACCGTGGACGGGGTCATTGAAGTGGCCGATGTTGATGATCCACACGGCGATGCAGATGAGCGAGATGACTTTGGAGAGCTGCTCGCCAAACTCATCCAGCTTCTGCTGCAGGGGCGTCTTCTCCTGCTCCGTGGAGGCCATCTCGTCCCGGATCTTACCGATCTCCGTGTTCACGCCCGTAGCCACCACGACACCCACTGCCTTGCCTGCGGCGATGTTCGTGCCCTGGGGGGGGACAACAGGTGAAATAACAGTTGCACAGAAACAGGTGTAATAACCTCACACTTGTCTTTTGCTGCCCCTACCCACTGCAGGCGTAGTAAGAACAGAATGATGTCAGGGTAAACACAGATCTGGGTTAAAGTGATTACAACCCAAACAGGAAGCCCTCACTCCGCTGAGGCAGACCAAAGAGCATGGGACGAGCAGCCCGGCCTCTTAAAAAAGAAAAAACTCCAAATATCAATGTCCTTTATCTGCAAAAAGTGCCTGTATACATACAGGCTGACCTTTGAAGGATTCTGCATTCAGCCACAGAAATAAGCTGCCTGTAGAGCACAGGTCATACCGCGCCGCATGCAAGCGCCTCACGTCCCGCATCCTCTGGATACTACAGGTGATGGGTGGCGAGATTCTCGGGCTTTAATGGTCCTTTGGACACCAACTTAAAGGACCCTGTTTCAATGGCTGACTTTCATTACGTAGCTGTGTGACAGCTGATTACGACACTGCAGAGGTCTGAGGGCACTGATCAGTGTTATTTCATGACAGCTGCAGGCTGGGGAAAATAAAATAAAAAAAAAAGTCGGAACTGGGTTGGGCGGAGCTTCCCTCAAACTTGAGGCGGGTCTTGTTTTTGTGGACCAATCATGGCTCATCTGGAGTCATTTCCTGCCAATAATGGCTAAAACAGCAGAAGCAAGCAGAGGCTGGGAAATGGGGTGGGGGGGACTGCAGATACTCACTGAGAACAGCATGTTCTTCTTGTCCTGGTTGACCGCACGGGGGTCTGGGACAGGGTCCGTATGTTTGATGACGGACACAGACTCTCCTGAAAAACAGAGATGAAAGGAGATTGTGAAGAGTGGGCACAAGTAAGCCTGATGTCCCCCCTAGCACTTCCACACTGTGAAATGCTAAGGACATGATGCTTATATTCACACCGACTGCTTACATCCATGTCTCACAGACCAGGAACGTCAGCACATTCGAACAGTGGTGTGCATATATCTACAGTGTCACGAGAGATGAATATCCCAGGAATGCAGCGGTGAGGCGAAAGCCTCCAGGTTCATACTGGGTCACCCAGAGGTTCTGTTATTCCCACAGTAGAGAGGTGTCCCTGAAGCCCCCCCCCCCCCAGCCAAATGCGGTGGACAGCACGAAGCACATGCTGGTAGCATGAAGCCGGGGATGCTGCCACACAAGCTTGCTGCCAACCAAGGCAGCTCAGCATCTCACTGGTGGGGTGACCTGGGGGCCAGAGAGCCTGGTTCTCATCACCCAGTATGGTTGGGGTTGGAGGGGGGGGTCAGTGCTTGAAGTATCAGTTATTCAGCTGATGCGTTTCTGCAGATACTCGAGCTGGATGTTGCAAGTATTTTTAATGTGTTATGAGATGATACCAAAAAAAAACTACACATCCGAGTCAAATAAAATGAGGGGATGAATCCTGCACTAATACGATTCTGTGCTTCTAAAGAACCTTCCTGACTTTGCAGGATGAGGAAGCAGTGACTCAGCGTGCGAGTCTGGGCCCCAGCCAGGGCCCCGCTGACGGCACAGCAGGACAGAAGACGGCCGCTCCCCTTATGCCAGCGCACTGATCCCAGCGTCATCGGTCCACGCAAGGGAGCGGCGGCACCGATTGCGAAAGCACGCGGGACGTCAGAAACACGTCGTTGATATGCCTGGATGCATATCAATGAGGCTGTAGTGGGGAGACCAGGAGCCATGGGGCTGAATTTTGCATGACCAAAAAAAAAACAAGCTAAAAAATGAACAGATTAGCATGCACCACTCACACAGGAATCTGCCTGTCACATCACTCTAAAAATAAGCTAAAAAAAAAAAAAAAAATCTATTTCCAGCCACATATTTTAACACTCAGCCAGCATCATACTGAGACTGATACATGCATTTCCATGGCACCTGCACATCACATTAAGCAAGCTACCCTTATCGGTCCATTGCCAGCAAACCGAAAGAGAGACACAGGTCATTCCGTTTTATGAAGGGGAGCCTTCACCTTGTTCTTCTGACCCTCGAAAGGCTCACGTGATATTTTGTGGGGTTACGAGAGAAATCTGGAGCCTCCACGACCATTAGGGGAAGAAGAGTTCGGCAGCAAAGAAGCACTGATGAGTGAGAGGGAGCAGCCAACCAATCACCTGTCAGGATGGACTGGTCTACTCTCAGCGTCGTAGACTTGATTGAAGTGAGACGAATGTCTGCAGGAACCTTGTCCCCAACTAGGGTGAACAGAGAGAGATAAAGAGCAGGTGTTAAAGGTGATGTGCTTCCTGTGGAATGTAACGAGGAATAATTAGCCATTAAAACAAACAGTGACACTAACATACAAATGATCTCCTAGCCCCCTGCCACCATCCTCTGCATTCTCCCGTTTTTTGCCCCCTCCAATCTTTCCCTGCCACCTTCCTCCACATCTAAGAAAAACGTATCCATACAAAATAGTCACCTGAAAAGCTTCTCTCTAAACCTACTTACAGAGGACTATAGGACTGGGTCTGAGTACAAAATTTGGATGCCCAAGTAAGGAGAGGAGGGGAGGGGAGACAAGAGAATGCCTGCGGCCCTAGGACCCTGGAGCCATGCTGTGCCCGGGGGTCGGAAGACCCGTCAGAAGGCCAGATCCACAGCTCAATGCGCTGTATGGATCCGACTCGAGCTGTGACCAGCATTGACTCGGCTTCAGTTACAAAAGCGCCCAATGGCATGCGGTGAGATGCAGAGGACACGTCTTCCTGTACTCGGTGGGAGTCTCACATAAGCAACACAGCGTCAGAGGGGACGGGCAACTGTTCAGCCGTGCCTTATATGGTTACACGATCATTTTGGTTTCTGAGCCCCAGTAAATGCACGAGGCACAAATCGGCAATGGAATCTTAACAGAGAATCACCGTCCCTCCTCCCCCACACACAAACTGGTTCACCAATTAAACAAAAAAACAAACAAAAAAAAAAAACGCACAGCATTGAACTTGGTGGGAACCTGTTTCACAGAGGGATAATCAAAACATACAACATTTTTTGCAAGTCCAATTAGACCCCAGCAAGAGCCCAAAATAGAATCTCTTTCATTCTTTCCAATAACATGAGGGGAAACTGGTAATTAGAAGTACCAATAAACCCTCATCAGTTTGGGGCTGCGAGAAACAGAAGTGACACATACTGGGGTCAGAGGGAAGGGAAAGGTTTAGTTCCTGGATTGGGGGGGGGGGGATGCTCAGGGGCCCCGTTATATCAATATCTTGCTGCATAACAAAAGTTTGATGGCAGTAAATGCATCCTCTGAAGAGCTAACATTAACAGTAGTGCCATTCGTTGAAATGACTCCCTCAGACTTTCTAGGCCAGCAACAAGTTTGTCAGAATCAAGCCGATATAGTTCTGGGTCTTTCCTTTGCTGTTCCTCCAGCCTCTCTTTCTGTTTACATGCATAAGACTGACATTCTCTTACAATTTGCTCATTTCTTGCCCAGGGTGTCACGCTGCTGCTGCACTACAGAGCACAGAAAGTACGGGACACTGGTGTGTCGGACTGTCAGGTGACTGATTGGTGGGTTTCACAGCTGGGTCAAATACTGGAAAAATAAAAATAAATAAATAAAAAATGCTGACCAACAGATACAGGCCCTGAGGAAGGGCAAGCTGCAAAACATTATGGGGTACATAAGCAATACATCCCCTTCTTGTAGCCTTGTGTGTGTGTGGGCACCTGTCTCTGGATCTACCAACACACACCCAGGGGAAACTCAAAATGTAAGAATTTCCAAACACCGCTCCAAAACGTCCCCCGAAAAGCAGGAGTGGGCTTCCTGAAGGTCACGCATCAATATGGGTGCAGCCTCCCTCCGTGAGAGCAGCCCGTTTGGAAAACAGTGACACTGGCTCTGGCATTTCAGGGGGTGGGGGGCTGGCTGAGTGCTGTGGCTGCCAGATGCGGCGAGTCAGTAGATGCGGCTGTGTCTTGTCCTCCGATTTAAAAATACTCTGTTTGAAAGCCAGCTGTGGTCGCGAGGCGAGAGTGGAGGGGAAAGCGGGGCGTGCTTATCGTGACGGCTAAGCGCAAGTTTCCCCTCGAGTTACACAACACTTCCTGTGGCAGTCAATGGGGCTTGATAATTCATGCAGTGCGGCGTCCAACGGACCCGATAAGAGGCGTCGAAAGTCCATGCCGGGCCTCCCGGACCCAGGTGAGGTGCTCGTGATATTCAAAACACTCGGCCTTCTAGGCACAGAATGTTTCCTGGATGTTTAAGTTTGGCGAGCATGCCCAGGCTCCCTGCAGCAATGGTATGCTGCACCCCAGCAAGGTCACATTGCATCACCCTGGCCTGGTACCAGGAAGCAGTACCCGCTTCTCAGGAAAGACATGTGGCTTCCAGCACTGGCCCACAGGGCTCCATGGGGCTGGTGTCCGTTGTGACTTTTCACATGAGAATAGAGGAAGATGACGACAACAAGGATCTGCCCATATGGCCGGGCTGGGATGCCGAATCCCAGAAGGCTGTTCCCATGGATCACAACATGTATTCTTCAGGCTGACATTTTAAAGTCAGGTCATCCCTTTGACCGTTAATACCCTACAGGGATTAAAAAATGCATTTCTGGTTTAAATTCCCTGTTCCTACACGTTGCATTGTGTCGCCCTCGTGTGTACATGCTCATGCCGTTTTACTGTCAGAGTCTCCCAGCCGAGCCTCGGCAGGTCTCGCTAAAGACTCCTCAGACACAAGTAAACAGAACGCTAGGTATGTTACATTCTGTCACCGTGTGACAGATTCTGTCCCATTCCTGCTGGAGGACCCAGTCTGTGCTGCTGATGTGCAAGGGAACAAAAGGCAGACACTCTTTGAGGACGTAAGAGATGACTGACCATTCGGCTCAGAAAATAGTCTTAATCTACCCAAGTTTAACTGCTGTATCCTGTTTCCACAGAGCTCAGTCTTTTGTCGCGCAGTTCATGGGTGTCTGGGTCCCATTTTCCCGCAAGAGGGACAACTCTGCGCCATTAGACTGAACAGAACCCGGCTGGGTGACCCATGGGAAGAGCGGGAGAGAGATCAGAGTGCTGCAGTGGGCTGCGTGCGCCAGGGGGAGAGAAGCGAGTTGATGACCCAATAAGTACACGGCAGCTCCAGCCAATAGGAGGCTGGCAGGAAGTACAGCATCAGCTTCAGGGGACTACAGCAGCCATCACACACCCGATTCAGACACCGAAAGGGCCGGTGATTGGGGGACGCAGTGCAGTGACTCAGAGCTGCCACGCTCAGCGCTCGCGGCTGCAGGGTGACCGTCCCCGGCTACGCATTTGCTCTTATGACAGTGCAAGGGGTTTATAGCGCAAATGACTGTCACCGGCTATCGAGAGACAGCTTCTTAAATCAATATTCATGCCCCATAAAATCAGGAAAGTCACGGGTGACCGATAGCACAGGACGGTAGCCATGCCTGAGCATGCGGACAGATCTGAGTCCCTGCCTGCCACATCCCCAGGACAACCCCTTCGCTAAAGGAAGGATTCATAGCAATAACCCCAAAAGGCCCCAGAGTCAGCAAAACAACGCAAAGAGCGGAGGCCTCTCAGCCAGAGCAGAACCGCGGATTTATGCTGCATCAGTAAGCGGTCAGTAAGTGAGCTTCTCAGCTTTGTGTTTGTGTAAAGTCAACTATAACCAAGAAGCAAGGGTACGATCCTAGTGCCACCCACCCGCCTAAAACCACAGACACTCTGGGAGCCCACAGACTGCTTAAAACAGTGTCCTACACAGGTCTGACACACACCATCTTCCGATTCCAAGGATTTCTACACTGGCGATGTATGGAAAATCCCGCAGCGGGATGGCACCTCTCACCTGCCACCTCCACGATGTCACCGGGCACGATGTCCCTGGCCTTGATGCGCTGCACACTTTTCCTGTCCTGCCGGTAGACCTTGCCCATCTCGGGCTCATACTCCTTCAGGGCTTCAATGGCATTTTCTGCATTTCGTTCCTGAAGAGTGAGAGCAAGGTGGGGGGAGGGGTGCCGTGTGAGCCCAGGACATAACAGTCACAATAACAAACAATAAAACAAACAAAAAAACAGTTGAAAGGCATGACACGGAGCAGAGAGACAAACAGGCACCACCGCGGCAGAGGCTACAAATGCCAACTACTTAAAAAAAGACAAAGCAGATTTAAATTCTACTTCCAGCTATCAGGATTAAATACCAGTGAGAGATTCCCAGGGCCTCTCGCAGTCGCTGACATTTGAAATGAAGCCACTTCATTGTCTCCTCATACCTACAGCACCTCAGATTGAACTTTTCACAAGAGGGGAAAAAAGCTTCATACTGCCAACAATGTATTGTTTGGCTGGCCTGGTTTCTA
The DNA here is from genome assembly GCF_023856365.1 of Brienomyrus brachyistius. NCBI lineage: Eukaryota > Metazoa > Chordata > Actinopteri > Osteoglossiformes > Mormyridae > Brienomyrus > Brienomyrus brachyistius. The sequence goes on from NC_064539.1 coordinate 25,061,577, forward strand.
TGGGAACGCTCCCCACACAAGCAAAGAAGCTCTGGGGAAGACTTCACCAACAGGGGATTATTCCTGGCCTCCGCCAGTTTGAGGAGAGGGGGGCCGTGTGGTCGGACCTGAACCACCCATCACCTCATCATAAGGATTAAAACAGGTACATGTGAACGGGCACATTTGGTGGGAGAATTGTACCACATATATACCGGGAGCCTTGTACACAAAATTGCCTTGGTTTTCTATAAGCAGGCCAGCTGTTTAAGCACTAGCAGTCCGATATTCCTTGAAGGGCAACTTGAAGGGCAACTGCTGATTTACATCAGGATCCCAATATAGCAGGAACCACAACGTCACACAGCAGAATACGTCACTCTGAATTAGAGCTTCCCATAAACCATCTGTTCCAACTGCAGGGAGAGCCTGACATGATCATGCACCTCCCAGACAATGCAACTGAGCAGGCCGAGTTGACAAACAGTGACCCACCACAGAGGTTTAAATGCCTCCCCCAGTATTTACTGTGGTGGGCAGCTGCTGCTGGTTGCTGAGGGAGGACAGTTTGCTGTCTGTGCATGGGCTGATGGTTGCCATCATACAGTGGGAGAGCGCTTTAAATAGACCAAACTGTTTATCATCATGCTTTATCTTTATGTCCCTCTTGCTTTATGGGGGGCGTTTAGGAATTACCACCTTTGAGGGATAGACACAGCAACTATTAGTAAACAACCCCAAAAACAAGTTGTGATTTTCTTCAAGTTCCGTGCCTTCCTGGTCCAATTAAGGATTTCTTACCAAAGTCAATTTTCCGTCTAAAAATGCCTGGACACAAATGCTCAGCCTGAGAAACAGCTGCTGTTGTGGCTCTAGTTTCCAGCAGTCAGCTGGACAGACAAAAACACTGAACTCCTGCAAAAATCTGCCCGTCTTGAGTATCTGACGGCATGAGGAATTACCCAGGCAGAAAAATAATTAGCTGCCATGTTTTGTCAACTGAAGCAGGAACCTTCAATCTGTGCAGTGAACTTGAGGGACCTTAACCCTTTCTATAACTTGCTGCAGCTGAGCAGAGACACGCTGAAAGGGTCCAGTTTGAAGCAGGTTCCCTCGGCGGTACGGGTCCCCCAAGAGACCTCTTCTGCTGCCAAACCAGCTCAATTTGGCAAGAGAGAAAAACGTTACAATCTGAAGCCCATCTTGGACAATCTATCACAGGGGCACAACAGTCTGAAGACAATAAGGAAAAGATGAGTCATGCACCTATGAAAATCACCACTGCTACATTTGACATGGAAACTCAAGACAGAGGACAATTTCAAGTATATAAAAAAAAAATAAAAAATCAAAATCGATAGCTTAGGGCCAACCACGGTTAAGTTCCCTAAAGGGCAGAAAGCCCATCTTCACTTATCCTGCCAACATAACCAATCACAAGTCTAGAAGAATGAGTGCCCCTTCAGAAACCCAACCACCACACCGGAAAAGCCTCACGACCAAGCAATGGATTAGTGTCTTTTCCCTAAAGCATGAAGAAAACATGTCAAAGATAACAGAGCATTCGTCATGTTCATATGAACAGCTCCAATTTCATTTTGGAGGAATCCCCGTGAAACCACAACCTGAACTGAGCCTCACAGAAGTCAGACACAATCCACCAATGGGGCAGGAAAAAAGCCACAAATCTAAGCAGTGTTCAGATACTATCAGGGTTTCCTGGGAAAATTCCAGAAACAAACTGCAGGTAAAAATGCCACTGAGCACTGAAAGGTCAGGTGAAAGGTCGATGACGTTTACACTGGCAAAATACAGACTTTCACAGTGCACCTCAGGAAAATATGGGATTGTGTCACAGCAAGACACACTACTGCATGCGAAAGGCCCATAATGGGAACAGTTACCTTCAAAAGTATTGGCTTTCAGTAAGGTTTCCGGTTAGGATTTCTATGTTCTGAGGCAGGCATCACCCACGCGGAAACAGCAGAACGTCAGGAACTCTAGTGGCCATAAGGCACCGATTCAAGAGCCCATCAGCATATTTTGGGCAGATTCCTTGAAGGGCTACGATGACACCCTTTCAAATTAATATTCCAAGAAGTTAGTCTTAAAGCATGTTTTTATATAGGAAAAAAATATGTTGGAATGCTGTGGAGAGGGAATTGAGGGTTAAGATCTACAGTTGTTGCACAATTTCCTGCCTTCCTCAATACCTTTAGTACACCTGATTCACATCTTTCTGTTAGACCTCCCTTTTCACATATCTGTATCCACAACAATCTGGAGGTCCCTGTATTTACAGTCTTACCAGAAGCTGGTTACAAAGCAACATATTTAAAAAACGCCTCCAAGATGCACCCAACGACCCACTTCCAAAACCTATTTTCAGCAGCTTTTGACATCTTACATTTCCCATTGAGGCTTTACGGTTTCAGGCAAGTGTTAAAGAAGTTTACAGTGAACCCTGCCACATCCCTTAGGAGGCCGGCCTCTCTTACAGTGAACCCTGCCACATCCCTTAGGCGGCCAGCCTTTCTTACAGTGAACCCTGCCACATCCCTTAGGAGGCCGGCCTCTCTTACAGTGAACCCTGCCACATCCCTTAGGCGGCCGGCCTCTCTTACAGTGAACCCTGCCACATCCCTTAGGCGGCCAGCCTTTCTTACAGTGAACCCTGCCACATCCCTTAGGAGGCCAGTCTATCGGTCATGGGTCGAATGGGCAACAGGGACACAAATCAAGCCATTTTATCTATGGTTTTGCTTTAGCCAAAAAACACAGAACATTCAGAGCATAAAGGCCATGCAGTTGTAACGGAAGCACAAAGTGAAACTGATGATCTAATATGGCACTTTGAGTTTCCCTTTCACAGTGGGGTCTCAAAATGCTGTTCCCAAAAATGGGGATGTTAATTTCAGCCTGGTCAACATAAAGTGTGAGTGTTTCACTCACAAATTGGTTAAAGAATAGACTGTGATCCACAGGCTGTACAAGTACTGGGGTGGGTGGTGGTGGTGTCCAGGTTATTATAATAGAACATTAGGCATTTATACTGCTGGATAATTTTGTAAGTGTGGGTCAATATTGCCACTGCAACTACAGTCTACTGCCTAAACCAAAAACTCCAAGTAAGAGCATCAGCGTTAAGTACAACCGAACTTCCACTACATGCTAAAAGACACCTGGATGTCCAACAACAGCATGACCCTGCCAGAGACACCTGAGACAAATTCCAGAACACAACGCTTGCATCCTCTTCCCAAACCTCAGTTGCAATGCGGCCAACCTCAGCAGCCAGAATAGCAGACCACCAAGAAACAGGACTGGGACAGCATGTTCTTGCTTTGGGGTAAATGCTATGTTCACAGCAATGAGGTAAATGGATGAAGGCCTTACCCAAACTCAATGATTACCATAGCGACCGTCTCCCTGTAAAGACAAACTTACTGCTGTCCCATCTCATCTCAAAAACACTAAAATTGCAAAGGAAAAGAAAGCGGGTACAGGAGTAAAAGTAAAAGGAGTTCACTGAAGACCGCCACACAGGCAAGCTGCGAGGTGAGGTTAATTACTCTTATTGCGCGAAAAAGCAACCTGGCATCATTTCCAATGGTTACAAAGTCAAATCGGCAAAAACAGACTAAACATAAGATGACAACCAGCCCTGGCAACGAGGAGGACAAGTCGGCGTGGGTGAGACGCGATGATGGGAGCCTCCTCACCTGCCACACCCCGACGATGGCGTTGGCTATGAGGATCAGCAGGATCACAAAGGGCTCCACGAACGCCGTGATAGTCTTCTCGCCATCTTCGAAGCAGGCCAGCACCTGGGAGGACATGAAAGCAAGCCTGGAGTTAGCGCTGCGTCTCACACACCAAACACACAGAATTACATAGCACTTCTAAAACACCAAAATTAAGTGCTCTAATGGAAATATCAAACTGTCAATTGACCCCCCGCCACAAATCAACAGTAGTTTTAACTGTGATGTGTGTGTGAGAGAGAGACTGAGTGAGTCTCTAAACCCTGCACCCAAACCAAATTCTGCTCAGCAATGTCAAATGTGTGGGGGAAGGGGGTGGATCTCACATTAGTCCCTATTAGGACATGAGCAGTTGCCGAAAATCCAGTCACAGCAGAAGTCACTGTGATAAACAAGTTCCCAGCTGTAAAGACCATGTGGGGTGGGGGGGGGGGTCAGGGCAGAGTGTTTTAATTAGCCAGCAGAGTCGGTCCAGCTCCTGTGCCACCCCATTCGACAAGAGAACCCGCAAGCATGTTTGTCATGGAAACGACTAGTATCAAAAGCTCCCTTTTCTTGAGGATGAAATGTATCTGCCCCAGTAGCAAGACTGCCTCACAACGTGAGCGACATCAGTCTCCCTTTCCAAAGAGGGTGTGTAAATTTTGTTGTTCCAAGTGATTATTTACACGCCCAGACACGTTAGAGTACGATACGAATCCTAGAGTGCCAGCGAGATTCACACCACACCCTCAGATCCAGGAGTCTCCTCAGCAATTCCCTATGGCATTCCAGCGCTACCATGAGACCAACCTGGGGCAAAGACGAACCACAAAGCACACTCATCTCAAACAGCAGGGCAACAGGTATACAGGGCTTTGCTAAAAGTGCATAAATGGAGACTTGACCCGTCCCTGAGACACACTGTGCATTGAATAGAATGATACGCACGTTGTCCATGCTACAGTAAAATCTCGTTTTAGTGGACTCGCTTATAACGGAATATCTTCCGTAATGGACGAGGTCCGCTGGTCCCGGCCGTTCGCCTTTAAGAACATGCAGAAAAAGCATTGGATATAGCGGACTCGCATATAACGGTATTTCGCTTATAATGGACAAAATCTGGTCCCCAAGGCTGCTTTTAGCTGTAGTTTTGTTCAGTAAGGCTCCGCCTACAAGGCACATGGCGTGCCGGTGATATCCAGCCCAGATACGTGGTTGGGACTAGGGCTGCAACGATTCATCGAGTAATTCGAATAACTATCACAAAAAATTCTCGATACAAATTCTTTGCTTCGATGCGTCGTGTAATCTGCACAACTATGCACTGCTTAGTGATCACAGTGTTTCACTCAGAGGATTATTACTGGCGCACAGTGTGTCACACTGCATTACGTGAAGCAGGTTTGATTCGATGGCACAATGGAGAAGACAGGGAAAATAGTGAGGAAAGACAAAGACGAAAAATGTCAGCCCCTATTTTTCCTCAATAAAAACACCGATAACACAACAGCAGTGAAAATACTGTCATAGTTTAACATGGAGCTGGAGCCTGTTTATACACTAAGAGCAAAGAGACGGTTCCGTTACAGAGATGGTGAACTCAGGTGGAGTGAAGGAAAACAGCAGTGCTTGTAATCGCTACTAAACCTTTACTGGTAAAGAGCTGGCGAGAGTCCGTAATCAAACCAGCTGTTCAACAAGCTGAAAGGTGAAGAAGCGCCATGTTTTCAGCTGCTCTCATCCACCGTTGTTTGTCTTCCAGAGCAGCAAGGCTACAGTAAAGCTATAAAAGCTGTTTGTATGCAGATAAACTGTTAGTTTAAAATTTGGCAACTTGCAGCAGGCCGACAGCCGCCGTCACACTGTCACAGTGATACCTGCAGCATGCAGGGGTGAGTCTAGAGGTGAGCATGGGGTGTACTCAACTAGATCTATTTCAAGGCTTTAGTAAAATTATTTCACGGATTTAGATTAATATGAGTAATATTACATAATTAATAATATTTTTGTATTATATTTATAATACATAAACTACCCACCCCCAACAGCCTTGGGCCAGTAAAACTCTGAGACATGGAATTATCCAAACGCCACATATGCTCCTTTAAAGGCTTACACACACTCATTCTCTAACACTTACACACACACTCACTTACACACAAATTGAACACACACACACCATTCCTACCTCATCCAGGAGATACAATCCTGTCAGAACTTTTTTTTATGCCTCCTATAAATGTACAAGATTACAGAGAGTAAAGGCCATTTTAATTTATGCCTTCGTTTAAGATATGTATACCATTTTCCGGTAATTTTATTTGACATTATTTTATTTATGTTTGCATTTAAGAAAGTGTTTTCTTTTTAAAAAAAATAAAAAATAAATAAGGTACATAAATGCACTAAAAGGATTTAGTTCTTTTGTCAGTTGTTGTATGGAGTTCAACCATTAAAAATGTTCCTAAAAAGAAAACCAATGAGTTGTACATTTTAAGAGACCTGTCTATTTTTTCTTTTTTGAAGTTACTATTGCTCTTTAATAAGACAAAAGTATTTCTTATCAGATTACTCCATTAATCAATGGAGGAGAAAAAAAAAAAAAGATAGAATACTCGATTACTAAAATAATCGATAGCTGCAGCCCTAGTCGGGATTATTAATAGTCACGCATCTGGTCAGGTAAAGTTGGATTACAACATGAACAATATAATAATCTATACCAAAAGTGTGTCTGCTGGGGTGTGGCATGAGTAAATGGTGTCCTGTAGGCGTGCTCTGGGCTTACAGCAACTCTGGATATAACGGACTTTGGATATAACAGACATATAACCGGATTTTACCGTAATAATTTCCTCAGGCAATTACAGATCACTTATCATGCCCCGAAGGTGAGAATCTAGAGGAACAACAAATGCCACCTCACTGTCCTCTCCCCACCTCGTCTCACTGGATAACGCCCAAGTAGAGCTGACAAATAACCATACAACTCGCATCACTGGACTTTGAATCCTGTATGACCTACACCTCTACACCATGAGTGTCTCGCTTCCTTTCATCTGTTTATTTTTTCATGTTTCAAGACTAGTCCAACCACAACACCCACATTCCCAGGAACCATCAAAACCAGATAGAGCAGCACCAGACACAAACAATGACAATTGGGTCACACCCAAAACAACTATCAGGTATTTAAAAGCCACCGAATCACATTGAGGCGGCTTCTTTCCTAGGAAGCCAAGTGTGAAAAGATGTTACTCTGGGTAGGGTGATCAATGGCAACACTGACTCACCACTTCAACTGAACAGCACAACTGTGGATTAAATCAGGGGAGGGTACCCAAAAATTCCCCATTGGGACACCCCTCAAGAACACACAGAGCTAACACATCTTAAGCCACAAACCCAGAACCAAGACCGTTAAGCTGGGAGGCAACCACTCACAAGCACTCGACATTAAAGCCTGAGTAATCAGAGTCCATAACAGACAGCAACATCAGGGCTTGAATACAAGAGCTGGATGCTACCACCGTGTGATCTGCCAACTCTGATAAGACCAAGGTGTTAACCCATTCATCTGGCACTGCCCGTTAACAAGACTTAGCCACACTGACAGTCCTGGGAGAAGCAGATGAAGTTAACAGGGGTCAGATCGAACCCTGTCATACATAGATGCAAGCACAAAAAAAATCCAAGACATTCATATTAAAAACATAGGAAGTAGAAGAAGTGTGAAAGAATCATGCACCGGTCTGAACCATTCACCACACTGACAGAACACAACTAATAACTTATGAAGAAAATGAGGCTTTAAAGAAGAGTGTAAACAATATTACTGTACACTGTCATTGAGCCCCTGCTTGTCAGGGAGACAAATCCACCCCCGATAAACTTTAGTTAGTTAGAAATAGAAAGTCTTATTTCACTGATCATCTCTCACCATGAAAGAAGTTCCTCACAGTCTCTCATACTTGTACGACTTGAAGACGTATCCATAAAACTACTGCAGATACATGTCTGCTAGGCCAATATAGGCACCTACAACTGTAGGGAGGTGGCCCTTTCATGGCCATTATTAAAAAGGTACTTCCAGCATGCCAGTGGCCCATAGTGGGATAAACAAAGACATGAGAAAAAGGAGGGATCGAGGCCATCAGTATCACTCGCAAAGCATGACATGCAACTGCTGGGGATGGTGTGTGGCTCAGCCTCAGTGCCTGCGATTGGAAGGTTGTCGGTTCGATCCCCAGCAGAACAGTTATGTCTGTGGACTCTTGAGCAGGGCCTTTAACCTCCAGCTATAGGGGTGCTGCATGCTGGCTAACCCTACACTGTAACCCCAAAATATGAACTCACCCGTGTGTGTCTGCGTGCCTAACGCAGAGCAAGGTGGGGTAGGCAAAGATAATTTTATTAGCCCCCACAGGGAAATTACTATTCAATTTTATATTGTTACCAAAAAAGCAAAAGGCCATCATGCAGGGTCCCTGACACCCACTATGCGGTCCTCTCCTATTTCATGGGTTACATACCCAGCCTCATCAACTACACAATAAGCAGTTCCAGCCTAGTTTACTCTTATGCTAGTTTATTTCCCTTGATGCACTTGCCACTTCCATTAGAGCTACCAGATTTTTCTTGGAACGACCACAGAGCTAAAAAGCCGACGACAGCAGCCCTCACACAGCAGCTGATGACCCGTCAAGCAGACCGATAAATGTTTCAAATGCATGCAAAGGCAGATGACAGCCGGTATTTCAATCACAGCTGTCACCGCCATTCCGAGAGGCCGCCTGGCATTGACCCCCAATGGCCCCCGACACACTCAAACGTAACTCAAGACGGTTCAACAGCATGTATGACAACATTTCTCTAGCCGAGTTAATCCAACCCCAGCTTCATCCGCAACCCAAGTGAAAATTATTGCCTTGTTTCCTCCTACCCTGGACCAGTACATGTCAGTCTGGTCCATTTTCTCTGGGGAAATAGAGGCTACACAGCTTATTTTCATTAATTCCCACATTAAGGTGTGATTATGTAATGAAACACAAACTGGCTAACAAGTGAAACCTAGACTGGAATAATACTACAGGTTTTTGCCTCCAAGAGTAAATAATCTCAAAATGCTTGCAATGTGATATTTATAAAAACTGAAAAATCCTGCACAATATGCTAAAAGGAAAACTATCAACCACCCTTTGTCACTGTTAGCAAAACATATATAAAATCTAAAAAGAACAAAAGTCTGCACAGAATGTCCAATATGTGGTGCCCTGTGCATCAGCTACTCAGGTTAATGCATTATTCGTGTTTGTACTATAGGAAAGGATTCAGCCGGGGCAACTTCAGGTCATTTATAAAAGTAGAAAACAGGCGGATGTCATTCAGACCAGGGATCATACTTACGAAAGATATACAGGCTGCCAGGAGTAAAATACGGACTAACAAATCTTCAAACTGTTCAATGACGAGTTCCCATAAAGATTTCCCTGTAAAAGGAGCAGACCGGCAGAACTGTCAGACTGGGGGGGGGGTGCATTTAAGATATACATTAATTAGCGTCAAATTTATCGCTTACCCTCCTCGGCTGGCAGCTCTGCGGGCCAGAAGATCCAAAGAACATGCCAGAAAGAAAAGACACAGGCGGAAAAGTTAGAGCAATCAACGGGCTGGGTATATTTAACAGGTTGCCATCGGCAGAAGGGTGTCGTTGTAGAAATTAGGTAATGTGCACGCGACCGTTAATGGAATGCAAAACTTTTTATAATTTTTTTAAGCTACTTGTTGTACTTTCCCGACCTTAAGGCGAGCTGTGGCATGCCGGTGTGCTTTCGCGATACGTGGCAAAATGACTAAAGAGCAACAACACGTTATCCCGGTCGGATTAAAACCTTTTACTGAAGATGCGAGTGTCTTGTGCGCAACTGGGGAAAAGTGGGGTGCGTTGCAAAAGTGTCAGACTAGCGCCGCATTGCTCGGGCGACGTTGATCAATGTCACCCTGAGCGGCTTCGGGTGATAAGGCTAGGGAGGATGATCAGAACCTGCTGTGTTTCGCAGACACAAGGTGGGCCGCAACCCCTCCTCCGCCACGATACTAACCACATCGGTAGAAAAAAAAAAACAGATTAGCTACCTAAAACCACCGCCGTGTGTCCGGCATCCAACACCACTTACAGATACTACAGAGCACACCTGACGTTTGCCGGGAGTGGTAACCAGGACGCCAGCGTCAGCTCATCGTAGCACCATAATAGTGTGAAACCCGAGAGGCCTATGCCGGCTTCCACAACCATGAAACGGGTTTGCGCGGACCAAAAAAAAAAAAAAAAAAAACCAGATCTAACCCCCACTTGCAGACGAAGACCTACAAATAACCCGATTACATTTATTTCAAGATTTGTGTGCCCAGACACGGCAAAAGGCGATCCCCCAGACCCACGAGGTTGCAACATAATGACGTAAGCACTTTTTCTCCACTCTCCGGCATGCCGGCAGGTACCGTACACCCGTGCCTTCCAAAAACAACGAAAATAACCCACACTCTGATATTCATGGAAAGACTTCTCTCACCATTGGGCCCCCATTTTTCCTTTTGCCTCTTGACCTGCTCCGAGGCCAGACCCGTGCTCTCGTTGACGCTGAAATAGCTGTAAACCTCCTCCACTGTCTTTGTGTGTGCGTTCTCCATGGCGGACCGTCTTCACCGGGTACAGTTTCACTTTATGTCAGGCTCCCCCAACTCCTGCAATTTCAACTGGCGATTTTTTCAGGTTTTAAATCCTCCCCGATACGATGTTTTTTAAATAAGAAACAAATGCTTAAAAAACACTCCAGACAGAAGGTGGCTGGCACGCTAGTGAAGAGAGAATCGTGGAGAATGAAGGTCCCGCCTCGATCTGTAGCCGGCTCTATTAAGGATTACGCGGAAATTAAATTATGTTTAAATGGCATACTTGTCACCAGCGAACCAGAGTGGGTTCAGAAAGGCCGCTTTTCCTACTTAAGAATCTGTCGCCCCCCACCACTCAGGTGAATTTTCAGCGCCGCTTGTGAGAGAACCGCCGTCAGTGCCGCTGGCTGCGTTGCGTTGCGCTGCGGTTACGGTGGAACGGACGTGCGTCCTTCGCGTGCTCCTCCACGAGCGGCTCCCAGCTTCAGCGCCAATCGGCTTTCAGGGCCGCCCGGCCGGCCCCGCTTCTCGCGCAGCGGCTGCTGCTCGCATGTGGAGTGCGCTCATTGGCTGGAGCCAGCCCGGATATCTCCCCATTCCCTTCCTCTCTTTGGTCCTTTTGAAAAGACTGGGATCAGCTGATCGTCTTCGTTTCCCCTGTTTTTTATAAGAAACATTCATTGGTTTATGAAAGTGTTACTTGCATCATCATCATCATCATCATCATCATCATCATCATCATCATCATCATCATTCATAATAATAATAATGGTCCATAGCACTATGTGCTTTGGACCCTTAAAGAAGAAGAAGAAATCTAATACGCAGGAGTGCATCTAAGCCACAACTTGTTAAATTTGTCAAAAACAAGAGGCCGGGTCATGTGAACTATTTTCGATCTTTTTTTTTAAGTGTTCAGGGTCATCTAGAACCGGCGAGTCGGCGATGCAAAGTGTTGGGATCCGTATGTAGGTATTATTTTGTGGAAGATTTTTTTTAATTGTCGTCGCATCTGTTGGGGATACAGTAGCTGTTATGGAAATTAGGCAGTAATCGAATCCCTTGGAAACAAACAGCTTATACCCATGATTTATACCGTATTCATTAAATTAAGTAAAACGTAAATAATTCGCGCTGTCGCCTTCAATGCAAATAGTAACGCGTGCAGGATGAATACATTTTTTTTTATTGTGATTCGGTCAACACACTAAGCTGTCAGTGTTTCTTTTATGTTTTGGATCAAGTGAAAACCGCGTTCTTGACCAGTTCTTTTGAGGAGGGACGTATCGAGCCAAGGAAGGGGTGGGGGGCAGCCAACACGTCATCCAATCGCAGGCAAGTGATTTGTGAAGTGTAAGTGGTTGGTATAGGCTTGTGCTGCAACTTCAGTGATAGCCAAAAGATACAGACCCATGTAAAACAACTTTGTGTAATCGTGATGTGTAACGTAACCAAAAGATATAAGCAACGAAGTGACGATATTGCAAGTTAATATCTAAACTTTTTTTCCCGTTCCTGGAACACTGAGGTCTGCCAGAAATTATGCAGACTAGATTTATATCTAAACACATACGACGAAATACTGGGGCTTCTGTATTAATTACTAAGAGAAGCTTTAAATAGGAATTTATAGTTTAATCAATGCGTGATCAATGGATGCGATATGCATTAGTATCCTATAGATAATATACCAATGACATACAACTGAATGCAGGGTCAGACGGTTCCTGGAGCAACTGTGGGTTTGGGGCCTTGCTTTGCTTGTTAAAGTACATTTACTTATTTAGTAGAAGCTGCAACCTTCTGATCACTAGCGCAGCATCCTAACCTGTTACTGTATAAACCACAGTAACACCTGACACAACTAATACATAATTAATGTGATTCTTCTTCAGCTGGTAATTTCTGGTAATGTCCAGTGATTCAAATGACCCGGATCTGTTTTTTTTTTTTTTTTAACACCACAACAGCAAATGATCAAAACCCATTTCGAACAGAAAAGTACTTAATGAGGGAACAAAATACAGGGAAGCAAAGACTAAGAACAGGATAGATAAAATAAAACCAAAATAAAAATGATGCATATTGTACATCTAGAAAAGAAAATAACCAGCCAAATAAGAACATAAGAAATTTACAAACGAGAGGAGGCCATTCGGCCCATCAAGCTCATTTGGGGTGATATACTCACTGACGAGCAAAATCCGATAATGTGAATGGTGTGCTTAGAAACTGCTGAAATAGGGACATTGGAATGAGTCAGAATTGCATGCATGCAAAAAGGTGCATTCATCTCAAAAACATAACTAAACACAAGCGGACATTGGCAACAAAATGATGTTTACAGAAAGGAAGATTTAGATGGACTAAGCAAGAGGTGATTATGAATCTGTCGTTTGTCAAGAACACATACTGTGTTCCCTGCCAGATGGCTATTGTTACTCTTATTTTTACAAGTTATGGCATATTTATTCTTATTAAAGATTTATGTAGGAATTTTGTAGGTTGATAAGTGAGTTCAGCCCATTCCATGCAACGGGTTTCATCTAAACACTAACTTGAAAGATGACAAACATCTCAGCGCTGTACTCCATTTAACAGTCAAGCGCCCTCTAGTGTCTAGTATAAATATTCTTCACAACAGTTTGCCACTGGCCAGGTTCCAGCTTAAATGCGACCCTGTACTGGAAAAGGAAGATGGATATTGAAATAGTCAGCTAATGTTAGGTAATTCTCACATTCACATTATGCATCTGAGGGAAATGCATACATTTTACTCTTATTTCCTTGCTTAGCTCTACATAAGTAAATTGGTACCTGTCTGACCTTGCTTTCTCGAAAATTTCTGTTACTTCGAGTAAAAGAGGCCACTACACAAGACAAAATGTGTACATGTTACTGGGCTTTCATGGGAAGCTCAGCCTAGCTGCACTTACACCTAGTTGACTCCTTGACAGCTGTATATCCTAACGGACCATTTGTCGCATGCGTGCGTCATTTTGGGTAAAAGCGCTTGATAAATCGATGAATATGAATGTATGAGTAGTGATGCTGTGTCACACCAACGTCTGCTGTGCTTCTCTAATAAGTGGGAGGAGGTGGAGTTTGCACATTCTCCTGGTGCCGTGGTACCGTGCCCAGTCCCATAAGAACGTGTCCGCAGTGGTTTGGATGTTTCAGGTGGCTCCTTTCTGGGCATCTCCAGGGGCAGATCTGAGGAGTAGCCATGGCCACCGCAGGCAAATGCCTGGTCACCCCTGTTGCCACCCCAACTCAAAATAATAAAAACAAAACATGGATCATTTTTTTAAGCTGAACCATAGAAGAGATGTGGGGGGGGGGGGCGTGCCCATCCTGATAAATATATGGGCGCCACAATCTAGACTTTCTGTTGATGCCAACCGGCACTTGGGCTCAGAGTCTGGAAAGACGAGTCATGGATCTAACTCCTGATAGCTTCGACGCCACAGTGAGTGTGAGTTATTGCGCTTTCACAAGCGTAAATCGTCAATCGAATCCACACCGATTAATCTCCAAGAGCTTCACACACTATTGAGTCTCTGTCCCTGTTTCTATTTCTTTGATTTCTGCGGAAAAAAAAGTAGAAAAACAAATTGCAATACATCAGCCCTTCCTGTTATTCTTCCGCTCCCCAGGTCATGCTGTGTTTGGAAAACGGTGAACTTTTTCAGATCTACAATGAAGATGCCGCTTGTCCTCATCTCTGTTGCAGGAACATTCAAAGTGACAGGGTCTGGTGGTGCACAAAATGCAGCTCGACCTCAATAGACACGTGGGATAGAAATGAAGGCCAACTCCACAGATTATTGATTCTTGAAAAAAAAAATGAGTTAGTGTAAAGCTAGGTATTCACCAAGCCGATGGCAAAACACTAGCGTCCGCGAGGGCCAAAACTCCCGTTGGCTGCCTCTATTGTGAAAATTTGCACTGGAACGCACTGGCACCACTAGAGGTGACGGTTGCCATACAGCTCAATCAGGGAGTTCAATTCCGACGCCAATTCAACATGTTATATCAGCCAAGACAGTGTCGACGGTGACCAACCGTGTCCGATCGCACCACACACACTGGCATGATGGGAAGTCACAGATTCTCACTGATGCCCCGACGGCCGTGAAATTGACTTGTTCCAGGGTTAGAGGCTTCACGTCAGAACTGCACCTGTCAAAAACCCGATGATGCGTACACTTATGTGTGATGTGTGTAAGCTAGGTGGAGGTGTAGATGTCCTGAGGTAGGTAAACATGTCTAAACGTGTCCAGATCCTGATGACATCACCTGACAGTGCTGGGGAAGTAACTCACAAAAGTAACCCATTAAAGACAGAGGTGGAAAGATCAGATCCAAAAAAGTACAAATCCAGACCAAGGTTTTGTTTCAACCAACCAGTTGCATATAAAGAGTCACAGTCACAGAGACTCAACTGGTTGGTTGAAACAAAACCTTGGTCTGGATTTGTACTTTCTGGACCTGAACTTTCCACCTCTGTCATGTATTACTTTTGTGAGTGGCTCCCCCAGCACTGTCACCTGAATACTCCACAGCTTTACACAATAACTGAATATACGTGCCGCCTGGACAAAGTGCTGTTTGGGATCTCCTCAGCAGCGTATCGGTAACAACGAGGCGGCTCCTACGATGCGAATAAGGACGTTGCCTCTTCATCTGACTCTGGAGGTAGCTTAGAGGCCTCACTTCCTCTACTGTGTACTGGGCTGTGGGTCGCATCAGAAGAACAGCAGTGTTACCAAATGTGTTATGACACTCAATACTGACAGTATAGTTGGTCCTTCTAGGGTTGAAGCAATAATGGCAGATGCAGGATCCTATCTCCTACAGGGTCTAAAAAAAGAGGAGAGGGACTTTCCCCAGTCACTCAAGGTTGCGCCGTATAAACAGATTTCTTACCCACGGCTCAGAATGTGGCTCCTTCCTTCTATAATGGAGTTGACACTTTTTTATTACATTTTTATGATTTCACTGAACTTCTTTAAAAAAAACAAAACAAGTAGAAAAAATGTGTGAACAAGGAGCACAGTCCACGGGGAATATTTCCTCATTATGATATTGTCCCTGTTGCTGTTCATGGGGGGCTGATGTTGTGGAGAGGGTGGGGTTGCACAAGGCTCTCCAGCATTGACGATCCATGAATCACCACTCTCAAGGGGCTGCGGTGACCCAAAATGCGAGGAGAGAACCCTAGCAGTAAAGTGGCAGCATAATGCTAATGCTTTGCCTCATGATGCTCCCTTTACCTCAGTGTTTCCCAGTCCGGTCCTCGGGGATCCACAGACAGTCCACATTTTTGCTCCCTCCCAGGGGGAGCAAAAACGTGGACTGTCTGTGGGTCCCTGAGGATCGGATTGAGAAACAGCTTTTTACCTCATTATATTCAAACTGCTTAATATGCTTATGAAAGGGGGAGATGGCTCCACCAGCAGGACTGCCAGCTCCATCCTACTGGGACGTGAATCCTGCTCCCAGCTCTGGCTCTACATTACGTGGAGTTTAAGTGTCATCCCTATGAGTGCTCCTGCACTTAAGCTAACCACTGTCTCTAAATCAGGGATTGTCAACCCATGAGTTGCAGTCCAAATTTGGGTGACGGCAGGATCACACTGCAAGAATTAAAAACTTATTTCGCTTATTTTTGCTTCCATCTCACGAGCGCGTGAAACGTTATTCAGATCAGTGATTCAACCCACGGTGGGTCGCTGCAAGTTCTGAAAGGGTTGTGAGGTAGAGTTGGAAATGTAGGCATTTTAAAACCAGCAAGCTCCTATGCTGATCCACGATCAGATTTCTCAGCCCCAATCCTAGACTTAAGCTATATAAACAGGTCTTGGGTCTGCAAATGCTTAGCGCAAAACTAGTGAACACTCAACCAATCCAAGAAGCCAGACCACAGATGCTTAATTTAAAATTCACTGGCACAGCCAATCAGATCTGTACAATAGGCATCGATTGGCGTAAATTGCAGAGTGCACTGTACACTTGATCACAGCGTTAATTGAAACCTATACTTGATATGGGGTCGCGACTGAGCTGGCATGGAAAAAATTGGTTTGCAGTACAAAAAAGTATGAGAACCACTGATTTAAATTACTCAAAGTGTGCATGTACACTGTGATGTACTGACATCCCAGCCTGAGTGTTTCCATGCCCTGTGCTTCCTGGGATAAGCTCCAGGCTCATGACAACCCAGTCCTTGATAATGATTATTGAAAATCGATGGATGAAAGCACAGGCAAATTGGATTGGTACGCTCTTCAGTGGAACAATATGGTAGCTTATTTTGAACATCCATAACTACATACAGAACTGTGCAAAAGTCAAAAGAAATGTTTAAAGCCATTTATCTGGGTAGTAAACGCACATTTGCTCAGAACAAAAAACACGCGATTTAACATCAGAACGTATGCAAATTACAAGTAACAATGAAAATGAGTAAAAATGTCTTCCGTTCTCAAAAAGGTTTCTGATACCTAGTTAGATGGCTAGAAGATCACTGGTTTGGTTCCCAAACCTCTCCTCAGGGCACCCCAGCCATTCTGTGCATTTGTTGCATTTCACCCTCAGTTCGCTTAATTAATTAACTTAATTAGTTTTAAAAAGTCAATGAGATATTGAGATACGAGGCGTGTTAGTGGTCGGGTCAAAAATACATGGGTGAACTGGATGGGTGCCGCAAATGCTAGGGGTGATTTTAGCTGAGGGTTTGAAACGGCTAAGCTAACACACTATGACAGGCATAATATCATAGCTTTACACCAATATGAAGACCATTTCAACACCATTTTCTACACTTGGCCAAGACCTTTGCGCAGTACTGTATCTATTGGAGGTTCATGATGGAGGTGGAGTCTCTTGCTAGAAGCACAGGGCACAAGGCAAAATGCAGTGTGGAGGGGATGCCAGTCCGTCGCAGAGTAAAAAAAAAAGAACTACATCAACCAGGGGATCTTAACCTGGCCTCCATGCGCAGAGGTCAGAGGTCAGAATGCGATGAAAATTTCCATCTATTTTCATTAACCTCTAACTGAAATTTCGGAGGGAACAGGCCACAGTCTTCACAGGACAGCTAAAGGGGTCTATTGGTATAAAAACGATTAAGTCCTGATATAAAATCTGAGGCAAAGGAAACAAAGGGAACTAAATTTCATGATAACGATAAGATCCACTCAGCGTAGCGCTGCCAAATCATGGTTGCCATGGGGATGCCTTAGCTTTCATCCCCCTGGCCTACAAGCTTAATTCCGAGGGGGGAAATAACACATGGAGGATAAGCTTGAGCGTTCGCAGAAATGAGCATCAATCACGTCAATCATTAGCATCAGAAAAGCGCGCGATTGTGCACGTTAAATTAAACGTGCATCAATGTGTGTCACTCAGTCGTCTGACGTTGTTTCCAGATCCTCTTCCTCCTGAACATAATGGACTGCTGCTTCTTTGTGAGGGTATTTTGTTTCATTTGCTGTAGATCCATGCTCCTTATATAGTCTCTGAACTGATCTGGGATCAGAAAGGGGATTCACATGTGACCTTACGGTCTTTGTCCCCCATAATGGAAAATAAAATCTCCTTCTCACTCTGACTGCTGTCTCTCGCACAGGACCGCGAAGGAGCCTCATCACACGCTGTTATTCCTGGTGATGCCGCCGCCTTAAACTGAGTCATTTCTAAATTAAAATACGAACATTTTTTTTTTCCCAAACACACGTCCTCTGGACCCAGCAGTGTTTTAAATTAGCATTAAATCATGCTGCGGTGTCAGAAGCTACCTTATTAACTGAGATCTGGGAACCTGATAGATACGTGATTGGTTTTTAAACAGGATTTACATCATGACGAGCGGCGCGGGACGCGTCATTTATATAAGTGCAAAGAAAAATGCCCCTGAAGCAGATCCCCACGTACCACAGTTATATTTAGGTACCATAAGCGGTATGATTTGTTTGTTATTTGGAGAGCAGAGAAGCTTTGCCTTTATCTGAACTGCCCTTTCGTTTAATTAGAACACGTTGAGCCTCACCTATAGCCTACATGTAAATCTAAAGCTTACCTGATGACAGAGATGCATTCTGAGAATTGCATCTTTAGGCAGTTTCGTCGTGTCTGAGAACATCGTAGAGTGTATTTAAACAAACCTAGACTGTATAGCCTACTACATTACTAGTCTATATGATGTAGCCTAAATCAGTGTTTCTCAACCCGGTCATAGGGCACTCCTGACGGTCCACCTGTTCGCTCCCCCCCAGCTTGCTTCCGCAAAAAAAGATCCCTGAAGACTGGATTGAGAAACACTGGTCAAAATAATGATTAAAAAGTACAGTACGATAAATACACAGACCAGTAACACAGCCTAGTTGTTTGTTATCATCATCAAGTACTATGTGCCGTCATGGGTGTAGGAACTATAAGGGACGTGGTGAGCACCCAGAATAGGCTGTTTGTACAGCAGCTGGCTCAACCGTGACAATGAAACTCGCAGAGCAGCAAGGGGCAGCCTGGCGACAAAAATCAGCCGGGCAGCTCCAGTTTGATATTCTACTGCTGACCGGGGGCCCGTCCACGCCTGCCGAGTGGGTTTTGTGTGTGTCAGCAGATCGATCGTTCTATTTCCCTAGTGTCTAGGGTCCTCTGCCCCGCCCCCCCCCCCTGGTAGTAGTCTAGTTCATTTCCTGCTCCATATAATAAACATTTAAATGGCCCGATAAAAATAGGTATTTTAACATTAAAGTCGATTCTCTAAATGAAAACATTCAGATCAAAAGAATGGATATTTGAGTGCTTATACTGTGCAAACACACAGTCCCAGCACCCCGTTACCTCTCCAAGCTAATCAGATTCAATGAGGGAAATATAACCAGGCCTTTCTCAGAAACTGCATCAGTCCATCCATTCATAAATGAATAAGCAAGAATATTTACTTGTAGTGATAAGCCATTTAAATCTTCGTTTACGTTTGGCCTCCATTTTGAAAAATTCAGGTACAATATAACAATGTGATTGGTACAGTACCAACATAAAATAATACCACTACCAATAGTCTGTCAGAAAAGTTGGTGATGCTGCCTTAAATTGTACCAATAAATGCCAACAAATCTCTTGCATTTGTTTGATATCAATATAAATTCCTCACAAATGCACTAAACCGCCTATGAGTGAGAGCAGCAGCAAGTACAAGAATGATTATAGGAGACTGGCCAGCACATGGAGGTGCAAAGGCGGCAGCAGTAAACTTTACACTGAATTTTTTTGTTAACATGTATTACATAATCGCGAAATGGAAATATCACTAAAATTACAGACCCAGTCAAGTTTTGTTTCCTATGACAGACTTTCTGTGACACACAAAGTGTAACTTATCGCTTTAACTCAGGAGATTATTGCAGTTCTTTGAAAGTGACAATTGCAATGTGCATAACATGCGACGTTGATATTATCATGCAGGTCTAGGACGTGGTATGGTAGCGCAGGGGATAGCACTGCTGCCACACACCGTCGCTTTGTGTCTGTGAAATTTCTGGTTCTCCTCATGCCATGTGTGTGTGGGTTTATACCATCTCCTCCAGTTTCCTCCCACAGTCAGAAAACCTGCAACTTAAGTAAACTTTTACTTAAGTAAAGTGGAGACCTTATGTGTGACTAAGTGTAATGCCCTGTCCAGGGATGGTTCCTGACTTGGGCCAATTGCTATATATTATATTAATTATAATTTAAATCAGTAGATTATGTAAATATTAATACAAATGACAGTAACAGCCTTGTTTATTTTATATATATGAACGTTAACGCTACTGTTCACAAAAAGTGGTTAATAATGTGGATGAATAAGTGTCAATTGTGTCATTACATTTTTACGCATCACATATCCTGACAAAACAAACCGGTGCTATCTCAGTGAATGATCCCAAGGGAAATGGTAAGCTTATGGGCTTATACACAGTGCCGTATCGGCTAAAAGTATGTGCGATGCGTAATACATGACGCCTAACCTCAGGCTAATAATAGGAGATGAGTGACGGTCTTAATATCTCATAAGTCGCTGTTTCTCATAGGCTGCGTAGCGGAATGCAACCTTACGACCTCCTTCGGTGTAAATAAGCATTACTCTCAAAATAACTGAAATCCAAAGCATCTTTTACCCCCACCCAGTTTTTTACAAAATTATAAGCATCCTGAAAACCTCCTTCCTGACCCCCACACTGAAATTTAAAGTTATCCATCACTGGGTTTGCCCCCTCCCAACTTCAGACAGGCAGAAACCGAATTACAGGAGCTCGTGAATAGCAAAGATAGTTCTGAACTATCTGAATTATTAAAATATTAGCTGTGCAACAAAGCTTATTTTTTAACACACCATAAAATGCAGGCAGTAATGAGGTTAACCTGCAATTCTTTTGTAGAAAAGATTTATGTATAGATTTAAGTCTTCATTGCGTCAGATACACACCGAAGATCTGGAATCCCACAGTCTCCTAGACCTTTGGTAAATTCCTTAACCTGTCCTAGGTAATGATGACTATGACCATAGTAGCTACATCTATGCTGTAGCTTAGGTCAAAGCTTATAACACTTATATTTATAAATGATTCCTTCTCAACATATGTAGCATAATTAAAGGAATGAGTTGTGATCATTGTCAAAAATATTTGTTTTATCCCTTTTCAAATTAAAAAATAAAATCTCTTTGTCTGGTGCCCTCCTGTTTTCCTTGCTTTTGAATAATGTGCTTGTTTTAGTTTTGCACTGAAAGAATTTCCCGGACTTCAACCCCTTCCCATATTGGGTCTAAATCTGGCAGAGCCCACAAGCCTGTGAGTCACTTCTTTCCCTTTTTTTAAAAACCGCAAGTATGATATTTTGACAAGTAGGAATCCTTCACCTGGTTCTTCCCAGGGCCTTTCAAAGAAAATCAGAAAACATCTAAGCGGCTGTGAATGCCCGCCGTTCTGGAGTGACGTGGGCAAATGCCAACTCCGCACAATCGTAACAGGATGCAAAACAACCCAGGCGCAACGTGCACGGCGTGTTGAGTCTCTAAGTCCAGGCCAACAGCTTTCCAAGCGGAAAACACGTCGGACGGACGGCGGCAGTGAAAGCCGGAGATGCCAGAGCCGCCTGAAACCGGCGAGATCGGCGGCCTGTACTTTTCTCGGCAGCCTGTTATCAAAGACCACACATCCTGGGTTAATTTGCACAAAAATACATCTGTTTTCCTTTTATATGAGGATTTAATAAACTACAGACACGGTGTCATTTTATTTATGTCGATGTCACAATTTTCGTTGATGTTGTTGTCAAGCTGCATCGGGGCAGCAATGCTGGGAACTGCAGTTTAAAAAAACAAATGGATTAATTCTAACTGGCTGCACCAGAATGTACCGGATTGTAGCATCTTCGATGAATTCAGTTATGAAATGGTCATGAAAAGGTTACTAAAATGTCTTTGGATTGATGTAAAACGCAGAATTATTTTCATTTATTAGCACAAACCATCAGTGATCTTTGCTGAATCCGGTTTCACACATTCTGTGCCCTATTTTCAGGGATGGATTATTTTCAAATGAATGGCTGAAAGCCAGAGTAAAACCATCTCCCTTGAAATCCAAGCCAGCAGCTCATACTACTCCACACCCTCTCACTTTGCAAAGCCCACAGATACTGATCCAGGGACAGTTAGACCAGCAACCCAGCCATTCAAAATTCTGTATTTATGTCACGGCCCATTTGCGAGTCCCGGTACAACCATGGCAGGAAGCCAGTAAGTCATGTCACCTGTCTGTAGATTCTCCTTAGTGGATTTGACTCACCTGCGATGGCAGAGACGTCAAACTCCCGTGACACGGCATTGAAGAAGCAGTGGGAAGACGGATGTAGCATTTAGCTTACTGAACATCTCTGCATCACCACATTATTCCACAGACCGAAGCCTGCCTTACATTTCCAGCATCCCCTTGTGGTTCTCAGCCCAGTGTGGCCTACAGTTAACTTTGCAATTGCTACCTGGTTGTCAGGCAGCTATAACGTTTGTTGGACCTCTTCCTCTGGTGCTCTTATGGAAACGTGTAAAAATATGCAACTATGAATCTATGAAATTTGATTATTTTACACATGCACCATTTGTGCATGCATGTTCTGCATGTGCACTTACACGTGTGTTTTATTCAGTCAGAGGTCTAAATACTGCCTCCTCTGCATGAGGGATCCTGCAGGTTGTGTGCCCTGAGCATCACAGAACCCCTTCCCCCCCTCATGGAATGACCCCCAAGCCCCCGGACACTTGATTGATAATATGCAGAAGGCCACTCTTATTTATACTGACCACCCTCACTGATTATCTGCTCATCTTGATCCTCTTTGCATATTGCTTTCACGCTTGTCATTTACACTGTGGCTTTATAAATATCCATGCATAATGAAGATTGTGTCTTCAATATGAATATGAATCTCTGTTCTGCACACATATTAATATTTCACCAGCAGCGAACTGAAACTGCCTCTACCCCAGACAGTGCAACGAACACAGTAGGATAACAAAATAGGATAACAAAATAAAAATGAACAAAATAAGTACCAAAAATATTGAGATATATAAAAAGTACATGTGCATGTACTCTGGACCTGCAATGGACAAGCGAGTATAGAAAAAGCAAGTATACGGATGGATGGATGGATGGATGGATGAAATGCATATAAAACATATGGATAAAATAAGTCAGAAGAAATCATTTAAAATGCGGATTTCCGCTATAGATTATTTTACTTGGTGGTGTTAATGATCCTACTGGACCGGAGATGTTGAGTTTCCTCAGCTGCCTCGGGTGATACAGTCGCTGCTGACCTTTCTGCACCAGGGTGGATGTGTGTGGGGTCCATGTCAGGTGTGCAGAGCTGTGTACCCCAAGGTACCTGCACCTACTGACCTTCTCCACTGGAGTCCTGTAAATCTCAAGTGGCCAAAAAAAATGTCAGTATTCCAGATTGAATCTATAATGAATCTATAATGTAACTTTAATCTATCCATCCATTTTCTGTCCCCGATGGTCCAGTGCAGAGTTGCAGGGGGCTGCAGCCTCTCCTGGAAGCTACAGGCACAAGGTAGGGGATTAGCCAGGACAGGACACCAGCCCATCAGACATGCCATCCACACCTCCGGGGTAATTTGGCAACTCCAATTCACCTTAGCATGTTTTTGGACTGTGGGGGGCACCCCATGAGGACACAGAGTCATGCAGCCAAGGCAGAGACTTAAACCCCAGTACTAGAGGCATAAGTGAACAGCGCTAATCGCTGTGCCAGTGTATCACTCCAACTGTAACCCGTAATATCCAAATACCAACTTTATAATGCAGCGTATTTAAAATTACAGTCGATTCTCTCCGCAGGCGGCTGCTTCGTTTTCCTTGCCTCTGACGACCCAGTGCTTACTTCCCCGTGCGGGTCTAATCCTTTTGGATGGACGCGGTCTCCACGTGCCACCTAGTGGACAGATAGTATAATTACAAGGCTGCCGTTCTCTGCGGGGGCAGGTGGGCTTCATCAATGTCTACATCAGACTTATCTGGCGTCGGGTTACTTGGTTTGGCAGGCACATCCTGACAGCCGAATGTCGGCAGGCTTCCACGCAATCCTCGAAATCTTTTCTTTGACTAGTGAAAGCCGAAGCTTGTCAAACGTGCTCCTTTCAGGGTGTAGATAGCGTTTGCGCTTTTTATGCAATCCCCATTTCCGCTATTCACTAGGCGGCCGCCAGGGACTGACAGCCCGCAGACTCCGCAGGCGTAATTGCCTCTAGTGATCACTGCTGCCGTTTAACCAATTTGTCTCATATTTTATCTAATGTCCCTCAAGTAAGGTAACTAAATGAGTCGATGGATTCTCACAACGTAGGAGTCCTTAGCTTCATTGTAAGAAAGAGGTCGTGTGTTGCCCCCATCAGCATAACTATGAAGGTTTATATCCCTATTTATTACAAATTAGAAAAAAACCCGTCTAATTTCCACTGGTACAAGGGAGTCAATTTTCTGAACACGAAAGCATGAGACCCGACCTTTAAGATCAATTGTCAAAAAAGGCCTAATATTCATTTACTGAGCTAAGATAAAAAAAAAATCAGGCTGTGGAACACAGTTGAACACTCAGTCCTTAAATCTGCACTGGTATTTCATATATTCAGTACTGTTTATTAAGGTATAATGATGACTAAATGATTAAAATCTTGACATGGTGCTGCAGTGATTCGCATCGTTGTCTTACACCACTTAGACTAAGGTTCGAATCTCCATCATGCCTCAGTGTGTAGGGCTTGCATGTTCTCCGTGTGCTACTGTGAGGTTTTCTCCGGATATTCCATTTTCCCCGTATGGATGGATTCTGGCACGATGCATTGCTTCAAACTCATACAACAAGAACACAGAAGGAATGCAAATCCTTAATATAAACCTGACGTAATTTTGTAGAACTGCATGACTTTAGAACTTCAAATTGTTTAGATTTACATCACATCATTACTTACATTCGTAAAGGTATATTCGTTGTGTGGTATTATTTTTTATTTTAAGGTGTCGCAGTGTATCTGATTCCTTACGCTTGGATTGAAGTCAAAGGGCGGCGCTGTTGTGTTACTTAACAGCGACAAAGCAGCGCGTTTTACCTGCCTAAACACTTAAACGCATTTTTAGGTTAACCTGCAATTATAGAAAACGACTTACCCTTTTTATAAAACTATCGTGATGAACAAAATATGTTGTTATGCATTTGTTAAGTGTGATGAATGGTATTTTGTCAATGTTACGTATTTGGGTTTTTAAAATACTGTTACATCAGTCCACGCGACCTTCAACAGCATAAGCAATTGGGAGAAGTGAAAATAGCACTTTGTTTAAGTTAAATTAGTTTTATATACTTTTTAGAAGTGGGTTAGCTTACATTTAGAGTAGGCTACTTGATTCTTGCGGATTGTTAAGGCCGTCACATTTTGCAATATTCAAAAGAAGGTTAAATAGGCTGTAGCTTAAATTATGCCTTTTAACTCGGAGACTGAATTGACAGACATTATACATCAAAGATAAGCATAATCTGCAGTCTGAAATCTAACGTGACAAAACTGACGCAGTATGCGGCGTCTTATAAAAAATAAAAACTGCCATCACTGTCAGGTCAAAATTGTCATTATGAAGGACTGTTTATAAGAACTGAGGGTATGACGGGAGATGTGAGCGATACCGGCACGGGAGATATGACACCTTTCTGCTTAGCTTTTTTTTTAAGGAGAGACAGAGAAATTGAGTGCGAGGTAGTTTTTATCCTGTCTCTTTAAGCGACACCAACCTGTGAAATCTCCGTCCATCATATGCGGTCTAGTCCCTCCCTTTCCTGCAGCGGCCGGCCGGAGTGGGGAGTGAATGGGGGAGAAGGGAGAGGGTCATCGGCGGGGAGACTGAGTGAAGCTGTGCTGCAAACGCCGCCTGACGTTTCGGGGTTCAAACATGGGATAACTGGCTGATCCCCCCCCGACACCAATCGGGGCAAAAAATGGGCATCACTTTGACAAATCTAAATTGACCATTAAGTCACTCTGCCCCCCTCCCCGTACCGCTACTTGCGGTTCTTTTCTTTTTTGGACGTTTGGTACAATAGAGGAGTCTGGAATCGCTGGAGATGTTATCTGTGCACGCTTGTCTCCTGATGAATGAGGACCCTGCGCATATGAAATAATCCGCCGCGGCTGTTTCAGGGGACGGTGCCCCGCGTTACTTTCGCAGCTGCATTTCCAGAGCATTCGTCGTGTGAGGCAGGTGTTCATTGTGGCTTTCCGGGCTTGCTCTTGTTTTGTTGTTGTTGTGCTGTTGTTGATATTGTAATTTCATTCGGTGATCCGCGGTAACGGTAAAGCGGAGAATGCGCGGTGTCTTTCAGTTGCATTTTTATGCGTCTTTCTATTGTTAACTGACAAATCGCTTGACTCTTGATGTTATTGGCACCGATTAATGGCCACTACAGACAGGGACTGAGATGAAAACATTAGTATGGACGCGCTGATTGCCTAAAAGACGATCCGTGGAATAGCTTGAGAACGGAGGTAGGCTGTTTGTTTTCCCTCTTCTGAATCTACGTTTTGCTTGTATTCGTTTATTTCTTACTTGAGGACGAATTAATTCGAAAAATATATTTCCCCAATTGTATAACTGGTTGTGATGTGAAATAATAATATTTGTTTTGTTAGAACAAGTACCATTGGACTATCAACAATGGTGGAGCCGGTGGGGTTTGTGGAGGCATGGAAGGCGCAGTTTCCCGAATCCGATCCCCCCAAGATGGAACTGAAATCCGTGGGGGGCATCGAGCTGGAGCTGGAGAAGTGCAAAGCGTCCATCCGACGGCTGGAGATGGAGGTGAACAAGGAGCGCTTCCGCATGATCTACCTGCAGACGCTGCTGGCCAAGGAGAGGAAGAGCTACGACCGGCAGCGATGGGGCTTTCGCGGGGCGTCCCATCCGAGTGACGGCGAGCGCCCCCCCGGCGCTGATCCCCAGCCGCCGCATCTTGCCCCTGGCCAGGAGCAAGGGCACGGGGACCGAAGCAGATTCCACCCTGTTGGGGAGGAGAGGCCAAGGCCCTGCCCCCCAGCTCCCCGCAGGTCCTCCTCTCATGGCGACAGTCTTGAACCCACATTGGCGGGAGACAGGCACCTCCCAGTGGTTGCTGCAGAGATGGACAGGTGTCGGTATTTCGGGGATGGTGAAATGGACAAACTATCTCCCTCCAAGAGGGGAGGGGTCTCCTCTCGCAGATCGGGGGCAGTGTCCTCCATGCCGTGCGACAAGGATCCTCCACCCGACCCTCCCATCAAAGAGAAGCCCGGCATGGGTTTAGGGGTGGCAGCCCTAAGGTCCAACTTTGAGCGGGCCAAGAGGGCCAACTGGCCTGCATTTGGGGATGGGAAGGGGGCTGCTGAGCGGGCTCTCTTCTCCAGTGTGGAGTACCACCAAGACCGGGGCTTGGCGAGAGCCAGTGACCGCGAAGTCCAGGATGCACTCAGTAGCCAGGCCGTGCAGATGGAGCGGCAGCGATCGCTGGCCAGGGCGGCGGTGGAGACCCGCAGAGCTGGGCACCGGGGCCGCTCTGCCGAGGGCCACTGTGGCGGTTACGAGGCCGAGGGGGAGGACGCCGAATCCGACACGCGGCATCCCAAAGAGGGGCTGGTCCATGCAAATGGGGGGAAGCCACACCAGCCGCCCTGGCAGCAGACTGAATTCCAGCCCTACCCCAGCGTCTATGTGAGTGAGGGCGATGGGCGGGGCGTGAGCCAAAGGGACCGGAGTGGGGACGAGGCTCCAACAACCTGGCCCCGGAGGTCCTATTCGCCGAGGAGCTTCGAGGACGTCGGCGGGGGCTACACGCCTGACTGCAGCTCCAATGAGAACCTGACATCCAGTGAGGAGGACTTCTCCTCGGGCCAGTCGAGCCACGTGTCGCCCAGCCCCACTGCCCACCGTCCCTTCCCAACGCGGGAGAAGAGCCGGTCGCCGTCCCAGAATTCCCAGCAGTCCTTGGACAGCAGCAGCCCCCCCACCCCTCAGTCTCAGAAGCGTCACAAGCACCACGTCCTGGTGTCAGAGGCGGCCGTCGTGGGCGTTCGGAAAACCGGGCAGATCTGGCCCAACGATAGTAACTGCACCCTGTCCAGCCGGACTTCACACGACAACAGTTTCCATGGAGACGTAGGTAAGCGCACGTCCTATTTTTATTGTTGTTTGGAGATTAATTTAGGCGGGGAGTAAGAGGTGCAGTGGCAAGAGCAGGGCCCTGAGGGGGAGGGGGGGGTCCTGTTATCAAGTGTCCGACATCGAGGGGCATCCAGCCTCACAGAAATCGAAAGCCCTTTTCAAGAACAGAAAGCTTTTCCGGGCCCAAGCGTCTCTGAATCACTTTTGGTCCTATAGCGAATTCTTATGTTTACTTTTTAAGTGATTGATTT
Organism: Brienomyrus brachyistius; assembly: GCF_023856365.1. NCBI lineage: Eukaryota > Metazoa > Chordata > Actinopteri > Osteoglossiformes > Mormyridae > Brienomyrus > Brienomyrus brachyistius. Next base: position 25,089,981 of record NC_064539.1, read on the forward strand.
ATTATTGCATTTATTACGTTTAAACTGCAGGTTTGTTTCTGTCGCTCTACCAGGAAGAGCAGCTACCAAATGGAGTTAGACCTTAGACTCCTTGAGTGATAAATGGGTCAGTTCCCCTAAATGTTTTTTGATGCTGTTGTTTAACTGCAGCTGAGCTGCGGGATTGCTGGGGTCTTTCAGTAGTGTACAGTCTTTGTTTTCACTTTTTGATGGAACGTCTGCAAGGGCTGCATAAAGATGGAGGTTCAGGGTGGGTGGCAGGCAGGCAGTGGGTCTGTCCTTGTGTGACAACACAGATCAGTGTCGCAGATTCATCGGATGGGAGAGCAGTGGGGGGCTTTGTGTTGGTTGCGGGGGGGGGGCAGCTGGTCCGCTCCCTGAGGTTTCCAGACTGTTGTTGCTGAACATTGTTGCTCAAAGTCAGCTGCGGCTTTTCCTTGCATGCTCCCCCTGGTGGCCGTAGATATGCAGCGAGTTGAGGGCCGCGGTTAATTAATAAGTAGCCGCTTGCGGTCAGCGGTCTCCTGAAAGCAAAGCGAAAGCCCACAGGATCCTTTCCCAGAACTCCAGCCTTTTGCTAATGGGCTGTTGACGTGCAGGTGTCCTCAGCATCACGCATGTGGCTGAGCAAAGAGGCCGACTCGTCTGTCGAATGAATCAGAAACCTCCTCTTTGGCTACTCGGTAAACTTCTGTGGGTGCATTTCTTCTACAGGCAGCCTTTGTTTTTACTGTGCGGTCTCTGTGCTGGGGGGTCACCATTGAAGAGGTGCTTTTCAATATTTCACCATCCATCCATCCATCATATTTGTTGTGACGTGCTTAATTCATGACATGGCGATCAATTACTGGGAATAAAATTTCCCTTTCTCTAGCCTGCGGGTGAAGAGAAGGTCCCTCAATGCTCCATGAACTTTCCCATCACTGTGCTGGAAACTCAAATCCAGTCTGTCACTTCGAATAACTTCTTTCTGGAAGAGTTGGGTTGCCTGCCTATTAATGCTAATTGGGTGTTTAAATTGGCTAATTTGCCTGTTGTCTGGATTGCTTTGCCTTGAGAGTCTGTGTGATATGCAAGATCTTCTGGGTTGGAGCTGTGGTATTTTTAGGGGAGACTGGTAAAAGTGAGCGGAGATGTGTTCAGCGTGTCTGAGATGGTCCGGAATGATCCAGAACATTCCCAGGATCGCACCATCAGGTGTACCGGCAGAGGGTCGCGAGCTCCACCAGAATCACGGTAACCTCTCGTGGAGAAGGTTGGTGGAAATCATCTCCCTCTTTGGTCTTCATGAAGCCAAGCTGTTGCCCCTCCTGCTTTGTCAGGGTGGGGGCAGTATAGGCGGGCTTCGGTGGGCATCGAAGATGGTGGCGTAGGAGGTAGTACTATCGTTCGGCAGCTGGGGGGTTGCAGGTTCGAGCCTTGGTTCCTCCTGACCCCATCAAAGTGTCCTTGAGCAAGACACTGAACCCCAAATTGCTCCCGGTGAGCAGGATGGCGCCTTGCATAGCAGCCTCCGCCACCGGAGTATGAATGTGTGTATGTGAGGCATAAAATGTAAAGCGCTCTGAGTACTCGTAGGAGCAGAAAAGCGCTATATAAATGTAGTCCATCTACCATTTATCGAGTCAACTCAGCCTAACCACGCAAAGACGGTCTGCTTCTTATTATCTACTGTGGTTTCGAACGCCGAGGAGAATAGGCAGTCTCCTGTTGGGATGGTGTCAGGGACTGCAGCCATGTCACCACATGCGTACAGTTCGCACTCTAAAGCTTTCCACCAAGATCTGGGCCTGCTTGGAAAGGAATGGTAGCAGATGACTTGCACTTTATTAAGAGCTTCGTAGCAGGAAGAGAGGGTCTGCAAAGTCTCACCATAATGTGCCTTTGGCTTAGAGTTCGCTTAAAGGGTTTTCGGAAGCGAACGGATCTTCAGAAACCAGTAGGAGATGTTGTTCTCCGTGAATTCGTGTTTTACGTGTGCTGTAAGCATCTTCATACAGCTATTGATGAAAAAGTGCAGTATTTACTAGCTTTTTCACACCTGTGGGCTGTTAGCACTGCTGACAGTTCTGGGAATACTTCGTAGCATGAAGATTTGAATGACTTTGTGTAAACTTAACTGTAACTGCACTGTAATACCCCTGTCAGTCCTGTTCAGCAGTTGGGGTGACGCCTAACGTTCATCTTTTAAACCTGTCATTCGCTTCTGATATCAGAGTTTTGTTTCTTTTGTGTTAGTGGTGTATAAGACACACTTTGGCGGCCATAGAAATAGGATGTTTGTCAGCCTTCCTTCTGAGCCTGTTGCTTTGCTGGCTGGTTTGGATTTGCTCCTGGTTCTGCCGTAGTTCGGGGGGGGGGGCAGGGGGGCGATGGTTCTCTGATGTTTTCTCCTCTTCCCGTCACCCTTTGGCTTGGATGGTGCTAACCTGGCATATTATGTAGTCGTTTGGCAAGGCGTGGTATGGAAAGCCACCTGACCAATCCTGGAGGACGGCTGCTTTCTTCCGTGCGGCAGTTTCCACCCATGCACTGGTGGTCCGCCTCCTGGCTGGTTTCCACGGCAGCTGGTGTAGGTGTAAACAGGGCTGCTTGTACTCACTCGGTAATCACGCTGTGGCTTCCTGATGCCGGGGTTGGCAGTGGGGCCTCTTTGTTTGCGATCGTTGCTGCTCTACTGCTCTTATTTCTTTGCGTGACGGTAGGCACAGGGCAGCACCTCCGGACGGCCCGGCGAGTTTCTCGTGGCCCAAAGCCCCAGCAGTCGCTGTTAATTAAAATGTAAACATTTCTTTCAGACCCGCATATGGTTTCTCTGGTCATTCTTTCTCCTCTGAGTGCTTAATAAGCTTTGTAATGTTGGGTACAATAAGCAGCCAGTTTATTGTGGATGAATGCAAAAGGCCGTCGTGGTGGAGACGAGAGTCTGGTATGAGGAGGGAACCACGTGATGGGTGACGGTGTCCCAAGGATGGAGGCCTTTTTCCATGGCAACGGTACAGTCAAACTTAGAAAAGGACCATGTGGGGAATTATGGGGGAAAAGAAGTTTGGAAGTAGGGGAAAAAGAGGGTGGATGGCGGGAATGTTTGGGTGTGTGTTAAGGAGCAGATGGAGGAGAGAGGCTCTGCAGACCCTTAATGTCCAGGGTGATGGAGTTCATTGGCTTCTGTTGCTGTTTGTTCCAGTTGGACGGCTTGTTTTCCTGCCTACCTGAGGCGAACCCTAGAGGGTTGGTATGTGATGTTTGGGGTGGGGGAGTGCTCCCTGTTCCTCCGTAGCAGGTTGTGTGCCTGTTACCAGAGGGACGGGACGGGGGGGGGGGGGAGCCTGGTCTGTGTTTTCTGTTACCTGGGAATCAATTTCTTTTTGGATCGCTCGTGATTTATAAATTCGGCTGATGTTTTCAGGTAGGATATTTTTGTTTTTACGAAACAGCAGAAGTATAGTAACATAACTCATTTACCATGGAAAAAAAGCTAATTTCACTGGCTACTCCCATCACGGAGAGAGACACCATATCAGGTTCCAGGGTGGTGACGAGAGGGCGCGTCTGTCTTTTACTGCCTTGTGGTTGTGTTTGGGCCCAAAATGTGTAAACCGGGCGCTTTCCACTCCCAGCTGTGAGTCAGCACGGTTCTGCCAGCCCGTCTTTAGAGGCTCTTTCTGACCCTGGGTCCGGCACCCCTCCCTAATTAGCTACTGGTGAACACTTTGAAAGCCTATGTTTATATTTCCCACTGTATTTCCATGGAGCAATACCCACAACAGCTATTCATGCTTAAAGTTTAGTGTTTAGGTACTATCAAATGCATTTTTTCAGTATTTTAAATTGTTCTTGATGTTCCATATAGAAGGCATGTGAACTTGATTCATCTGAAAAATGCCCAGAAGCGGTTTTACAGACCCATTTACAACCCTCTTATTTGGGCCTCGAATGAAGCAGGCTGCTTTGGCTTTTTTTGGTGGGCTCATGAATATGTTGATGAGCTCTGCTCTGATTGGCTGGTTTACTGTGCGGCACTACAGTGGCTCACAGAGAATATCACTACAATCACGCAGCGCATAAAGACGTTTTAGTCAGGGAAGTACCACGTTTACGACCGCGGGCCCGTAAGGTTATACCGGAGCTGAAAAATTTGAGCTGACTAGCGACGTAACATTTCTGCAGCAATGCTGGAATAAACAAACCTACTGTGCTGTAACGGAATAGCACGTATAATTATGTAAAGCACATAATACTTGATAAAACAGTAACGTAGTTGCGAATTATGTATTTACTGTCCTGTATTTTATCGTTATTTAAGTGTACTCTTTCTATTTTGCCACGCATGGCCAATGCTAATACTTCAGCCGAGGTGTGCAATTAGCATAACTTTAACTTTGTTTTTAGCATTATAAGCGGAATGTGTAGAATTTGGACTAATGCTTTAAATTTTTTTTAACCTCTGCATCAATTAGATGTTAATTAGAAGTAGGCTGTGGGAAGTACGGAAGCCTCTAGTCAGTGTCGGTATCACAAACTCTGTAATGTTTGTTTGCTGCTCCCCTGCTAACCACGGATACTTGCCTTCTTAGCCTACTGGTAATAAATGTCCTTGCATCAATTTTTCTCCGCCAAGTGCACTTGGAGAAACTCGGCACGCTTGCCCCTCGAGAGAAGATTTAGGTCTCGGGTTGTGACATGACGGCCATGATGCGACTGGCTATTTAACGAAGGTGGGGGCAGAGGGATCACTTTGGTATGTGGCAGAGGTGCAGCGTTTGCTGGCGATGTGCTGGCGGGTGTGTCCGCAAAAAAACTAGATGCGACACACAAAAAACTGAGATATTTTGTAAAATATGCAACTAACCTTCCACGTGCTGCACGATTTAAATGAAAATCCCTGCGCTGCGTACTCGATAAATCTATAACGGGGTCCTGTGTCATCACGCCCAGAACGACTCCAAATAAGAACAGAATAAGGACATTAATCATGCACCGCTGTGCTGTGCGATACTGCTTTTCTTCCTATGTTTTCTCCAACACAGCGGTGAGGAAATCATACTCAGGCCTGGGACATCAAGCTCAGTGTGAGCGCAGACCAGCAAGGGCGGGGTGGGGGGGGGTGGTCCTGTTCAGACATGGTACGAGGCAACCAGGCCAAGTGTGATTACGCCCTTACTGAGCAGGCTTATGGGGCCGGTGTCTCTGAACTGCCTCAGAATGGGCATGTTGGTGCGTCCGTGCCAAGTGCGTCCCGGTGCCAGGTCAGGCGGTTCACTGTCCGCCTGCGCTTTGGCTCTCACCACGGGCACCTCCAGAACCTCGAGCGGCCAAACGGAAAAGCACTTTCCTTCCTCCTCACGTGTGTCCTCCTGTCCCCTCAGACGCCACGTGAGGGTCCCCGGGCAACACCCACCTGCTCCGTGTATTTAAGAAGTTTTCTCTGCTTCCTCATTCGCCGCATTTGTGACCGTGTCACTTCTCACGAAGGACAGCTGGAAGACCAGGGACTGTCCCATGCAGTGGGGCTGCGGGGTCTCACTGTAATTACCCTGCAGTTTCTGATCCTCTCACTGCTTTTGTTTTTCTTATGCTCATTATCGCTGTTCTTTTGTTCCTCCGTAAACCCGACAGAGACATGAGCACAAGCATGTTCAAACGAGACCAAGCTGTTTAACCGTCATTAAAATTCCCTGGAGTGAGGGGAAGGTCCTGCACTGGGTGGGCTGTGCGACCGCCTGTCCGGCAGAGCTGTTCGCGCCGTGCGTTTGTGGGCTGTCCTCGGTTCGCCTGCCCCTTCGCTCTAATCTGCAACGTCCTTAAGGACATTAACTGCACATAATCCACTTGAGAAAGATGAAATGTGGAGGGAAAAAATACAAACACGTGTCTCGGCAGTAACAGAGGAGTGCCTCTGCTTGGGCTGCCTGACAGGGGTAACGCTGGCCTACTGCTTCTGGATCCAGCGCAAGACGGTTTTCAGAGATTCAGATGGCGGAGAGGAGGTTTCTGATAGATTAATAGATGGTTCTATAATTAACTAGACGCCTTTTCTGCCGCCTTCTCCTCCTCCTCCTCCACCTCCTCCTCTTCTCGCCTAATAGGGGCTGGTGAGAAAACCGTCAGGCCTCCATACCGGTTTCGGATCTTGGTCCCTGGATTTTCAGTTTCACCGAACTCAACATGAGCGTCAATAAACGTAAATTCTCCTCCGGTGTTCTGAGATGCTTAAACCGATGCGACTTCTAGCGGAAGCCAAAGAAGGGATGAGTCTGCCGCTGTGACCGTTTCCTTTCTTTGGCTGCCCTGATTTCTGGAGAACTTTAGCCAAGAAGAAAAAAATTTGGCAGCCCCTTGAGCAAAGAGTGGAGATCTTGGGAAAAAACCAGGAAAGCGTTGCATTCGTATGGATCAATGGGTGTCTGCTTGCTGCTGGGGGCATTAGGTAGCATCAGAGAAGTGATGCGGGCTTCCCTGCCGCGCCTTGTTGCTACGCCGCTGTTTACGTAGCTGTTCCTGTGACGGCTGGCTAACGGCTAGCAGAGCTGCGTGTTCTCCGTGCCAATGCCTGTTACGTCACGTGCCGCCTTCATAAGCAGGCCCTAAATCCTACAGTCGTCCCAGTTTTGGACATATTCTCTACTCTGAGGCTGCTGGAGGTTCTTTAACACGCTTATCCAGGTCGGACAGGGCAGTTTTACGAAGCTCAATGGGAACGCTGTGTCCCGTCCAGCTTCTCTATTTTTACTTTCTCCATCAGGAAGCTGGTCCTTTGTTTTTGCGGGACAAAAAGGGATGGAAAGGCCAGGGAGGGATGACCAGACAGAGGGGAGCAGGGAGCAGTGACCAGGGATGTGACCAGTTATTCAGGGGACCTGCCCACTGATGCTGCAGAGAAGCCTGTGAGTTTACCTGCCATTCGGAATTGAACTTGAGCAGTGGAGATGAGGGTCGGCGCTTCGGAATATTCATAAGCCGGCGTTTTTGTCTGCCCGTGATTTTTATCGCTGTCGATATGCTGAGGCTACATCTGACTACCAGATCATTAAAAAAAAAAATCACTCTAGGCCAGTCTGGTCATGACTATTCATGTGACTGAGATTTGTGCAGCGACTCGAATGTCACAGGGCCTGGAACAATGAGGAGCCCTGGCTGACGCTTACGAATAGTGGAGGACGGTCTGCGATGTCTGTGTAGCTCACAAGCACCCTACTGTCATATTCATCTCTCCACGCTGTAGGTGCTCTAAATGAAGCACCTCCGTTCTCGTCTCTCATATCCATAGCCCAACATCCGCTCTTGCTTTTGTGCCTAGCCTTCTCACCCCTTTCCATCATTCGCTCGAGGGCTGTGATTGGTAGAGCACCGGACCTCCAGTGGGGTGACTCCTGGAGCGATTTGGTTGTTGCTGATTGGCTTGCATTCGCATTTGCACCTGGAGCCTTTGCCGCTTTCGGAACGGCGTGCTTTTTTACCGCAGGGTTCCTTTCACCTGCCGTGCTGTCAGCCTTGGGCTAGGCAACACAAAGGCCCGGAGAAGGGAATGGAAATGTTCAACACTTGGAAGACGCCAGGCCTGGCCATCTGGATAGTGTGTTAGGGTCCAAGAGAAGGTCGCGTTGGGAGAATCAGATAGGTGGGTATGTAGCGGGAGGAATCTGCTTTCCAGTTTTGCTGTCTCTCATCCTGTTTCTCTCTTGGCCTCCCTCCTAGCCACGCCTTGCTTCCCAGATGCTGTTTTGCCTTTAAAAGGCTACGGTCTGGGTCTGATCTGGCCATTCCCTAACTTGCAAGGAGGTTTTCTTCTTGGATGAGCCGCTTGAGTGTTGGATGACCTGACAGCCCTAAGTAAATGGTCTTGGCCTTCTTTTTGCTGTCCAAAAAATGGTCTCCTGAAGAAATCCTGGATCCAACACTCAGTTCTGGGGTTCTGCTCTCTGTCCTACTTAGCGAACTGCCTGATTCGACATCTCCAGAAGGTGTTCTGCTCTTAAATAGCTGGAGCGGGGCAGCTCTGGTTTCCTGTAGTGTAGGACAACTGCTGCTCATGTGAGAGATGCCATACCTGTCTGTCCATTTCCCACCGCCAGTGTGTTTGTGTTTGGAAACGCTGTGAATAATAAGAAATCCGGCAGCCTCCCACTACTGTCTGCCCACCTCTGAAAGGTCTGTAGCAAGAATTAGTTTATCACTGTCTGACACCTCATTCAGAACTAGCGGGCGACGTTCCTGCGGGACGGGAGGATAATGATTTCTGCTCGTTCGGCTTGTGCCGTTCTTGAGCAGACGTACGTAGCACCTTCAGCGAATCTCTGCTATGCGCTAAACACAGAGGTGCCTTGTCACAAGTTTACAGAGACTTAGTCTCTGGGACGGTACTTTAATCTCCCCCCCCCCGTCACAGTCAAGAAAACGTCACCGTGTGCTTGTTTGAAGTAAACCGCCTGTGAAATTTCACGGGAAACATCGAAACGCACCTCTGTGTAGCCGCTAAGAGTCATTAGCTGTTATTCTCGCTGCTCATCTCCCACTTGACTCTTCACTCCTCAATGTCCCTGTATGTTCTTGAAGATTCTTTTTCAAGGCGTACATCTGGTTCGCAGACTACTTGTGATTTTAGTTTCTCAGATGCGGCCCAGACCATATATATATCATTTTAAACTGGAATCTGTGTGCTTTCCATTTAGAATTACATTGTTGTGCTAAAAATAAAATGGATGTTCTCATAGAAGCATTAAACTCTGAATAATTAGCTTGGTTCTTCCAGCATTTCTTTTGGGCTCTGCCCCTCTAACCTCACTGCGGGGGCCAGACCCAGACAGCCTCCCCTTTACTCTGGAGTTTAATTAGAGAATACCACACCCCCCACTCCCAACACACTCCTAGTGCCCACAGATATGCTTTCCAGCTGGGAAATGCTGGCCGTCGTCCGCCTTCCGCCATCCTCCCATCCTCCCATCCTCCCATCCTTGCCCACGAACGTGTTTGTAGCACAGCAGCGTTGACGGCAACTTCCTGAGTGCCGGTGGTTCGTGGAAAAGTAGGGGAGACCCTCACTTGTCCGTCTTCCGCAGTAGGGGTGTAAGGGTACAAAAATCATGGTTTGGTACATACCTTGGACTTTGAAGTCACAGTTCAGCACGTTTTCGGTGCAGCAGAAGTAAAAGAAACCAAACATAAACTTTTTTTCCTTTTTTAAAGAGTAATGTACTGAACAAAGATTTACTTAAAAGAAAATCAAAGTAAATATTCTGTCCAGTAAATAAAAATAAAATAATTATCCGTTAAGGTGCACATTTAGAAAGTTTACTGTACCTGATCTGTACTGTATTCACAGTAGAAGCTTCTAGCTTCATATTTGAACTGTGCAACACAAATATTGTCTCAAAAAATACAAAGCATAACAAAATAAATATTCATTATGATGCAGCATTTAAAAAAATACCTGTACTGTGCTTGTATTCACATTAACAACTTCCAGCTTCATATTAGGACTTACATGCACATATAGTGGAACAGCGTCATCCGCCCCTTTCTGCCTGTTTGCTTGGGGGAAACACGCAAAGGAACCAAAAAACCCTTACCTGAAAATTTTCGGTACAAATACGTGAACCGTTACCCTCCTATTCTGCGGTGATGTGAGTCCAGCCCATTTGATGGATTTAAGCAAAATCAGGTCAGATCAGGTTGGGGGGCACGCACTGGTGTGACACGTTGCTGTACCTACCACATTACTAAACACCTCGGGCTCCTGCATGGATACCCCCCAAGCAGACACATGGTTCATTCCCGCCCTCCGGAGATGCCCATCCATCTGCCACAGCCAGGTGTTACGTGGGCGTCCCCTCGGCCTGGTCCAGCCGCTTGGGTCCTCCAGCAGTGAGGATCCTACGAGCCGGATCACCCTCAGGGAAACGCGCCACATGGCTGTAGTGCCGTAACTGAAGCTCCCTCACAACGCAGGTAATGTGCCTCATTCGGGACTCCTCTAGCAACCGCTCATATGACACAAAATCAAACCAGCGGTACCCAATGATTCTCTGAAGAGACACGGTGAAATCTAGCCTCAATAAATCATTCATGATGATCAAAATATAGTGGAATACAAGCAGTCAAAACACAAGCAATATTATGAAATATGCATAGATATGTGTATCACTCATTTCGGTATTTAGCTTCAGTCACTTTCCCTGCTGTGAATAATGTAATTCAAAAATTTGAAAATCTTTTCCTTGGATTATTTGTGAGATTTATTTTCCCCGAATTTCCCAACGTGCAGTTCAGCCGGCAAGGCTGTGTGTCATTGCCTTCGGGAAATGCTTACATTTGTCACCCTCTGGGCTATTCACCCAGTGTGGGAAAGACATTGATTTTGTCTTTGTGCTGTTTTTTTTTTGGGACGAGAGTCTCTGGGTGGAGCTTTTTGGCAGATTAGCTGCAACCTGAACTAAATCTGCTTAGATCCTTGGATCGATACGATTGATGACCTGTTGTCTGGCCTCAGTAAGCGCGTGTTTGAGGGGATTGAGCTTTATGAAAATACTGCGAAGAACCACTTCAAAGGTAACAGGTGCTCTCGAAGCGGGCTATCCGTATTATACACAGCTATGTACAGTCGCAGCAGTCGAACGCAGGCAGGCTGTTTTAGCACTGTAGAGTGCATTTCTGCACAGAGGAAGTGGGCTATCACGGTTTATAACTTCAGGGCAATGTACACCAAAAAAGGGGTCCTTTCATTCATTTATATTCCCATCTTTATTCTGGATAGGGATACTAGGGGAGTGGGGGCTTGGGTCTGTCCTCTCCAGGCAACATAGGATACAAGACAGAGGGCAGTCTGGACAGGCGGCCAGTGAATCGAAGTCCTCATTTAAAAACACAAAACAACCAGGCCGGAGTTCTGTGATAGGACGCGATACTGCATGGGTTCACGGGAGGCTATCACCCCCCCTTCCCCCAATCTTCTGTCAAGGGTGGGGTAAGCTGGAAAGCTCCCGTCAGTCCGACGTCGACTGGCGATCCCAGCTCAGCGTTTCGGCCCCTCCCTGTGACCCGTCCTGGGAGTCTCTCCTGTCCGCTGGCAAAGGTGGTCGATGGCCGTCTTTCCCCCTTTTTGTCAGGCTGGGCTTTAGTGGTGTTAAGCGGTGCTTCAGGGAGTGTGGCGGAAACCCGCAGAATGCGGAGTGTCATTTCACTTGGGAACAGACGAGATTTTTCCTCAAAATATTGTGCAGAATTGAGGAGTAGTGGCGCGTCTTTGATAGCTGCCACTACGGGCAGGTCAAAATGTTTTTGTCATGCAAAAGACTGTAAAGATTTATTTTTGGTTGCGTAGATGCAGATTCACACATATGGGATGGAAGGAATAGAACGAGAGCAGATGTTGGCATCGTAGATTAATGTCTGTTTAAAGAATTCAGTGACAAATGAACGTTTCACTGTATGGCTGTATGGAAGACTGTGTACTGTGAGGAACATCCCAGGAGCTGAGTTTCTCAATCTGCCGTCCTTTGAGCGCCGCTGGAAGGTCATCAGTCATCTCAGCCAGGAGGAGGTGGTCCCTGTCTCCTCAGATCTTCTGAGCCTATTTTCAGACCTTAGCTATCATGCTTCTGGTTGTCATAGACTCATCAGCTTTTGAATATTTGTAATATGACATCGTTTTTATCGTTTTTTTCCAGCTCCATCCACCACCCCCCATCCATTGTGGCTTTACTCCACAATTTTTATTTTGAGCAACTGCTCATTACTACACCCCACCCCCAACTCACTCCTGCTAGCTGGCTTTCCTTCCATTCCCTGCCATGATTGTCACACCCAGTTGGAATTCTGTGACTGTGTGGGCACAGCCATATTGACACCGAGACCCCTGAACCCCCGGCATTTTCCAGAAGACAGTTGGCTCCCTCCCAGCTCCCTGCTAGACAGTCCACATGTTTGCTTCCTCCCAGCTCCCAAGAGGGAGCAAAAATGTGGACTGTCTGGGAGTCCCTAAGAACTGTTTTGAGAATCACTGGGCAAGGCTAATAAGACATTCAGTGTGCGAAGACACCTTCCTGCCTCGCAGACTGGAACAATTACTGAGCCTTGATACTCCCCCCATCCTTACCCTGTGCCTCTGCAACCACCTAGAGCTATTTAAATTTCCTAATTACAAGGCTTGCTGAACTGCTGATTAGTGACCTGTGCCGCTGAAATTATTGGCGCTAAATTTAGGTCGTAGTCCTCGCATGTTGAGGTGAGGTAAGTTATTCACCTCGCCTCTGCTCCCACTAAAGTGAATTTTGGTTCCCCCCCCTCCCCTCTCCCTTCTGGAGAGTTGGGGGGGGGGCAGGTTAGGTGATGTTGATGGGTGACACTGCCAGTATAATCAGTTTCATGTGGACTGAGAGTCTAAACGCAGATTTGCTGCCAGCTATAGGCTGTCATTGAGACGTCAGAGTTGCCCCAGTCATATGGCTGGAGTAGAAATGAAAACGTCGGTCGGTTTATACTCTATGAATCGTATGTTATCTAGAGGACTGGTTGCGGTAAAGTGCCAATTTGATACTTATTGGAGAAAGCAGTTCTACTATGAATTTAGAAACGGCTTCGACAATTCAAAACAATTGACAATCACTTGCTGTGTTGTTTACTACCTGGTTACTCAGTAAGACAAATAGCTAATTTTATTTGTGTTTTATCACTGTAAGGTTTTGCAAGCAAGTTTGTTTATTTTAGTGAAGGACCTAAACAAGGTTTGGAACAGAACTGCAGTGTAATGTGGGGCTTGAAGATTGATCTAATGAAATACTTCAGTGCCTTAAGAAAACACCTTTACGACCGTCTCTACTGCTCCTGTTGTCTGAGTGGCTAAATCGGATTGATCCACTCTGAAAGCTTCTGATCGGAGCTGTCCAGTTTAATTTGGCGCGTCAAACAGAGGCCGACTTCGCATCAGTTTAAATTGTGTTTTCCATCCTCGCATGCTGCTCTCCAAAAGGTTACTTAATTTGCATTCTGGTACAGCTGAGGTTGTTAATTCAGAGCGAGTGCACCGGACAGAAGGGCAGGACAGCAGGCGAGACAGCATGCCCAGTACATGCTGGAACAGGTTTTTCTTTTAAATATACATGAAAGACGCTTCGCAATGGAAGCTAGAGGGCAGCAGGGGGCAGAGCGGCTGAAGGAAGGTCGCCGGGTTGAGGTTCTGATGTAGTGTGTGAGGCAGGCATCACGGAACCTTGTAACACAGGAACGGGGGCAGGAAACGGAGGCTTTATTTGTAATGGCTGCAAACTTCTCTTCGGATTGAGCTACAATTGACACTGAACCAATATTCAAAGCAAATGACGGGTATCACTGCTCTTCAGTGACGCAGTTCAACCCCCGGAATCCGGAATCGTTCAAAGGCCAGTGCATCTCAAAAGACCATCGTCCCATTTTCTTATCCCCTGTAGTTGATGTCGTCTCGCTCTTTAAGCCCTTCAAGACTGTACTTGAGTCTTCTTCCCTTTTTTTTTACCTTCCACCAGCTTGTGAGTGCATGCAGAAGACACGTTGGACCTTGACCCAGGCGAACATGACAGATTCTGTTGTCGATTCTCTAAGGCGTCGTTTCTCAGCCTGGTCCTTGGGACGCCCCCAGACTGTCCACATTTTTGCTCCCTCCCAGCTCCCGGTAAGCAGGGAGCTGGGAGGGAGCAAAAACTCGGGGGTCCCCGAGGACCGGATTGAGAGACACTGCTTTTAGGCTGTGCTTTGTGTTGGTTTGAAGTGTTGTAGCTGTAAATCTTTCCGTTGTTGGTGCAGAAGTCATGTCAGGCCATCAGGAGCTGGGACACAAAGTGATGTAGGTCACGGCTGTTTTCTTGCTGCTTGACTGGTCTGAAAGAGCACAGTCACCAGCTGCAGGCCTCCCGAGCTCGGCAGATCGTCGTCGTGGGCTACACACAGCGAGATCAGCTGTTTCGTCTACCATGTCTATCATGTAATCACCATCAGAGCCGATGTGTGACATTTTTAGAGCTGCTAATGAGATCTGCATCGATAGGAGCTGTTTCCATAGGTTTCTTCTCCAAGGGCGAAGTATCAAGGTTCCAACCTGCCAATATGGTCCATTACCGTTATTGAATCTGGACCCATCCTCCCTGTCATCGTGTCTCACTGCATGCCGTCTGTTCACAGAAGCATCTATTAAAAGATGTATTTTCATATTTCAGAACCAGAATTGGCTGGCAGTCGTCTCGGGTCAACATGCTCTTTTCTTTGGTCAAGGTGGCTTCCTGGTTCCCCTGCAGCTTCGAGTGTCTTGTAGTCTTTGATGTCGCTTGTGCTCTTTGTTTTGGGAGTTTCACCCCTTTTTTTTAAAGTTTGTTCTACAGATGAAGGTTTTGGGTCTTGAACAGAGTGCAGGTCCCGAAGCTCTGGATGTCAACAAGCAGAAAGGCCTATTAGCTATCCTAGGTGATAGTGATGAACCGGAGGTGTAAAACAGCTCACAGTCGGATGGTAACAGCAGCCTGGTTGTTAGATTTCATCTCATGGGACTTTGTTAAACAGAACTCTCGCTACATTTTTTTTGCCTCTTTTGCAAGAGAGAATGTCTGGTGTAGGATCTTTTGTAATTTGTCTGCTGAACGTTTGCTGACAGCCTGCACCTGTGAACAAAGATGCCAGTAAAGTGGAAGGAGAGTGAAGGAAAATACACGAGGCACACTGGGCCAGTGTTCATACCGTTAATTCTCCTTCCTGCATTTCTTGACCACTAATACTCTCAAGGGGTTATGAACATGTCTGTGTGCTAGGGGATGACCTGTCTCAGGAATGCACTGGGCCACAGCAGTTATTGTTATTGGTTTGTGATGCAGGAGGGAGCCCCAGCCTGACTGCCTCTGTGTGTCCATGATCGGAAGGTTGTCGGTTCAAATCCCAGTCCCCGCCTTTGCCCCCTTGAGCAAGGCCGTTAACCCCGCAGAATGCTCTGGGGTCGTTAGATAAATGGCTGACCCAAGCTCCACTCTTAACCGTATGCGTGTATCTCAAAAAAAGCAGAGCATGATGGGATATGTGAACAAAAGCATTTCAATGTACCTGTACTCCTACTCGTACTAGTGCAGATGGTAAAGCAGCATGTCGTGGGAGGTTGGCAGAGCAGGGGCGCTCTGCAAGGCCTGTGTGGGTGCAGAAGATCTTTATGGTCTTGACTTGATCATCATTTAGAGGTATTTAGTGGGTCGCAGCTACTGTGGGCCATTCGTACATCCAGGTGTAGTAACTGGGGCGGTGGGTTAGGGGGCGTGGCTAGAGCCTAATTATCAACCTGTCATTTGCCATTTGCTGTCAATCACACGGTGAAGCCTGTGCTGCCTTTTCCCCAAGCAGCGTTGAAATATGAGACATTTACTTGGTTAAAAACTGCCGCTTAATTCTGGTTTAGTCCAGCTGAGTTCTGATGGCTAGGGAGGAGGAGTTTGCTGCATTGTACTGTCTGGCTGGGCTATGATTAAACCATCAAGGGATGGGGTTGGATGCTGTCATGGCGAGGGAGGGGGAAAACAGGTCACACTAGACGCGCACTCTGAGGTTTGTGAACCGCCTTATCTGTGAGATGCAGGTCTCCCCTGGTGACGCTGACGGATGGACCCCTCCCAGCAGCCTCTGAGCCGGACGAGAGGGAAAAAAGAATCGGTGTAGATACAGGACACCTTCCTCCCTGTTCTTTGTAGGTTGTGGTTCTTACAGTAGGTTGTGGTTGATCTTATTTCACCAAAAATAGTCTGTTACTGTACATTTTTTGCTCACCTTGTTTCCACACTTATTAGATACACAGGAAAAGGCAACTATTAATATTGTACCTCTTGGCCTGGTTGTGTTTATTTGCTGTTTGTCTGCCTGTCTGGGTGCCTGGCTGCCTGCCTCGACTGCGATGCAGACCTGGCCTTTTACATCTTCGTCTGCGTGTTTCCCGAGCGGGCCGCTTTTCACGCGTCCACCTGCAGTGCTGTTGCAGGCCGTGCCGTCGGCCATTCTGCCTTCTCGTAATATGCTTTGATGATAAATGATGAAATATTTAAAAGGCTTTAAATAATTGACGTAGCATTTCAAATGCACTGTGGTCCTGCCTTAACGAGGCTCATAAGGATGGGAAAGGGCCCTGGGAAAGGTGTTTTTCACGGGTGGTACGAAAGGTTTTAGTGTGTGGGTTTAGCAGAGCTGAGTACATAGTAAATTTGTCCCTTTGTGCAAATCTTTGCTGGTCTTTGGACGGCTGCGCTCGGTCCCAGTCTGCCCCCGGGTTTCGGTTTGGATTTCTCTCTGCCCCGTTGAGGGACAAGCTTCAAGTTGGCCAGAGGAACTGTGCAGAACATCAATCACGTCGCATGTTCCTGTGTTTTTTTGCTAACTTTTTTTTTTTTAAATTTTTTTAAATGAGGCCTCCTGAAGCCTTAGGGGCTGTTTCTTGAACACATTCTGCGCCGTGTTGCTCTTCGTTAACAGAACATGCCCTCTAATCGGAGCATAAAATTGCAGAACATTCTGGGGCCTCCACCCAGGTTTTGATGAACATACCCAGCGGGGCAGACCGGAGGTTTCCCTCACAGGCTGTTTAGTCCGTCCGGCGTTGCCTCCGTACTGGAGATACCCGCAAGGCACTTCAGACCTCAGGAACTTCTTCCAAACGTTCTCCGTACCCATATGTGTTTAAGGCCGGGCCAAAGCCTTATTTTAGTTTAGAGTGAGGTTTAATGTTTAATGTGAATTGTTTTATATGCGTAGATATTTGATGTCAGACATCAAGGAGGGAGCATTTGGGTTGGTGTTGGGTTTTGAGGCTGGGGTATTTTTATGAAGAGCTGATCTTTCTATAAAGTTGGGGGAGTTACAGGGGGACCCCCAGCCTTGCTCGTTGCTCCAGTAAGCCAAAAGTCAGAATCCTCATTTACACACCCCCTCCCCCCCTACCCTATGGGAGCAGGGTGTTTTTCTTCCTTGGAGTGGTGAGGGACTAGAGCCAAAATGATTTTGGTTAAATTAGAAATTAATTAGATTTTGATGAATGAGGCCGATGAATTTACTTTTCATGTAACGCTGCTTCTCACAAGGTTCAGTAAAAATTTTGCCTCTTTGCCCGACACGTTTCAGGCCAGCAGTTGGGTTTTACGTAGCTGTGCTTTTGGGTGTCCTCTCTCGACCCCCCCCCCCCCGCCTGT
Source organism: Brienomyrus brachyistius (assembly GCF_023856365.1). Taxonomy (NCBI): domain Eukaryota; kingdom Metazoa; phylum Chordata; class Actinopteri; order Osteoglossiformes; family Mormyridae; genus Brienomyrus; species Brienomyrus brachyistius. The sequence continues at coordinate 25,107,158 of NC_064539.1, forward strand.
ATGGCCTTTTCTGGACACAGTGAATGTCTCCACTCGAGTCAGTCAGGCGGGGTGCAGCTATGGAAGGAACAAAATGTAAGAAAATACCGTCCCTCCCCCACTCTCTCCTCTTTCAGGGTTTATGGGGTCCAACCCGCATCAATAAATTCACCCCCTTCCCACCCCAGGCTTCTGCCCCTGGTCTCCTCTCCCAGAAAGCTGACTGAACAGACACTCGGTGGGAAACGGCCACTCGACGCCGATAACGAACAAATGAGGCGGTTTTAGAAAAATGTGCCGAAAGCTGCATTCATTCTCCTACCGGGGAGAATCGCCGCATTTATCCGAGCGGATTGTCGACAATAAGGAGGGAGAGCTCTGGATCTTGGGGGGTTTCTCCCCCTGCCAGTGAGCATGGTGCCTCAAGGACATGGGAGCCCCCACCCCCCCCGCCATTTCGCCGCGCTGTGCTGCGCGGTTCCTATGTTTAAATGTAGCATTTTTTCAGCCTGTTTGGTGACAATGCGGGACCCCAGTGGTGCTTCCATTGACGAAGAGACTCGTGCATTTGCACACCACCCCCTGCGGTGGGATTACTAGAGCGCACACGTCTGGGAGGGGGGTGGGGGTGGGGGGGTTGGGTATTGTTCGTGTTAACGCAGCAGAGAGCTGCCTGTGTCACAAGGAGACCCTAACCCTCCCCTTGAGGACCTTCAGGTTTCCACGCTACTGCATCGGTCCCACAGCCTCTCACCATGCTGCCTGCCTGCCAGAATGCAAGATTGGGTCGTGTTCCGTTTGGGTCGGCGCGTGTTGCTGTGTGCTGCTCTGTTTTATGGCTCTGTCGTGGGGATGGGGGACTTTCCAAAGTGTGCGTCTTTTCCATATTTTCGATTTCCTTTTGGCCGCCGTTCCCCTGATGCTGCCGGTCGTAACTCTGGCTGAATGTAGCGTTGCTTTGACAGGTGTCAAACTGATCATTCGTCTCTGGGCTGAATATCCAGCAAGAACGAGGCTGTGAGAGGAAGGTTCCACGTCCTCAGGCCAGAACACGCCTCGTCTCCCCAGGACCGCCCCCTGTGCTGGAGGGGCTTCCTAACTTCTTCCATTGCCTGTTCCAGGCCTCCCCCTTTCTCAAGTTAAAGCAGCACCAAAACTGAAGGGTGTGTTGATGCAAAAAGGCCTTTTTTTCCCCCTGAAACCATCAGGGTCGGAATCTTCCCCATGGATGTCAGTTCGGATGCTCCTGGTGCCATCTTCCGGGGGTGCGGAACAGGAGTGTTATGGAGGGTGGGGCGGGGGGCTGTACAGGGCTGGCACAGGCAGCGTCTTGTCTCTCTCGCTTCCTGTTGACTCTCCCGCTCTTAGTCATGGCACCCCAAAGTGGGGGGGGGGGGTGAGGCAGGCTGCGGACATTCCGGTCCATGCCCCCCCCCCCCCCCGCTGTCTCCTCTTGATGGAAATTCCTTTGGATGTGTGCTCTGAATATGTAAATGCATTTGGTTAATGAAGGGTAAATGTAACGTTAGGGCTTGGGGGGGGGGGGTGGCCTGTGGAGGGGGGGGGGGGGGGGTTGCTGTGGCTTAGAGGAGGAGAGAGCGAAGGGGTCCTCTGCTGTGCCATTTCAGTGCCGACACACATTTTAAAAGTTTCTCAAACAATGTGACAGTGAAGCATCAATGTTTTTGTTTTGTTGTTTTGCAATCGACCAAACTAATTGTCTGGAAGCAGTTGCCTAATTCCAGTTAATGACCTAATCATAAATGCCTCTATTTCCGATCCCCAGCGACCGGAATCCGATCCGATGTATCTGAAGGGCAGATTAGGCCTGTAAGTGATTTATGATGCTGCAGTAGGTAGAAGTCATTCTTTCCTGTGGAGATTCGCAGATTCTCCAGTCAGCATTTACAGGGTTGTATGGAATTTAGGGGAAAACGGGACCATTTTTGGGGTCTTGCATGCAAACGCGTTATTAAGATGATGCGCAGTGGTCTTGATTTTTAAGTGAATACTGCGATTTACAATGACGCATCCTTTTACAAAGTGCAAACATGGATGAATTAGTTTGGTTTAAAATACTCTTTATATTCATTTGTGACATTTGGGTTTGTTCATGGATCTCAGGATTTTCTGTTGGTGTGAAGGAGGACCAGTGAGCTGATCTGGAAACGCTGATTCGTTCCTGACCAGCTAGCGTCCATATGGGTTCTGGCACTCGATGGACCCACAGAGTCCTGCAGGGATGGATTTTTGGGGAAGGTTTTCATTTTTAAGCTCTAATGAGGATCACAGCTTTGACCGAATCTAGTGAGCCAACAACCTTTGGCAGTGGGTATCCAGGTGGGCCGCTGGAGATGTGATAAACATCCATCAAGATTAGTTTGTCAAAGAAATATTTTCATTAATGTTCAGAATTAACCCCATTGTTCTCGCAAATAGTGTTCCAAAAACCATGGAGCTTTGTATATTATAGCAGATAGGTTTAATAACCTTTCCAGATTTCCCTGAAATTGGGCTTCGGCATATGGCTGCGTAGCACATGGCTCCCCTGAGCTTGTTTTTAGGACGAAATCCATCATCCTAACCAAGGTGGGGTTATCGGGCTCCCACTCGCGTTCTGGTTCAGATTGAATTTAAGTGCGATGGATTCTGTCCGCACGGTCGGCTTCCCAGCACGCTGGTTTGACTCTCAGCGTGACGTTCACTTTGCTGTTTAGATGATTTATTTATCGGGTAGCTCCGCAGATGAACACATCCAACGTAACTTGTGTAACATTCTTGTTTTATATGTTGCTGATTTGTACACCAGAATACTAAGTGATGTACCTTGCATGCCTCGGGGGAGGCGAAAACCTCCAGTCATCGTGTCTGTACTCCTTGTATCTAATTTTCCAAGCCTTGTCTTACCCGGCTGAGCCTCAGTGCTTATGTACCTGATGCTGTCATTCACGCCACGGGTGCGAGTATCATATTATTTCTTTCCCTGTCACATGTCTCACTCTGTCCTTGACAAGGAACCAGGTATAAACATACTAGGTAGAGAGGTAGCATTTGTGTCTGTCACCCATTTGTTGACGCAGGTGTTGGCATGTGGTTCTGAGCGGCGCATGGCTATTTCTGTGTGCTTCTCTCATTAATCTGCTGGCAGCTCACACCATCTTTGTCACCGAGACACCATCTACACATGTGTTGCGGGCTCGCTGTGCCCTATCTCTCGATCGTCTTTGAGCTGCCTTCGCTGCCCCCCCACCCCCCCCGACTCCCCGCCCCTCCCCCCACCCTCCCTAAAACGACCTCCCCGCCCCAGACTCAGTCATGTAGGTCTTTTCCACATGCTTTATAGAATCCGGCTCCGCAGGGAAATCTCCTTTGTTCGGAGGAGTGCTCCACGTCGCTTGATGTCTCGTTCCTTTGGAGGCGGGAAAAGAAACCGTTTTCACAGACAAAGAATGGCTGTGTGGGTTTTTTGGGGTTTACAATGAAGGAGAATGTGTTCGGCGAAAGGTATTAAAATGAGAATCTCTTCTTTGAGGGTCTAAGTGATTCACTGTTTCTTTAGAATTGTACGGTGGTGTGATTTATGTGTAGTTATGTACTGTGGGGTTTATTTTGATGGAAGAGCTTGAGGCACAGGGTGGTCAGTGACAGGTTTGTTGAGAGAATAAACACAAAGGTTATGGAAATAGAGGTGTTTTTTTCAGTAGAGGGTTTGGGGGTGGGGACCAAAGGGGCACGGTGCTGCCGGTGCTGGCGATGTCAGATTAGGATCCTGTAACATATAACCTTGGTAACGCGGCAACAAAACAAAGAATGTTACCATAACCAATGGTAGGTGACCAGAATCCTGGCTGATGATGGTCACCTGACCCTCCATCCCGGCCGATCACGGTCACCCGACCCTCCCTCCCGACCGATCACGGTCACCCGACCCTCCCTCTCGGCCGATCACGGTCACCCGACCCTCCATCCCGGCCGATCACGGTCACCCGACCCTCCCTCTCGGCCGATCACGGTCACCCGACTCTCCATCCCGGCCGATCACGGTCACCCGACTCTCCCTCTCGGCCGATCACGGTCACCCGACCCTCCATCCCGGCCGATCACGGTCACCCGACCCTCCATCCCGGCCGATCACGGTCACCCGACCCTCCCTCCCGGCCGATCACGGTCACCTGACCTTCTGCTGTGGCTGGGTAAGAGCTGTGTGTCAGGTTATTGAAGCTGCCCCCTCCCAGTCTGCCTGTGCTCTCTGTGCTCTCTGGGCTCTCTGGGCTCTCTGGGCTCCCTGGGCTCCCTGGGCTCCCTGCTCTCTCTGGGCTCCCTGCTCTCTCTGGGCTCTCTGCGCTCTCTGCTCTCTCTGTGCTCTCTGTGCTCTCTGGGCTCCCTGGGCTCCCTGCTCTCTCTGGGCTCCCTGCTCTCTCTGGGCTCCCTGCTCTCTCTGGGCTCCCTGCTCTCTCTGGGCTCCCTGCGCTCTCTGTGCTCTCTGCGCTCTCTGGGCTCTCTGGGCTCTCTGGGCTCTCTGGGCTCTCTGCTCTCTCTGCGCTCTCTGGGCTCTCTGGGCTCTCTGGGCTCTCTGGGCTCTCTGGGCTCCCTGCGCTCTCTGGGCTCTCTGGGCTCTCTGCTCTCTCTGCGCTCTCTGGGCTCTCTGCGTTCTCTGGGCTCTCTGCTCTCTCTGCGCTCTCTGGGCTCTCTGCGCTCTCTGCGTTCTCTGGGCTCTCTGCACTCTCTGGGCTCTCTGCACTCTTTGCGCTTTCTGGGCTCTCTGGGCTCTCTGGTCTCTTTGCGCTCTCTGGGCTCTCTGGTCTCTCTGGGCTCTCTGCTCTCTCTGGGCTCTCTGCGCTCTCTGCACTCTCTGGGCTCTCTGGACTCTCTGTGCTCTCTGCGCTCTTTGTTGAATCACCGTTACATAATGCTATTACAGCAGCTCTGAAGAGGTTGAACTGACTCAGTGAGTGACATATGTCTGTGTGGGAAAGGGGAGTAGAGGGCTGGATTTCTGGACTGTACCCTGCAGGTGGGAGCCCCTCCGTAAGCAACTGGTCTCAGACGGCCCATGCTTTCTGTGGACGGTTCGTGTCCCGAATTCTTTAAGTTACAGGTGGATTAATTGCCTGAATTCTTAAAATGCCTGAGTGTGTTGTTTATATCCACTGAAATTTATCTTAGATGGAGTTTGCAATCCTGTATTTGTATTAACAAATATGTAAAACCCTGGCAAATGGTCGTCGTCGGCCAGCTGCGCTTCAAGGTTTGTTGTTTTATGAAATGCCCGTATGTGTCGCCATGGAGATCCGGGGTCTCTTTGTCTGATTATACAGCTGATAGTGTAGGCGTGAGTGAAAGGCAGTGCTATTGGCCGGTGGTGTGGACATGTGACTGGCAGCCAGCTAATCAGGTGTGTGTGTGTGTGTGTGGGGGGGGGGGTGCTGAACTCGTTTCAGTCCAGTTACACATTTCACATGGCTCTGTCTACTAGCGCTAAGGAGACAATTTTGCAAACTGCTGTAACTTTTTAGACTTTTGGATTCATTTATTGCTTTGGTTTGCCCTGCATGTTTTGTTTTATGCTGAATTGGAACGTGTGTGATTATGTAGTCAGCTGTGCTCTATTCTGCTTGTCATGCACTCCTGTTTACCTCCTCAAAAATGCACAGTGTGTGTGTGTGTGTGTGCGTGTGTGTGTGTGTGTGCGCGCGCAAGTGCATTTTTGTGTGACGCTGGTGAGTATCAAAGACCCTGACCTCTATTTCAGGGCAAGAAGCCTCTAAACAGCTGTACACCCCCTGCCCATCGTGCAAAGAAGGGGGGTGGATCTTGTTGTCATGGCGACCGGCCTCCAGGAGAATCTCCTCCTAATTAGGGGGGCTTTTGCGCACTCGCTGTACACGTGGCTGGGGGTGGGGGGGGTGAAAAAAAAATCAATTTACATAACAATACTGGTGGTTCTGCTCAGCTTTCCACACTTGTTCCATCCTTCTGGAAGAAGCCACGTCCCGGGAAATGCTTGGGGCCCGAGGACCTAAGGGGTAGATGGGCCCTGGTCGCTGGAGGGCCTCACCCACAGAGCACGCCCCCAGCAGGCATGGCTAAGGGACCTGGCTCTGTGCTGTAGGCTTTGTATTCTTATACCTGTATCTCTGTCTGAAGCTGTACGCCGCCACCATCCTGTTGTGGTGGGAAATGCTAGCAAGTGTGTCTGTAGCTCCAGGTCACCAGGTGGGACCTCTGTCCCACCCCCTTGCCTAGGCTCTTAGATGGAGCCCCTACCCCTATTCTTCTGTTCCGCTGTCTCTTTCATGTGCTGTACAGCGTCACATGACCTGTGAGCCTGCTTTTCTGCGCCCAGGTTCAGTCCCTCACACCGGACTGACCGCTGACTGCTGACTTCTGTTGGCTCGCGACCTTAAGGGTTGGCGGGTTTTTGTTTTTCTTTCTTTGCTCCCTTTTCAGCGGTTCGTCTGCTGAAGGTCTGAAATCAGCCCCCTTTATGTGGTGCTGCCTGAGCAGCAGATACTGGAGTCCTACCTGTGTTTGAGGTAACCTAGGCAACGAGCGGTTAAGACAAGAGTCCTCAGATTAAAGACACAAAGGGTGGAGTGGGGGGTGGACGGGCAGGAGGGGGCGGTGGCTGAATGCTGACCGTGTAATATTCGGTTCGGAGATTAAACGATTACCTGGACTGTGCGAGACTCCTGTTCGTCGGCGATAAGCACTCGCGTGCTCCTAACCACCAGGACCAGCGTCTTCTCAGAGTTTGGTTACCCTCTTGTGGAGTGAGCGTGTCTCTGTGGGCTGGGGGTGATATAGCGCACTCTTTTGGTGCGATGCGATGCCAGATCATGGGTGCTTTTTGGTGTCACTTATACACAAGAGCCGCAGGGAAGATTTTTTTAGTGAGAGGGACCAGACCGTGAGCTAAAGGTCTCTTTTTAAGCTTGTCCAGCCACGCTTGATGAGGCATTTGGCACAATTTGTGCTAATGATCTAACATACTAAACATTTCGATTGTATGTATGTTGGCCAGTGTCAATGTTACAGTGTTGTCTGGCATGGAATTGGCAACAACCCAGAAATGGCGTATTTGACAACGGCATAGACAGCACATGGTCTTCTGTACAGCGTGCTGCAAGTTTGAATTTACTGTAGTGTCACACATCATGTGAGGATACAGTCATAAATTTATTGCTTTATTCCAAAAGACATCATTTCAGGTTTAGCTCAAACCTTGATGAAATTATTAGTTTTGTTGCGGTAACACAGATTAACCTGAGCTATGGGAAAAATTGTTTACAACAGCATCCAACATAGGCTTAGATTATACAGACCATAGGTATAGATTCTACAAAATTTAGATCTACTTGCATTGCTTGCTATTTGCAAGAACATTGTGACAGATCTTATTTTGTCCCCACATTGCTTTTTTCTGTATTACATACCACAACACAGGCAGCTCATTTCTCAACCTCAGGATCCAAATCCCACAATGGTGGAATTTGAGCAGAATGCAGAAATGTGGCAAGTATTTATGATTTTGAAGAAAATGTTTTAGAAAGTGTCAGCGGAGTTTGAGTTGTTTATCCTTTGTTAAAATGGTTGGTCATGGAGGAAGTGGAAGTTATGTGTAGGCTAAAGGGAATGTGTGCATTTTAATATATCTACCTGCAAACAGCGATAAGGGGAGACCATGACAAAGTGTGTGTGCAGCATGGGGATGCACGTGCGTGTGAGAGGGGACTCCTGCGTGCCGCATGGGGATGCACGTGCATGTGAGAGGGGATTCCTGCGTGCAGCATGGGGATGCACGTGCGTGTGAGAGGGGACTCCTGCGTGCCGCATGGGGATGCACGTGCATGTGAGAGGGGATTCCTGCGTGCAGCATGGGGATGCACGTGCGTGTGAGAGGGGACTCCTGCGTGCCGCATGGGGATGCACGTGCATGTGAGAGGGGATTCCTGCGTGCAGCATGGGGATGCACGTGCGTGTGAGAGGGGACTCCTGCGTGCAGAATGGGGATGCACGTGCGTGTGAGAGGGGACTCCTGCGTGCAGCATGGGGATGCACGTGCGTGTGAGAGGGGACTCCTGTGTGCTGCATGGGGATGCACGTGCATGTGAGAGGGGACTCCTGCGTGCAGAATGGGGATGCACGTGTGTGTGAGAGGGGACTCCTGCGTGCAGCATAGGGATGCATGTGCGTGTGAGAGGGGACTCCTGCGTGCAGAATGGGGATGCACGTGTGTGTGAGAGGGGACTCCTGCGTGCAGCATAGGGATGCATGTGCGTGTGAGAGGGGACTCCTGCGTGCAGCATAGGGATGCATGTGCGTGTGAGAGGGGACTCCTGCGTGCAGCATAGGGATGCATGTGCGTGTGAGAGGGGACTCCTGCGTGCAGCATGGGGATGCATGTGTGTGTGAGAGGGGACTCCTGCGTGCAGCATGGGGATGCATGTGCGTGTGAGAGGGAACTCCTGCGTGCAGCATGGGGATGCATGTGCGTGTGAGAGGGAACTCCTGCGTGCAGCATGGGGATGCATGTGTGTGTGAGAGGGGACTCCTGCGTGCAGCATGGGGATGCATGTGCGTGTGAGAGGGAACTCCTGCGTGCAGCATGGGGATGCACGTGCGTGTGAGAGGGGACTCCTGCGTGCAGAATGGGGATGCACGTGCGTGTGAGAGGGGACTCCTGTGTGCAGCATGGGGATGCATGTGTGTGTGAGAGGGGACTCCTGTGTGCAGGAGGGGACCCCCCGCCACCCCCCACACACACACACACACACACACACACACACACCGATGACCCAGACCATAATGACTACCCCCACATGATGCAAATAATGTTGACTGTCTTGTAAAAACTGTGTGTGTCGAGGTCTGGCATAGACAAACCCTGCCAAAAATGATCGAATCACCACACTTAGAGTATATTCACCCAAGTTTTTTACTTTGTAGCAAATAAAAGAATCACAAAAGTGACACAAAGCAATTTATGTTTAATAGCTGAACATTTGGCTGACAAATGATGTTAAATTATTTGAATTAATGGCATAATTTTGTCCAGATCAAGTAGAGGAAAAAAAATTATAGAGACACTCACTTTGAGGGGAAAAAAATTATTGAATCACCTAGTAATTTGCATTTCTAAAAACAAATCTAAAAATGCAAATCTAGAATGCAGTTGAGTTCTTACAGACTTTAACGAGCTGGTGTACTGGGCTAATTGAAAGGAAACAGCGAGAGATCATAGAAATCTCCTGCAGCACAGACTGTGGCGAAAGATGCTGCTTGTTCCCAGTCAGCTGTGTCTTTTGGTGCAGGTGTAAGCAAAATTGGAAGTTAATAAAACGAAAAGATATGGTCAGAGCAAGGAAGGTGTCCAAGCGTCGGGATGGAAAGCTCAACGCAGCAGGCCTTGGAAATGGAAAATGCACAACTGAACAAATGGGCAGAAATGTGCCTCGTGCAAAAGCCCTGGGCCTTGTAAAATGAAGCCAGATGAAGCTGATATGAGTGAAGTAGATATTAAGTTTTAAGAGCATTTTCGCTTAGGTTCAATATCTGATTGCATTAATTGTTATACAACCACATTACAGTAAATAGACAGGTATACTGTGGTCTGTTTTAGTTTATTAGTAAGTACTTAATTAGTATTTAGATTTTAAAAAGGCTCAGTTTCAAATATACTGTAACAACGGCAGAATTGCGGAACTGATTTAACCGGGAAATTTTTCGCCTGGATGCCAGTCTGTGAGGGAATGCGGCCGCTGCTCGCCTGGACGCCAGCCTGTGAGGGAATGCGGCCGCTGCTCGCCTGGATGCCAGCCTGTGAGGGAATGCGGCCGCTGCTCGCCTGGACGCCAGCCTGTGAGGGAATGCGGCCGCTGCTCGCCTGGACGCCAGCCTGTGAGGGAATGCGGCCGCTGCTCGCCTGGACGCCAGCCTGTGAGGGAATGCGGCCGCTGCTCGCCTGGACGCCAGTCTGTGAGGGAATGTAGCCGCTGCTCGCCTGGACGCCTTACCTGCTCTGTCTGCCAGAAAGCAAAGACCTGAACGCAAAGTTTCCAGTCCCTCCTCATAAATCTGCCCGCTGTGTGCTGAAAGGCTGCTCCCGCGCTCCAGAGCTTCAGAGGCTGCCTGGTCCGTGACCAGAATCGTACATGCAGGTGCCCTTAATCCCCCCCCCCCCAACAGTCATATGCCTAGGAACTTTAAAATGGTGCTAAATGTATATCCTGAGAGACTGGGGCAGCTCCCTGACCCTTCTATAAAAGGGTCTGCCTTGGGGGGGTGGGGTCCTGATCTTGGTCTTTATCCTGGTCCTGCTTCTCGTCCTGGTCCTGCTCCTGGTCCAGCTCTTGGCCCTGCTTCAGCTCCTTGTCCTGCTCCTTGCGAATGCCGATCCTGCACTTTTTCAGAGCTCTTTCTTTGCTGGTCCAGCTAGTCCAATCAGAAAAATGATTGAATCACCTTGGAATTTGCATCTCTAAAAACAAATCCTGTGCCTAGTGGATTTCGCTGGCTGCCAGGCTTGACCGTGACTGACAGTCTTCCTGTACAGTTATTAAGCGTTATTAATTGTCTCTGTCAGAGGCACAACTGACACCCCAGGCCATATTACACAGAGCCAGGGTTCTGATGAGCACCTGAAATCAGCCTTATCCCCAAGTAAGCCCAGCACCACCTCCTCCCTGACCATTATGACATTTTTGGTTTCTGGGTTGTCCGTTGCTTCTTCATGTATGTGCGGTTTCTAGCGACTGCTTGCTGAAGCGTAGGGTTGTGCTGATTCTGTCCCTCTGGGCTCTGCTCTTCTCCTTCAATAGGTTTTCAAAATGTTTTGTTTCTTTGCTGGCAGCAGGGGCCTCTGTTCCCTTGGTGCAGTTGAGCTCCCATCTCGTTTCCTAGCCGACGGTGTTCTGTTCCACCAATCGCAGGTGGCGGGGGTGGGTGGCGAGGCTGAACTTACAGACTGGGGTGGGCTCCGGCCAAGGGCGACCTTTCAGTTCCCTGGTCATGCTACATTTTGTGGCTCAAGGTCGGGAACCGGTCTGGCAGCACCCCACCCAGAAAGAGTCATCCATCAGGGGAATTCTCTCAAGCCTTGTACGTCTATGAGCAACCAGTCTGTATCCTTCTTAGATGGCTTCTGGGAATGGAGGACACCCATTTCTTCTAGTCTTGCATCCTCTAGCCAGGTGATCTTGACGTCAATGCAGTTGGCCATCAGCTGTCTGCATCAGTTCAGCAGCCCAGGGTCTTTGCTGCACCTCTGCTTGCGTTGATCTCTGCATCCTGGAGATTCAAGTCGTTCCTTCATCTTACCTCTAGTGGGTCTCGCTGCATTATGACCTCCTCTAAACCTTGGCATTCATGTGGGTCCCGTTTACTGCTGATAAATGTAAGCATTGCATGTAGCTGAATGTCAGAGCTATGTAGGGATAGGTGACTTAACCATTAAACCTTACACAACATTAGTTACAGTTATCAATGTGTCCCTGATTTAATCTTCTAAAAAGAGCTTGGGTCTCTGTTAAACCAATCAAGGGCTTACGGATTTGGGTTAGTGATGGTAATGCCCAAATACTTCTCAACTGTGCGTTTAATGTTGTGAACCTGGATGCATCCGTAGGCTGCTTACATGTGCTGGTTCTCTCGCTATGGGGGAAAATTAGACATGTGGTACTTGGCCGGTTTTACTTTATGGGCATCATGGCAGAAGCAAAGAAGCGGCTGCATCGGCAGTGTGTGCCCAGCTAGTCTGCCAGTGCCTTTCTGTTTTTGAAGGAACAAGCTGAGGTATCATTCTTTTCTCTGCTGCTGTTTGGTCTCTGTCCCTCCCTGCCCCTCACATGTAGGTGACTCTGGGTTTATCTTTTGGGAAGAACAAAAGCATTTAGACACCAGTGGAACCCTTTGTATGGTCTTACTTGGCCACCATCCTGGATTTGCAGATTGGCCCTGGGGGAAATTTTGGCTGCAGATCTTGGAAGTTCCACTGCTTGGGTAAGTATGTGGTGGCCCGACACGTTTTAATTGGTTCCCTTAGTTTTGAGATCACCGGTCTGTGGAAACCAGACCAAAGGGAAACGGGGTTGTCTTGTCAGAAATCGCCACTCTCGGCCTGATGTCTTCGTCACGGGGAACGTTTCTTTTGGCCGTTTTCAGAAGGTGACACCATGTAAGGAGAAGCGAAAATGAAAGGTGCCAACACGAGGTGGAGCGAGAAATTCAGGCCGTTTCTTTCTGTAGAGATGTTAGTGAGGAGGGGCGGCTCAGGACTCCAGCGCTGTGGATTCCATTGCTGTGTTTCTGTGTTTCACAGGAGGTTTCCTCCAGGTACACCCATTTCCTCCTGTGTCGCCTGCCTCTTACCCTCTGCTTCTGGGGGGGGGGGGGGGGGGGGAGTAGCCTCATGTTTTCTTCATGCTGTTGGGGTTTGGGTGCAGATGAAGGATAGACTTCCAGTATCAGGCAAACTGAACAGTACACCACAGACTCATAAACACAGCGCCTGGGTGATTTGCTAGATGCTGTACCTGGACCCCCACCCACCCAGCTGAACACCCAATCAGAGTATAGCTGCTGGGATGTGGTCATTTTTTTAATTACCCTGCTCTGTAATTATTCCCCGCAGGCGTCACGACGAAGCCTCAGGCCTTGTTCAGTGTTGCACAACTGAGCCTTTAAATCTGTGATGGCGTGTGATTCTACTAACCTCCTAAAATGTAATTAACACAGCGAGAGCATGCAAGCTGTGTGCCTGGATTGGATTCCTGGAAAGACATCACTTTGCTTCTCCTAGATCATTCTCTACCGATCTGTTATCTCTGCTAGAGCAGCTGACGTCTTTGTGTTCCTACCAAGCATGCGTTTCACCTGGCGGGGCACGGCCCACTCCATCAAGTTCAATCAATCATATAATTTATTGTCATTCTGTTTTTTTGAACACTGCCTATTGTCCCTCTAAGGAAGATAAGTGCAGGTACACACCCCCTACAGGACAGAGTGGGAGCTGCACCTTAGGCCTTGAACACGCATTGAACTGTAAAAGTACGGAATGGGAAGGCGGGGCATGTAAGCCTTTTGCCTACCTTGTGGTCTTTTGGTGAGATTCCACAGGGACTGGCGGCCGTGCCAGGCACCAATGACAGCTGAGAATGTTTGTGTTTTAGGGCAATCGCATAAGGTCAAGGGCAAGGGGTCCTGTGTCTGTCAGCTCGCCGTCGTACTTAATATCCTATCTCAACACGGCCTTCGTGGCTCCGTTAGATCCAACAGATGAGGAGTGAAACTGAGACGCCTAAGGGTATGGAAAGCAGACCTCGAGCAGTCTTACAGTGAGCAGCCTGTGAAGGTGACCAAGAGGTTATTGCATTTGTGAGACTGTTACAGTATACATCAGTCTGGGCATATGTTGGATGGGGATGTGAGGGCTGCTGAAGGAAATGGACAGAAAAGTCTCATGCTGATTATAACTGTCCCTCAGGAATCTCACAAGTGGTCAGATGTGGGGGCACACATTTGCCCGTGGTGCTCCAAGCCTCCCCAGAGCATCCTGCCTGTCAGTCCGACCACTGAACCAGTGTCTTTGTGCTGACTGTGTCTGAATTTGACTTGTGCCCTGACCTTGATTTGGAGACCTCTGGTTTGTTGGAGGATTGACCCTCCAGAGGATATACAGGCCCTCCTCTATGTCTGTCTGTTTTTCATTGGGTTTATCCCACTTTATCCGGCCGACTCTTCCTCGTTGTGGGAGACCAACAGAGTTTGACACGTAGTAGGAAAAATGCTTTCCTGCATTTCGTGTTCCCTGCATGGTATCTTTGCACAGGCCGGTGTTTCCCAACCCAGTCCTCGGGGAACCCCGGACAGTCCATGTTTTTGCTCCCTCCCAGCTCCCAGCCAATCAGAAACACCAGATACCTGGTACAGGTGCGCTGAGAGGAAGCAAAAAACGTGGACTGTCCAGGGTTCCCCGAGGACTGGGTTGAGAAACATTGTTGTAGGCAGTAGTTCTTGCTGGGTAGCAAGACTTACATAGTTACAGCTGTGACTGCACTCTTATTATTCATCATTATCCTGTTTCTTTTTTTCCTTGGAGGTTAAGAGTTTAAGTGTGTGTTATGGTGGTTGTTATGGACCTGACTTGACCTTTATGGCTGAGTTACGCTGTGCAGTTGTGACTCCTCTCTAGGCCTGCCTTCCCCAAGAAACTGTTCACGTTCGTAAGGTATTGATGAGTGGGAACAAGACAGGAGGCCTGTTTCAGGGGCATATGCTTCAAAGTCGGCTTCGGATACCTTCAGCGTATTTCCACACGCGCCAAGGCTCACCTGCATTGTCCACTATGCTGAAATGTCGCTTAACGGCCGTAGGGGCGGCTAATTTGGATTAGATGACCATCCCTTTTCTTTGACGGTGGTCGGACTGCATTAGCTAATTACTGACCGTCCGTCTGTCCCCCCCCCCCCCCCCCCCCCCCCCCCCCCGTTGCCATGCAGCAGGGCTACAGATGGATCAGGGAAGCCTTGAGAATGGGGGTACAGCTTGACCGCCCAGAAAAACGTTATCCTGCTGTTCTCCAAAAAAAACGCCCTTTATCTCATTCCATGCCGCTGTCCCCTCTCAGCAGCCGGCGAGTGCAGGGCACGGATTGGGGCACAGGGGGCGGTAATGGGGTGAGGCCAACTTGGCGTTGGTGCTTCTTGACCAGCCTAGATGCTCTTAAACGCTGTAACAATTCCGGTACTTAGTCACCCCCTCCCCCTCGCCGATGAATCGGCCGCTAATTAAAAACCCGCTTGGAAACATGTAGGACCCGTTGCTCAGGGAGGCCGAAAAGGCCCCCTGTTGTCATGGAGACTTGTGAGTATGGGATGGCGACGACCCCTAAACCAGTGTTCCCCCGAACCTGCAGACTCTTCCTTGGGCGGGACGCCGCCCAGCTACGGCTATGACGCCGACCGCGCGGAGGAGCAGCGGCGCCATCACGACATGATGCCCTACATCGATGACTCGCCCTCCTCCTCCCCCCACCTGAGCTCCAAGAGTCGCAGCAGTCGGGACACGCTGTCCTCAGGCTCGCTGGAGTCCTCCAAGTCGGTGAGTGTGCCTTTCCGCGCTGCACTTTGAAGTTGAGTAGTAGATAATTAGCAAAGACACTTAGATGCAGAGATAATGAACTAAGAATTGTACTGGGTAAGTCAGGGGAATGGGTTGGAATGAACACTAGTGGATTCACACCTCACTAGGAATTCACTTTGAGGAATAACCCTAGATGTACAAATACTAGATAAGCTGCCAAGTAGCTGAAATGCCATTTCAGTCTAGTTGTCCAGAATTTTACGTCGTAATGAAGCAGACTGTTAATTGGAGCTGAATACTTTTTGCTGCTAGATTGATTGAAGAATTAAGTTGTAAAAAAAAAAAAAATCCAGGTGACAGAATGGAACCTATTTTTTGATCACTGGGAAATTCGTTTATTTTATTTTTTTTAAGTAGTGGTTTTTACTGATGCAGTGCACATTTCCAAACAGTTTAATGGATTTATTTTTGTAGGTCAGTAAAATAAAGGTCATGTAGAAAATCAATTCATCATAGAGAAGCTGGCTCAGTAGATAGATCCTGTTTAAAACTAGATTGTGAGGCCCTTAAGGGTAAAGCCGTAATACCTCTGAAAGTTACACGGTGATCGACTCCACCAGATTAGATTCTGATCACTCCCTCTTCTAAAATCGGGATCAACATTGATCACCCGAAATCAGAACCGATGCATTCATATATGTGCGTGGCTATAAATATACACTGATGAACCAAAACAGCCAACCCCGTTCAAAGCGAATAATGTTGACTGTCAAGTGAAAATGGTGCATGTCTTGGATATATTAGATGGTAAGTTATCATTCAATACTCCCAGACGATATGTTGGGTGCAGAAGAAATAGGCGGGGTTAAAGATGTGAATGGCTTTGACAAGGGTCAGATCATCTCCAAAACGGCACAGCTTGTGGGGTGCCCACACTTAGCCGTGGTGAGTACCTACTGAAAGTGGTCTGAGGAGACGAAGAAACTGTGAAACGCCAACGAGATGATGGACAGCCAGGACAGATCGATGTGAGATGAGAACGAAGGTTATCCTGTGTATTACAAACCAAAAGAAGGGCTACTGTGGCTCAAGTGACAGATCATTTTGATGATGGTCACAGGAATAATGCATCACAACACACAGTGCATGAAGTTCTGCTTCGTATGGCCCTACATTACCTGCTTCACATGGGACTGGTCATAAATATGTAAATGAGTGTAAATGTGTACATATTTATGTATGTCTGTGTATATGTATTATAATATATTACGTATATATAATATGAGAAGTCACATAAAATCAAATTACACGCCCTTTTCAATCAGGATGTCCTGGGAGACCTTCTAGATGTTTCCACTTCCCAGCAGCTAACGCTGTGAGCCAATCTGACACACAGTCCTGAAGCTCTAATTTCATGTTGCGTCAGTGGCTGTTATAATTACAGTTATCTGCTGGTTGACTTGCTTTCTCTCTCCTGGTCACATCCACTTTATTATTACTGTTATTGTTTTTCAATCTCAATGCGGGCCAAATAAATCGAGTCATTATTAGCACCGATCCTTTTCCAGAAGGGCCGGCCTGATGAGTCTCTTCTCTGCTTCACAAACATTTTTGGAGCGAAATAGCGATGAATAAAAGATCGCTTTCTGGAGCGAGATGTCCGTTGCCAAGTCGAGCTCTTGGGGAGGGAAAAAAAACTCATCATCTCCTTCTAGATGAGTTTTTTTTTTTTCCCTTAGACTCTGAACTAATTTAGTTTATTTCGCTCGGCTATATGAGTCTCGGTCCCAAGGGGCCAATATAATTGATCCAATACTGCGATGATGCTGGAACATGACAATACCATTGCTCAGAGTATTACTCACCACGGACCTCAAACGTTTATTCCAGACAAACTATTCAAATATGTCTGCGCATCCTCTGACAAAACCCACACACTCTACAAAACCTTGTACTTATTTGACCCGGGGAAGAGAGCGGGGCTCTGTAGGGGGCAGGGCCCTGGGTGAGGGGGTGGGGCTCTGTGTCAGGGGCGGGGTCCTGGATGAGAGGGCGGGGCTCTTTCTGACACTCAGCCTTGGGGAATTGTAGTTAATCAGTGTTATTTCTCCGCCTCACCTTGACTCCACAAAGGACAGATCTTCTGAGGGTTTCCTCGTCTACCTTGCAGAGGCAACAAAAAAAGCATAATTGCTTCTTGACGACCAGGAGGAATATGGAGGAGCGCAAGTCGCCCCACCCCTACCCTGGGCATTTATCTGAATTATAGACTTTAAATGCTGCGGCTGTGCTTGAGCACACCTCTGTGCTGGAAGTGCTTCCCTGGCCTTGCGGGGAGGGCGCTGAGCAGTGAGGATGCGTCTCTCTCTCTTCCTCTGCATCTTCGGTCTCCGGCACGAGAAGATGCCCGTAAAGATATCTGATCCGGTATTAAAGATGCGGCTGCTGATCACTGCCCAGGCTCTCTCCGCTCAGACCCCATTCTGAAACAAAAGAATTTAAAACCAGGAATTACACAACAATGCAGGACATTATTAAGGTGCCGTTGAGGTTTGATCACTTGACCCGTCTACACTCCTAATTTTTTTTAACTAAACAATTAAGCATAAATTAAGTGCCTTGTGTGTCCCCTGTCCCTCATCCCACAGACCGAGCTGGACCTGGAGAAGGGCCTGGAGATGCGGAAGTGGGTGCTGTCTGGCATCCTGGCCAGCGAGGAGACGTACCTCAGCCACCTGGAAGCTCTCTTACTGGTGAATGGTGGAAGCCGACCTTGTTCTCTTATTGGTCTCTCTCTCTGGCTCGAAATCTCCACGATTGTGAGCTCCATGCCCCATCCAGATTACCCGTTACCTTACTCTTCCCCCTTCTGATCTGCTCTCACCTCTTCAGCGAGTTTGTTCAGCAGATGCCCATTTGACTTCAGAGTCTGTCGTCTTTCCCATTAATTAAAATTGCATGAAACGCATCCCCAAGTTCAGAGCCCAAGGTAGCTCCCCTACACACACCCACCCTCTTGTCTCATGTTTTGCCCTCCCACTACAGCCCATGAAGCCTCTGAAGGCAGCAGCTACCACCTCCCAGCCAGTACTCACCATCCAGCAGATCGAGACCATCTTCTTCAAAGTGCCTGAGCTCTATGAGATCCACAGAGAGTTCTACGACGGGCTCCTACCCAGGGTGCAACAGTGGAATCACCACCAGCGGGTGGGCGACCTCTTCCAGAAGCTGGTACGGGCTTTACCTCCGTTTGATTCCCTACATTTTGACTTTGGCCATGCTTCCTTTCCCAGGTGACATCTCAGCTGTGAGCTGGGCTAAATCATTCACCTGTATGTACACATGCTTACTGGCCACCCATAGCTTAGGGACTCCCCACAGTCGATAGGGTGTCCTTCATGTCCCAGCTTCCCTTTGGCTGAGCTGAAAGATCAGAACAAGTCGTTTTACGTCACGCAAGTGAGCGAACTTGCCATTTATTGTAATGCACCCCGTTCGAACTGTGAGATTATAATGTCGTGTGCATTGGAGATTGTAGACTGAATGCAGTGGTATTTGTGACTGCCCTCAGCCGTGTACGTAACAGTACCTGATGTTCTCTGTCTGCCTCTGTGGGGAGAAGCTATGGCCCTGTAAATGTGCAGAAGTATTTTTTTGTTAAGATTTATATAGCAGATACTTTTGTTCAAACTGACCTACAAGTGAGTGTCAGAGAGCAGCCTGGAGTAGCTGAGGTTAAGAGCCCATGGGGACACCAGTACTCGGGTGGCAATGGGATTTGAACCTGTGGCCTTCTGGACTCTGGGGGACGCCGGGTAGTGTTAATGTCTCCCGGAGCATCTTCAGCTCACCGTTCCAGAGTGTATCTAAGCTCCTGATTGGTTGGTCCTCAGTTGGTCTGGCCCCTCCCATCTGGCAAAACTGGAAACCCCACCAGAAGCTACTTTTAATGAGCCGGGTCGGTGTGGGTTAACCCAGGCCGATCCCTCTTCCCGGACCATCATCGTTTCTCGCCCCATCTCTGGCTTCTTAAATATTCATGCAAAGTGCTTGATTAGGCTGTTAAGATTGTGCTAAGATGACACATTACTCCGCTGCCTAATAATACCGATCGGTTTGGAAAGCTGAGATTAAACTTTCAAATGCGCACTTAGAGCTGCCGTTTACAGAAATTAATTGCTGAGTAGCCGCTCTTTGCTGCCATGGTGATGAGATTGTGGGGGGGGGGGGGGGACTGGTTGAATAGCAGTTCTCTTCTGTTTTATGAATATTGTTCAGTGTTAGTACACAATTGTTACGTTTCATGTAAGTTTTTCTTTTAACATGCGCATCTGCGCATGCGCAAACGTAATATTTGAATGATGGATGGAGCACAGCTGATCTTCTCACCATATTCCTGTAGGGGGAGGAACATCAGGCCCGGTGTAAAATGGCTTCCCGACGACTACCGGCACTTTCACTTCTATGCCCCTACAGGCCAGTCAGCTGGGACTCTACCGCGCCTTTGTGGATAACTACACTGTCGCCGTGGAGACCGCGGAGCGGTGCTGCCAGGCCAACACGCAGTTTGCCGAGATCTCGGAGGTAACAGCAGAACCGTCCTCTGGGTCTTTGAGGGTGGGGTTGGGAAGGCTACTGTCACTGCTGGCTGGAATGGGACAGGATTTATAATCCATGACTCGCTCTGTGATCCCGACCCAAAACCCAGACTCCCGCCTCTCAAATTTGAACGTCTTAAGGTCTGAAGGACGAGCGAAGATCATTGTCCAGTAAAGCGTTTCATCTAATTTAGCGAAAAAGATGAGAACTCCCCGACCTTACATTATCATGTACATCTAAGCCTCTTTGTTGTGCCTGAGTCGTCCTGTTGGTGTGCTGGTAGTTGAGGGGGAGAGCAGCCCCCCCCTTTGCATTCAGGGTTTACCCTCTCACCTGCAGCCCCTGTTTCTGTGGTGTTGCCATGCCGATAGTTATCGCCTTGGCGACCAGAAGTCAGGAGGTGGGGGGTGGAGATTTATAGGTCTCCTGATGTTTCCTGTCGTAGAAGCACCTTGAGGCGCGGTGTCCAATTACCAGAAAAATTTGCGCCTCGACCGACTCAAGGAGCAAGAGAGGGGGGGGGAAAAAACTCTGATAGCAACATAAACGCTGCGAAAATCTTTGTCGGTCACTGAATACAAATGGTGGATTGCGGACCATGTGCAAAGGATGATATGCAGCAGCTGTCACTGAATGTTTCATTGCTGCTGAGTGCGTGCAAACCCTCAAAAATACAAATGTAGGGACGTTTCTGCGAGACGTGGCTTTCGCCAGATTTATTCTGTTCTGGCGCTTTGGAGTTCGGGATGATTAATTGAATCATTCAATTGGATTTTAATGCAATTCAATTGAATCGAATTACACTGAACCGAGAGTCCAGGGAAAGTCTGCACAAATATCGTTTTGCATAATGTGCGTGTCTGTGTTAGCGTGGAGGTATTAATATAGGCTTGGCTGCTTTGAAGCCAGACGTGCACGTTTTTGATGAAACCAGCAATGAACTGTGATCGGCAGAACAGGCTGTGATGTGATGCTTCAGCCCCACGCTGGATCACTGCTTGCGGTTCCTTTCCAAGCTGCCGTATGGGATTGACAGCAGCCTCAGTCCGGGCTGGAGAGCTGTGGCTGGTCAGAGCAGATGTAGGAATATTCATGCTTGGGTTCATACGCAAGTCATGGGTGGCTATAAGCGATGGACATGCTCACGGAGCATCTCGCCCTGCAGAACCTCAAGGTCAGGACCACAAAGGACTGCAGAGACCAGACCACCAAGAGCTCTCTGGAAGGTCAGTTCCAGCCAGTTCCTCCTCTTTGGTGCATTTGGATTTCGCATTTATTATGAAATTCTATAGCCATTTACTAGTAATACCACTTATACACCTGGGCAAAGAAGAATGGGCCAAACCCAAATTACACAACATTCAGCTTTTTACCCAGGAGTATGTATTCTTGTATATAGAGTATGTTAAAGCTAATGATGTATTGCTTAATACCATAAATACATAGATTACTCCTCATTCTGATTCGTGCAGTGAGATGATTGGCGGCTCAGATAACCAGTAGCACCCACAGAGTTGATATGGTGCCAGCCTGGTTGATGTACAACCCCTTTCTCTCATTGGCATCCCCCCCCCCGCCCCCCCACACCACCCCACAGCTCTCCTCTACAAGCCAGTGGACAAAGTCACCAGAAGCACACTGGTGCTACACGTGAGTGCAAAGTCACACCCGTTTCTTCCTCTCTGTCTATCTGTCTGTCTGTCTGTCTGTCTCTGTCTCTCTGTCTGTCTCTGTCTGTCTCTGTCTCTCTGTCTGTCTCTGTCTCTCTGTCTGTCTCTGTCTGTCTCTCTCTCTCTGTCTGTCTCTGTCTCTCTGTCTGTCTGTCTCTGTCTCTCTGTCTGTCTCTGTCTCTCTGTCTGTCTGTCTGTCTCTCTGTCTGTCTCTGTCTGTCTCTCTCTCTGTCTGTCTGTCTCTCTGTCTGTCTCTGTCTGTCTGTCTCTGTCTGTCTGTCTCTCTATCTCTCTCTGTCTGTCTGTCTCTGTCTGTCTCTCTGTCTCTCTCTCTCTCTGTCTGTCTCTCTCTCTCTGTCTGTCTCTGTCTCTCTCTCTGTCTGTCTCTGTCTCTCTGTCTGTCTGTCACTCTGTCTGTCTAATGTTTTGCAAGTTAAAAATCTGAAATTAATTGTAAATTCCTGCCATTATATTTAATTAGCATTTTATATGATAGAAATTATTAACGGTTAGCAGCCCTGCGACATTCCTGGATCCCTGCGCTAACTCGCCATCGGCCTGCTCAAGCGCTCAGCTTTTTGCTTTAGGGTGCTATGACCTCACTATGACAGTATAGCCTCACTGAAGGTGAAATGTCAGCACTGAGGTCACGCGTGTCATTGACCCAGGACCTCCTGAAGCACACGCCCCCCAGCCACCCGGACCACCCCTTGCTGCAGGACGCCTTGCGTATCTCCCAGAATTTCCTGTCCAGCATCAATGAGGAGATCACGCCCCGGCGCCAGTCCATGACCGTCAAGAAGGGGGAGGTGAGTAGGGTGTCGCTGTTGCTCCCCACGCCTGAGGGCTTTCGGTTTGAATCCCAGCTGGGGAAATCTTATGATTGGGTCTTCACCATCAACAAATAACGGGAGCTTTCACACCAAGGTTCTGGAACTTGGTCCCAGTTTACAAGGTCCAGGTGATTTTGACCAGAAACTTTTCTAGCTCTTGACTGCTTGTCTTACTTTCACACCACACAACAGGAACTGGAATGGAAGCAGTAGAGACTCAAAAAGCTTGCAGATTAAACTTCACACATAATCTTATACAAAACTATACAACCAGCCCAAAGCAATGGAACATGAAGACGTAGTTTTGTTAGTTATTGAGGAGATCAATCATGATCAAAACGAGACACAACCTTTTATTCATATTTTATTTTTATGATCTGTGACATTTATAGTTCTTATTAAATCTGGCCAGCAGATTGATCTTCTGTTTTACATACATACAAAAAAAAGTAGCATTATTTTGCTAATAATAAGTTTCACCATCACCGGCAGTATTAGACAAAAGTACATTGAATATCAATTGACTTTTCTGATGTAGAAATACAGAGATGCACGCAAAAGTGTATTCATTGATGCATTAAATGTAATTGAGGTACAAAATTACCTTAATTATCTTCCCAATTTTTACTCTACTACTTCTATAACTCAGACCTGACGCTTGTAATCAACCATTCAGCAAGTTTATTGTTGTAAGTGCCTGCCCAGTAGTTTGTGTTAGAACAAAAAGTACTTTGTCTGGAGTAGGGACCAAAAATGGGTTGCGTAACTGCCTCCAAGGAACTACAATTGGACCCAGTTCCTGGATGTGAACGCTACAAAGTTTCCTGGTTCCTGAAAAACGTTTCTGCAGTGTGAAAACACCCAATCAGAATTCCTGACTGCATGCTGTGAGTGTGTGGCGAGCAAAGGAAACTGATCATTCAGGATTCCATCTCCGAAGTCTTATTCACCTAGGTTTTAGGTAAATAGGATTGAAATGAGCATTTGGTGATGCACGGAGGTTCTGTTCCCTGAATTGATTTGGAATGAATTCTGATTGGATCCCTGGGGCGCTGGGCGAATGTGTGCTGGCGCTGTGGTGCCGGGGCTGCTGATTGGCTCCTGCTGGGGAGCCTGGCGAATGTGTGCTGGTGCTGTGGAATCTGTACTGCTGATTGGCTCCTGCTGCCGTTCCTCCAGACTGGCCACCCGGGAGGATTGGAAATGGGGGAGGTGGCCATTCTGTGACAGGCAGCCCTATGACCTGGCTCTCAGCTTCTTATACACCCCTCCCCTGCTGCCAGCCCCCCTGCCAGGTTTTCAGCGAGGTGGCTGGGGTTCGATCCCTTGGTGGTAAGGGGGGGGCGGCCGAATGTCACCAGTCTACAGCGTTGCAGTCTGAGCCAAGCAGCCGTAAACAAGTCATGAATAATTGATCACCCTGATATGATGGGGTTCAGGGAGTGGTTCATCAACACTCGTTAATCTCCCAAACATGAAAGGAACCAGCAGAGCCCATCCAAATCTGATTATAGCTCAGAAGCTACAAATCCAGTTACAGTGTTCAATAATGTCGGAATGATGATTTCGTATGTTTATGCCTATTGTAGTCATAAGCATCTGTACAGCTTAGCACAACAGATGAATGGATGCTATGGCGACCAAGTGCTGACTACTGGATGAGTTGCAGTTGTTTTGGATTCCTGACATTGATAAGCACCGACCTAAGTTGGAGCTAGAGGGCGCTGGTGTGATCTTCACTTTGTGTCTCCTGGTTAATGAAAGACTCGCTTTGATTGGAGCAACTTGTCATGTGACTAAAGGCTGGTCAGCATAGTGTTTTGGCATAAATGGGTGATTTTCGTGTAGATGCCTCTCTGTGTCTTTGGCCCTGGCTGGTCAGTACCAGCATTACTGTTACTGTGACGGTAGCAGAAGATCTGTTTTGGAATTCTTGCTCCAAAGTTCTAGAATGTCTTTTTTTTTTAACCTAGAGCAGTGCCCTGGTCCAGTTTATGCCAATTAAAAGTTATTGGTTTGTTCTCTTTTAATGATAGTATCGTGCTGCTTTGTTCTGGTTCCAGCAGTGACATGGTAACAGAGGCAGCTACTGTGTGGATGTGGGTTACTCTCCTGCCTTTTGTGTATGTGGCTGTGCACGTGCACCTGCCCCTTAGCCAAGCACTTTACCACTAAGTTTATTTGTCAAAGCCCAGAAAGATCTCACCTGATAAGACCCCCGAGTTGCTCGGTATTCTGCTGTGACGCGATCAGCTTCGCTGCCCAGCTCCCTGCTCGTTACCCTCTGGCAGCAGGACGCTAAAGGCTGGGAGTGGAGAAGGCGGGTTGTTTTCAAAGAAAATGAGGTGATTTAGCTTGTGCTGAGCAGCCAAAACCCTGGGGAGGGGAGGAATGGAGGGGATGAGGAGGGAGAAGGAGGGCT
Source organism: Brienomyrus brachyistius (assembly GCF_023856365.1). Taxonomy (NCBI): domain Eukaryota; kingdom Metazoa; phylum Chordata; class Actinopteri; order Osteoglossiformes; family Mormyridae; genus Brienomyrus; species Brienomyrus brachyistius. The sequence continues at coordinate 25,131,742 of NC_064539.1, forward strand.
GTCAGGGTTGGGGAGGGATAAATTAAAATGCAAATCAATCTGTCTGCTGTTACAGCTTCTCGGTCTCCCAGGCCTCTGGCAGGAAGCTTCTGGAGTGTGTGGGCATTCTGGGTACAGACACAGACAAACACTCGGCACCATGAGCACCAGGGCCAGCCCGTCCTTGGAAGAGACATAGGTGATTGCACTGGGTGCCATTTGATTAGGGGGCGCAAATAAGCAAGTAAAAAAAATCTGCAAGGATACCTGTGTCTACATTCCGTGACATTGCGGTTACTTGCACGGTTGAAATAGCGACAACAGTTGCCAGGACGACCTTCCGCAGTGCCCATTAAATGTTAGAATAACGCGTCATTCCGCAGTCACTGAATTGGCGGGACTGTCAAGAAAGTGAAACAGTCAAAGGAAACTTGGGCACGAGGGACGAAGAAGAAGAGATAAAGAGAAAACAGTACGGTTGTATTTTGTTATTGCACCCAGCTAGTTTGATTATTTTAAATTAGTTTTATTACTTCGCTCCTCTTTCTGTGAAACAGACACTAGCTAGGTAGTCATCAGCCAGATATCCTGCTACTATATTTTAAATATAAATGGACTAAAAAAAAAAAGACTACTGCTCTGTGTTGTGAAGTTCATGATTTCAGCATATAATGTATATTCTGTAGGTCAGTGTATTTGGAGAAATGTTTTGAGCATAAAAGAGTACCACCTTTTCAACAATACTAGTCATCACATTTCATAATTTAACATTCTTTAGTCATCAAATTTCATCATTTTAACATTCTTCACTATAAGCCCCAGGTCAGGATAATCCCTCTGTTTTTATTATGAGTCAAATTTTTAATAAAAATGGCAACGTTTTTATCCAATAGATTTTGCTATTTTTGTTCTTACCATATTTAATACCTTTGGGCTCCGTTCTTTCCATCAGGCATTTATATTAAAACAAATCTTACGTTATGCATTTTTGCACTGGCTGTCTCTGCAGTGACATGCTAGTTCTGCATGTACTGAGGCAGCATTCTCTGTATTCTACCCACTGCCCCATTTCGTGTTGGTACTTTGCCATGTATGGCTTTACTTCCTCATGCTGAACGGCAATTATCTTGAAAGGAAGAATCCGGTTGTATTGGGAGGTGTCCATCGGACAAACTGGCATGCAGGACTAATGCAGGAGTTTGAGGTCCAGAATCAGCCCTGGAAGCTGCATGAGGACACAGACACTCTGGCTCTGCATCACTGTGAGCTGTTGCCACCACTGCCGGGCAGAGGAGCGGGACCACTTCACTGCGGTGTTGGCCACTGCCTGCGCAGTGCCAGACAAGGTGGCTCATTATGGAGCAGTGCAGCAACCCCTTGCTGGCCAGGGTGATGGAGTGGCTAGACCATGGTCTACCACTCCCAGTGGGGCACCCTGGAGAAGCATGTGGGCCTACTGTACAGGCCGATCGCCAGTGCAGGGGAGTCACTGCAGTTACTGATGCCCTGGAGCCTGTGCTGCTGAAGTCAGTGTACAGAGGCATGAGGGCTGGGCCCTACGGGATGAAGATGTCACTGGGGAAGCTGCAGCAGTGCTTTTACTGGCCGGGCTGTGGGCAGGATGCCGAGCTGTTTGCTCCTAGACATGACGCTATAGTGAAAGGTGTCAGTCAATGACTATCCACAGATCTTTTCACTGTCTATTTTTTTGCTGAGAACCGCTTACTACCCACGTGAAAAGTAGGCACCTTGCCGAATCTCACTGCAACAATAAGAACACTGAGTAGTCTGTGTATTTACAGTATTAACCAACGCACCATTAACTTTAACATTTTCTGTGTACAAGAATATACACTCCTGGGGGGTTTTCCCCAAAGCAGAATATTTTTCCATTAGCCAGAAAAGCCAAATGAAAGCATTGTCCAATAGGAATGTGACTTATTGGACTGTCCAATTGGACAGCACGTGTGGCTTAAGGTGTCCATCTAACTGGGCAACTTCCTCTTTTGTGGCCCCAGGGCAAAAAAAGTGGGTGGCAACCTGTTAGCATGAGCGCAGAAATGAACATCAGCAGATTGAGGAGCCTCCGCGCACGTGCCTCGCAGCGGGGGGGTCCCAGGCTCGAGTGAGAAAAGTGCACCTGGGAGAATCTACCTCTTTGTGTTTATTTTTGGCTGGTGCTTTGAATAAACAAACTGTTTGAGAATCTTGCGTTGTCTCAGTGGAAAATATGTGGGTTGATTAATTTATTTTGCTGTGTTTGGGGACCGAAACGTTGAGGGGCACGGAAAGCCCACAACAGATTGGGCATCAAGGTTGAGCCCCCCACCCCACCATTTTGAAATCTGCATTTCTCCTTTCCCTGCATTAACCTTTCACCCCTCAGTGTCCGATTCATCGAATGTCTCCGCCTTCCATACTTGACCTTTTCCCATCTAATTTGCACACATGACCTCTTGCTGTGTTTATTGAGCTCGAGTGCAGGCACACACACACACACACACACACACACACACACACACACACGCACACACGCACACATACACACACACACACACACGCACACATACACACACACACACGCACACACACACACGCACACATACACACACACACACATACACACACACACGCACACACACACACACACACACACACTCTCACACACGCACACACACACACTCTCACACACACACGAACTCACACACACACACACACTCACACACACTCTCTCACACACACACTCACACACACTCACACACACACACACACACTCTCACACACACACACGCACACATACACACACACACACGCACACATACACACACACACACGCACACATACACGCACACACACACACACACACTCTCACACACGCACACACACGCACACACACACACACACACACACTCTCACACACACACACACACACACACAAACTCACACACACACACACACACTCACACACACTCTCTCACACACACACTCACACACACACACACACACACTCTCACACACACACACACACACTCACACACTCACACTCACACACATACACACACACATACACACACACACACGCACACATACACACACACACACGCACACATACACGCACACACACACACACACACTCTCACACACGCACACACACGCACACACACACACACACACACACTCTCACACACACACACACACACACACAAACTCACACACACACACACACACTCACACACACTCTCACACACACACACTCACACACACTCTCTCACACACACACTCTCACACACACACACACACACTCACACACTCACACTCACACACATACACACACACATACACACACACACACACACACACACACACACCCCGTAACCCCCTTTGTGTTATTGTGTTAAATAACGGATGCGATTAAATAGATCCTCCCGCTTCATTTCGCGGTGGAGTCAGCTGCCCCCCCCCTTGGGGAGAGTATTTCCTTTCATGCTGGCTGCTCTTACATCTCCCTGGGTGCTTTTCAGCGCCTTCTGACCCAAAAAAGGGCCGGGATGTGGGTCGCAGTGGGTGATGTTGCCGCTTCCTGTTCTTACGCAGAGCTTTGGTTTGTCTGGACGCTGATCTGTTATGCTACCTAAAGCGGCTGCTGGCCTCTGTCTGCCCCGGGCGCTTCTCCAGTAACCACGCCACTCTCCACCAGGCAATTACCAAGAGACTCAGAGCGTGCCCCCCCCCCCCCCCCCCCCCCTCCCCCTCCCCTCCCAGCTGGTGTCGATATCCTTGCTAACTGATTCGCTGACATGCCTTATTTCAGTTCATTTCCTTATTTTGCTTATTGTATTCCGCACTCAGGGCTGCGAAGAGGTCAGTGTTGTAGCATCAGAGACTGAGAAAGGGAAGCAGTCTGGGGGTCTGGTGCCCATCGCCATGGCAGCGGAGTCTGCGGTTAAGCTGCCGTTTGTTTGGCTTCGTCCAAAACGGTCCTGTGCTGCCACATGGGTCACCAAAGTCTACAAAACACCCTGCTGAATCGCACAGCACACAGCATCTCTAGGATTTGATCTCACAAGCTGCTGGTCACATGTTGACTTCTGTCTTAAGCTAAAACTGCTCGCGGGCGGTTTGATGTCCCGCATTAGTGATTGACGTGCTTCATCTTTTTTTTTCTCTACATAATGCACAGTAAGCTGGAGTGATTGTCTCAGCACCCTGGGTGCTGCCGTTACGGGGATCTGAGCCTGGGCACGCTGGCGGCTTTGGGCTTTGGGCCTGGATCTGCCACTGTGGGTCTGGATGTAGAGGGAGATTGATGAACAGAAGAAAAACACGTTTTTGGTTTAGTTCGGGAGAAATTAAACGAGGCATGACGTATTTGGGCTCATTTTCCCAGACATCCCTCCTCCTGAAACCTTTCAGCATCTCTCATCAGGCAGAGTGACTTTAGTGATCACACATCGCATCAGACTTCTTTATATCCGCCTTTGACATATTAGCAAGATAAAAAAAAAAAAAAAAAACGATCTCATATATGCATCACAAAAGCACAGCCTGCTGGGATACCATGTCATGCTGGTAGTTGGCTGGGAGGCCACTGCTTTCCTCCTCCCTTCTTTGTCTGGGGGGGGGGGGCAGTATAGAAATAACCTCAAATGGTCTCAGAATCTTCTGGATCAATTGTGGAGCCCGAAAGGTTTACATTGAGACGACCCCCGACGCCCACATGTTTAATGCTGGGTTATCTGTATGCCTGCCCGGAATGTCTGGGAGTGGGGGGAGTTGGGGGGGGCTGTGATTACCGATGCCTTGCGTGCCCTCTGCTTTGAACCCACGTGCACGCATGTACACCAACACTGTCTGTTCACAGCGAGCGTGATTCACCCCAGCAAGAAATTCTCAGCATCAGTGTTACTGTGTGAGGTAATGACTCTGTGGTTGCGATGCAGGGGGGTTGGGGGTAGGGGGCGTCTAAGCTGTCATTGGTTGACAGCAGCTGTGACGTCATCCTTTGTATTGCAGCTGCTTAAGTGACTGCAAAAGGCCAGACATGAGAGACGATGTGTTTGGGGGCAGTAGGGATGTGTTGGCTTTAAAAAGTGGCTTTCTTAAAATATTCAGCCCCTCATTTTCCTAGGACGTCGTGACTAAGAAGCACACTAAAGCAAAATTTCTTTTGTCTTTCAAAAAAAAAAGAATTCTGATGTAGACGATCAGGTGTAGAATCTGTCATTAGATGTCTGGCATTTTGTTGTGTTCACCAAGGCAACACTGCCCCCTACTGGCAACTGGCTGTGAATCCGACTCTTGTTTGTGGCTTTTGTCAAAGGAGACCCCTGAAATGGTTTTATGAGATCAATTGTTCAACAGATGAACAAGAGCTTATTTATTAATAATTAATGGTTGTAATTTTTAAGGCAAAATCATGTTTTTACCTAAATTTAAGGTTAATTATTTCTGGCAGAGAGATTCACATTACATTTCGTGTCTTAACAATGGTGATGTTCTTTCAAGTCTCTCAGCTAATTCATGACACGCAGGGTCTTGATTGGTGGGCTGGTTGATTGATGGCTTAACTGGACATCTGGTTGGACTCCTCAGAACCGGCAGCTGCTGAAGGACCGCTTCATGGTGGAGCTGGTGGAGGGTAACCGAAAGCTGAGACACGTCTTTCTGTTCACCGACCTGCTGCTCTGCGCCAAGCTAAAAAAGCAGATTGGCGGGTAAAATGCAAACCTTCCTCTTCTCTCTCCCTCCTCTTCTTCTCTTCCTCCTGCCATAGCCCCAACCAATCAGGACCAACTGTCCTGTCACCCGTAGTCTTGATATGATTGACAGCCACTCCCCCAACCCTCAGTGAGGCGCTGTGTTAGTACAAGTAAACCATCTGGCCTTAGTTCCATTAACCCCCCCCCCCCCACCCCCACATTGCGTTCTAAGATTGATTTCTTCAATAGAAGCCCCCTTCCATTGTCATATGAGCCTGAAGTCAGAAAGCATTGATCCGTGAGTTATGTAGATAGCTGGGGGGGGGGGCCTCCATTAGGACATCAGGCCCTGGTGCTGTAATCAAGCTAGCAGTGGCTCCCCCTACTGGCTGTCGGAGTCCTTTTGGATCCACCTTTTAATCATAAAGGCCCTTATTTGTGGAAGAGGAACTCCCTGTCCATGTGTTCCCGAAATCCCAGGGCCGTGAGCTGTTCTCTTTTTTGGTGGGGGGGGGAACCTGAGCTGTTGCCCTTTGTGGGTGCTGGGGGGCGACATTCGAAAGCCAACTCCAGTCACAGTAATCTCTCATCACTCTAATTACACCTCCCCTTTGTCTACTTAATGCCTGTTTTCTTGTCTGTGTTCTCCCCGATTCTGCACTCCCTGTACTCTGATCTCTCTCCCTTTCTCTCTTCTCTGAGCAGGAAGAGCCAGCAATATGATTGCAAGTGGTACATCCCTCTGGCTGACCTGACCTTTCAGGCCGCCGACGAGTCCGAACCGCCGCCCATCCCCCCAGGTCCCGGACGAGGAGATTGACGCCCTTAAGGTCAAGATCTCCCAGATCAGGGCTGAGATCCAGAGGGAGAAGGTACGGGTTTCATCCCGGTGTGTCGACCACATGTGCTGTGCTGCGGGCCGGACCCTCCACCGCGTCCGTGCTCGTGGCGGGAGATAAGCTGCTAACCGTGCGACCGGAATCTCACCACAGTGTGAAAGGGGCAATGGTTGGGTATGATGGGATGTTTGAAGTTTGCATCAAACCATTTGTTGAATTTAATGTGTGTCTTGCCTTGGTTTGTGTGTGTGCGTGTGTGTGTGTGCGTTTGTGTGTGTGTGTGTCTGTGCGTGTGTGTCTGTGCGTGTGTACGTGTGTGTGTGTGCGTGTGTGTGTGTGTGTGTCTGTGTGTGTGTGTGTGCGTGTGTGTGTGCGTGTGTCTGTGCGTGCGTGTGTGTGTGTGTGTGTGTGTGTGTGTGCGTGTGTGTCTGTGCGTGTGTGCACGTGTGTGTGTGTGTGTGTGTCTGTGCGTGTGTGTGTGTGTGTCTGTGCGTGTGTGTGTCTGTGCGTGTGTGTGTGTGCGTGTGTGTCTGTGCGTGTGTATGTGTGTGTGTGTGTGTGTCTGTGTGCACGCCTGCAGAGGGCCAACAAGGGAACCAAGGCCGCTGAGCGACTGAGGAAGAAACTGTCCGAGCAGGAGTCACTCCTTCTGCTGACCTCGCCCAACATGGCTCTGCGGGTGCACAACCGCAGCGGCAAGGTGCGTGAACGTCGTCGCGGCAACCACCATGACAACTGCGACACCTTCCTATTCGGCAGTCCTAATGCTTCTGTGATTGTTTTATATCTTGCTAGTCTGTCTTAAAGGCCGATGGCAAGAAATCTGAGCCAAAAGTGATATAAATTCCAAGTGGATAATTCTTACCCTGAACTGTACCCAAAAGTGAGAATCTCTGTTGTACCTTAGAGCGTAGCATTCTCCCTGAATTGCCGAGAAAGGCTCCCCCTTTAGCAGGATCCCTGTAACAGTGACAGACAGATGGGGCCCCTAAAATGGGTGCTCTGCCTTTCCAGAGCTACATGTTCCTGATTTCGTCAGACTACGAGCGGGCGGAGTGGAGGGAGACCATCCGTGAGCAACAGAAGAAGTGTGGGTGTCTCCGTGGGACCGTCAGTTAGCTCACAGGAGAGATCCAGCCTTTTTTCTCGATCGTATGAAGCTCTCTGGGCATCTTCTGCTTCTGCATTCTTCTCTGTGATGCTTAAACTTAAATTGTCTTCCGTTTCTAGCAGATACAAGTTGACTGTTTATAGTTAAACCCCCTTCATTTCCCTCTGTGAGGTTTTATGAACGTCGGCCTCATCCCCTGAATACGGCCTTTTTCATTAATTATTCTCTGCGGATTAAATTAATCAGCCTCAAATCGATCAGTTGTTTGGCTGTATGAACGTGTCATGATCTACCAACAGTATAGAATGGATCAGAAGCTGGGTCATATATTTCAGAGAGATTGCAGTGTAAGAATGCATACTGGATGAGACAGTGTTAGACGCAGATCTGCTGTAAAGGTGAAACCATTCTAGTATTTCCATTTCTACGCGCCTAAACCGGGAATCCTGGGATGTCGCTCTAGCAGGTTTCAAAAGCTTCTCGCTATCCTCGATGGAGCTGCAGATGCTGACCAACTCATGCGTGAAGCTGCAGACCGACCATCACATCCCCCTCTCCGCCAACAAAGAAGGTAGGTGATGGGATGAGTGGGAGAACAGAGAACACTTTAGAGAAGAGCCCGGACTCCCACACATCGTTGCGAGGGGCCACTTGCATGAATGTTGCGGCTGCGGCTGCTTCCCTTCACCTGTCGCTTAAATGCAGCGTGAAGTTCCTGAACCCATGGCAACAGAGCCCACAGAACACATGGTAACAGAGCCCAAAGAACACATGGCAACAGAGCCCACAGAACACATGGTAACAGAGCCCACAGAACACATGCAAATCGTTAAATTAAAAGCACCTTTTGTTCAGTTTTATGATTAAAAAGTTTTCGTTTTGCGGGGACGTTTTCGCCTTATTGGGGAAGAGCATCTTCGCTGGTTTGTTCCCACTCTCTTACACACACACACACACACACACACACACACACACACAGACTCTCACACACACACACATGCACTCTCACACGCTCGCAAACACGCATCTGTAATTCACGTGTACTCTTGTGGGGATGTTCTGTCTACCGCGATGTTTATTATACAAGGGATCAAAGCAGCGTTTCATTTCATTTGGAGGATGAGCGCATGTCGGGCAGAAAGAGCAGCAGACGAATGGCCCAGTTTGGGCATCATAATGTAACAAGCCAGTCCTCCTGGTTTTAACCGGGTTAGTTTGTGTGAAACACAGGAGAGCACCTGCCGCATTCACACGTGCATGTTTACCTGCGTGTCTGTCTCCCCTATCAAGGCTCTGCAGAGAGTTTGGAAGGAGCAGGTGCTCGACTGGGGTGGGGTGTCCTTTGATATAATGTATGTGATCATCGGTGATCGAAAAGGGGCTCTTAAGACCTCAAAACGGGGGCACTTTCCATTCAGGCAGGAAGGTGCATCCCCGGCCCCTGCTCCAACATCCCAGTGCCTTATTTTAACCTGCTTTCTCTCCATCCTTGTGCCTAGATGAGGATGATCCAGGACTCTATGGGTTTCTGAATGTGATCGTCCATTCAGCTTCTGGCCTAAAGCAGAGCCTAAGTAAGCTGCCAATCGCCTTACAGTACAAATTAGGGGAGCAAAATGATCATTATGAATTTGGATCTTCCTAGAATTTCCACATAGATCTTATCTGAACATTTTAGATGTGAAACATCCTTCTTACCCGACGTTTCCCACGGACCTTTTCTCTTTGTGCCGATGGCTTCCTTTCCACCCAGATCTCTACTGCACATTGGAGGTTGATTCTTTCGGCTACTTTGTGAACAAGGCCAAGACGCGAGTTTACCGCTACACCACCGAACCCAACTGGAATGAGGTGAGATTCGCAGTCATTTGTGCTGAAATACTAGGTCCCCATCGCAGATAAAGACGAATCCTGAAGGTTCGTGTTCAGTGCTCCCATCACTCAGTGGAGAGAATATGCCGGAATATTACTTTCGTTCTCCGATTAGCTGTCAGCATCGCCTGGAACCATCACTTACAAAATAAAGGTCTTATATTCAAAATATCATGAATCCGCTGCGTTCTTTGACTGCTTAATGAATTGCAATCCAGTTCCCTTAGCTATCAGATTCGGATTATGCCAGCTATAGGAGACCATGTTCTCCTGTCTCCATCACCTCTCTGCCATCACTGAGTCTTACTAAAGTCTCATCTTTGGCCTTCAGGAGTTCGAGATCGAACTGGAGGGATCGCAGACGCTGCGGCTGCTTTGCTATGAGAAGTGCTACAACAAGAGCCGTCCGAACAAGGAAGATGGGGAGAGTACAGACAGGATGATGGGAAAAGGGCAGGTCCTGGTAGGGTGGCCGCCTTCTTTGTCCTTGCAGATCACCCTTTTCAGGCTTACTGGCTTTTCACAGTAAACATCCCTGAGAATCCATAGCAGTAGTGTTGGGGAAATTACTCACAAAAATAATCCGTTACAGAGGTGGGAAATTCATGTCCAAATTCAGAACAAGATTTTGTTTCGACCAATCAGTTGAGTGAGGAGTCACAGACACAGAGCTGGTTGGTTGAAACAAAACCTTGGTATGGATTTATACTTTCTGGATTTGAACTTTCTACCTCTGTTTGTAGCAGAAGAACATTGGATGGTCGGTCATGTGTGACACTAAAGTTTGTGGATATTAAACAGTTCCAAAGCAGCTAGTTGCGACTGTAGCATTTAAGTGAAGTTCATGCCATTTGACCATTGAGTTAAACTTGTCTAATTAAGTTATTAGTTTGATGAATCTAATGCTGTTTTCTGGCTGTTGTTTTTATTCCGGATGGTGTAGTTGAAGGTAGAGAAATAGATTGATCTGAAATAGCTGTGTGAAAGAATGTGTATTTTTCCTCTTTCTCTTGCGTCATGCGCCATTGGTCGTTGGTCAGTAATCTCCATCTGATGTGGGCCTCTGCATATGCCTTGTGTTGGGAGCAGAGGTGGAGATTTCAGGTTCATAGAGTAGAAATCTAGAACAGGATTTTGTTTCAACCAACCACTTGAATGCTCTGTGACTGTGACTCTTTATACTGAACTGGTTGGTTGAAACAAAATCCTGGTCTGGTTTTGTATTCTCTGGACCTGAAATCTCCATTTCAGGTTGGGAGTTGAAGGACTTTAATGAAGCTTTGTAGTAGTACTTCTATTTGTATGCTAGCCTGCTGTTTATGTCCAGAATAACTTTATTTTACTTGAGTAAATCGAAAGTGAATTTTAATGTAGCATTTTTTTCTGGTGATATCTGAGCTAATGTCGTGTATGTTTAGTATTTCACTCAAGGGCAAACCAACGAAGGCAGGGTTGCAAAGGGGTGGAATATTTACAGAAACGTTCCATGGGAAGTTAAGATGGGGGGGATTTTGCAAATACTCCAAGTTGGAAACTTCCCATGGAAATGAATGGCAATGTATGGGAATTAATGGGAAAATTCCCAGAATTTTGCATCCCTAGTGCAAGGTGGGGTCGGTCTTTTCTGAAGCTCAGGTGCACCCATCCTCTGTCTGTCAGTCGTGATTTCGGCAGGAACAAATCCATTAACTGGGGGTCATCTCATTGCCCTGAGGCACATGATCAGGATGGGGATGAGTAAGCGGTTTAGCATCTATCAAGGGGGGGTGGGCAGAGCGTGCCTCTGTGTGTGCGCACGTGCTGGGGTGCTTGGACACCAACTTGAGTAGGGGATTAGGGATGGAGGGTGGGTGGGCGGCGAACAATAGAGCGGTGAGGGGCTGCGGAGGAGCACAGGGGGGAGGACACTGCGAGCATGAAGCCAGCCAGCTGGGACAGACCGTCACACCGGCGTTGGTGTGGCCGCATGCAAAGGAGGTCCAGGTTCTGGATTAGTCCACATTTGTTTTGGCGGAATTGCAGGGCTGCCACAAAGTTTGTTTTTTTTTTATTGTTATTGTACGTTTTTTTGTCGCCGCGGGGGTCCGAGTCCATGGGGAGCTTAGATCCCGGGCAGCCACAGCGGGCGGCGGATGCGGTCTGCGCACGCCTGCGCAGCAGCTGCTCTGCGACGGCGGAGGGGCTGGGTGTGGCTGCAGGTTTGAGGCTCTGGGACCGTGTGCGCGATGTCCTGCGGAGGCGCAAGGTAAAGTAGCGAAGTGGGGACTCTAGGGGGGGGGGGCAACGGGAGGCGACGCTAGTGCCCGTGTGGTCTGGGGGCGTCCGGAGTGTCAACATTTGTGGGGTTTTGGGGGAGACAGGAGAGAAGCTCCTACCGCAGCAGGCATCTGACCGGGGGTCTGACTCGCTGTGACATGTAGGTGTCCGGGGGGTGGAATATGCCACCGCACAGCCTTCTGGGACATCGGGGTGAACACAGTGTACTATTCTCTGGCTAAACCATTTACCAGGGTTCTCCTGTGCCCCCTGACCTCAGTACTGACCCCTGCGAGTTTCGGGGTTTGTTCATGCTATTCTTTCTTGGCTGGCTGTCATATTAAGTCCACAGCATCTGCTCCCCTTTACCTGAGATCCATAATAATCTGATAAGGCATAAATGTGCTGGCGGCTGGGGGGAGTTTGAGCCTGGGTGTGACCCACGGCAATGGATGCAGAGGGAGCTGAGCCTGGGTGTGACCCACGGCAATGGATGCAGAGGGAGCTGAGCCTGGGTGTGACCCACGGCAATGGATGCAGAGGGAGCTGAGCTTTTTCAGCTTGGCTTAGATTGTATTTGTAAATATCTGGCTCTGTACACGAGTGGTAGCTTTTATCTGGGCAGCATGTGATAAGTGGGTGGGGGGGGGGGATCGTTAACCTGTCCATACCCGGGCAAAGGTGTCTGTGGTGAGACTCGTCTGTGTCTGTGGTGAGACTCGTCTGTGTCTGTGGTGAGACTCGTCTGTGCCAGAATGTTTTGATTGAGAAAAATAAAACTGTGTTAGCCTCGATTTGAAACACCACGTCTGGGGTAAAAATGTCCATCAGAATTCATCATGGTGTTTGACCCCCCCGATTTGGGGTGTTATGCAGAGCTGTGTAATTCACATTTTAATGGATCCTGGCTTCACATTTTGATGGAATTGGAAGCTTTCCTGGACATTACATTACGCTGGGATTGTGGGGTGGGGGGGGTGTCTTTTCGAGGCTAAACTGGCCCAGAAACTGGGTCAGCTGAGAACGACGCTTGATCACCTGAGTGATCTTTGGGGTGGGCGGTATGGACTCCTGAACACAACCTAAATATATCCCATTATTGCTATTAATACATAGTTTATTTTGATAGAGGCTGTTACTGTGCGGATTTAGTCATTTAATGTCTACAAAACCAACCTTAAAATTAGGTCCAGCTCATGAAATATCATGCTGCATTTTTTAAGAGCTTCTGTGTTTTTAGTGTTTGAGATCTGAGGGGGGCGACTTCTCTTTTTTTTTATAGCTGGACCCCCAGAGCCTCCAAGGAAAGGATTGGCAGAGAACAGTGGTGCCCATGAACGGGGTGAGTAAGACGCACAGGAGGACCAGGCTGCCACCCATGTAAATTTCAGTCCAGCACCTAAACGTGTAACGTGCTTAAACACTTTAGCAGGAAATCAGCACTGAATGCAGAAATGCACATATACACACACGCAACACGCACAGATACGCAAACTGGCTGCACGATGGCATGATTTTGCTTCCCCCCCCCAGATTGAAGTGAAGCTCTCCATGAAGTTCACTAGCCGCGAGTTCAGTCTGAAGAGGATGTCGTCACAGAAACAGACTGGCGTGTTCGGGGTGAAAATCTCAGTGGTGACCAAGTGAGTGTAATCATGTGGTCACCTGTGACACATTGCTCTCTGTGGAACTGCGAAGGTGCGTCAGTCATAGCCACTCAAAAAATAGTATTAAAATCTGGTTAGGACAGAATGGTCTGTTATACACATGGAGAAACACATGGTTCTCCGTGTTCTTTTGAGGGATATGAAACTCAAGGTCCCACGTTACCTGTGGTGAAACGGTTCTGAGATCTGAGACCGTGTGTCATTCACTAATGTATCTCAAGAGGGAATGGGAGGAAGCAGACCACTCTTCCCTCTTTGGATCAGACCACTCATCCTTTTAGGTATTATGGTGTCCGCGGTTTTTGGGGAGGAGATGAGAGTGGATTTAGGAGCAGAGCCAACCTGGGCGATAAGGACGAAGTGCCGAAAGGGGCCCCTAATGGCTTCTCTTGGGTGAATTTGGGGCCAGCGGAGTTTGCATCATTAAGCTTGTGGTTTTGGATGCTCTCTTGGGACTTGCGAAGGAGCGGGTGGCTACGCGGAGCTGGGCATGATGGTAAAGCAGAAGGCTGTGCTGTTGCCTGATTGTTCTTGGTACACCTCTTCCAGACGGGAGCACTCCAAGGTGCCCTACATCGTCCGACAGTGTCTGGAGGAGATCGAACGCAGGGGCATGGAGGAAGTGGGCATCTACCGTGTGTCGGGAGTAGCCACTGACATCCAGGCCCTGAAGGCCGCCTTCGACACCAGTGAGTGCTGCCTCCATTCATCTATTTATGCAGCCTCCCTAAAGTCCTGACCCCAAGCCCATCCTCAGCTCACATTTGCTCTCTGCACTCTGTGTCACACTTTAGTCTCATGCCCTACATGGACTTTTTGGACGTTTTGTATGTGAATTTGGCACTGGGTACCATCTGGTGCTTAGTCTTGCTGTTCTGGGTTCTTATGATTAGCTCATGGGAGTTCTTAATGATAATAATCGATACTTCATTGATCCCCGTGGGGAAATTGTCTTTACGCCTCCCTCAACTTGCTCTTTGCAGAGCAAGCTGTCCGCGAAGGGCAGCCCACCTGTTGGTGCGCCCAGGGAGGTGGGGGTTAACGGCCTCGCTCGAGGACCTTAACTAGTGATCGTTTTTGTTCTTATTATGTGAAGCTTAGCTAGGTCTCACTGGGGCAGGTCGCTGGTTGGCGTGGTAACGCTACCTCTCCGCATCACCGATCCATCCCTCTCCACCCGTTTTTTCAGATAACAAAGACGTGTCGGTGATGATGAGCGAGATGGACGTGAACGCCATCGCCGGCACCCTGAAGCTGTACTTCCGGGAGCTTCCCGAGCCGCTCTTCACCGACGAGCTGTACTCCAACTTCGCCGTGGGCGTCGGTCAGTCCCTCCCCTGTCCTCGTCCCCCCTGAAATAGCCAATGAACTGCTTGCTCTCAGGCAGCCAACCTTCGCTGCATCCTTTGTCCCGAATGACAGGATTAAATTTCGTTTGACCCATCGCAGGCGTCATGTAGGTGTAGGTTTGTAAATTTAAGGTACTTCACTAATAATTGTATAATCTACTGAGAGCAATGTGTATGTGCCTTTTTTATAATAGCTGAGGTCGACGACCTGCAACCACCTGTCTATAAGTGTCCCTGTATGTGTCCCACTTGCGCATGTGTCTTATTTGCTCTGTCCCCCACCCCCCCCCCCACCCCATATTCCCATATATTCCTGCAGCTCTGTCTGACAGCGTGGCCAAAGAGAGCTGCATGTTGAACCTGCTGCTGTCACTCCCGGAGCCCAACCTGGTCACTTTCCTCTTCCTGCTGGACCACCTTAAGAGGTTCGAGGCATCACACTTTCACGTACCTCTCTTGGTTTGTTCCCCACGGCCACCGAACTGCACAGTCATTGGCTGTCGGGGGCTAATCGCTGCACGAGTGAAGCCCAAACGACCGATTTCTGATGGACTGAGGGTTTGCTTTGGTGATGGTGTGATCTCTTGTGTCCTCCCTGTCATTCGAGACCCTGTGTAGGTTCCAATCTCAAACACTATTACTCTCATCTGATCTGCAACAAAAGGGGGGAAATACGCAAGACCACTCGCATAATGTAAAACTATTTCCTAAATTAAATAATATAACAGTACATGCAAAATTGTCCATGTAACGAAGGGCTTTTGAGGTACTTCAGAAATAAAGTGCAAGACAGAGGTCAAAAGACCATCTTCCACAGACCAGCTAATTACTTATTAATTACCTCTTCTCTCACGCTATGTGACGCTCTTAAAGACACAAACATTACCTTAATCTGATATATCACTGTAAATATTAATTACAAAATAATCTCCATTAGCAACAGAAGCCCTTCAGTCCATAAACCCAAATCGATATATATAACTCAGATTACCACAGGTATATTTAGGCTCGTATAGCCTTGCTGACGCTGTCTCCCCCCCTCCCAACTCCCCAAGGGTGGCTGAGAAAGAGAGCATCAACAAGATGTCCCTACACAACCTGGCCACTGTCTTTGGTCCCACCCTGCTCCGGCCCTCTGAGAAGGACAGCAAGATTCCGGCCAATCCCACGCAGCCCATCAGCATGAGTGACAGCTGGTCGCTGGAGGTCATGTCCCAGGTATGACGGGGTCTGCCTGTTGTGAAGTCTGGCTGTAATGCTCTTCCTCTTGCATCCGCTTTGGCTCACGCTTGTTCTTCCGTCCTCTCGCTCCCAGGTCCAAGTGCTTCTCTACTTTCTGCAGTTGGAGACCATTCCCACACCTGACAGCAAGCGTCAGAGCATACTCTTCTCCACAGAGGTGTAGTCCTTCAGGCGCCGATGTTGGAGGAAGAATGCAAAAAAACGAGAGAGAGAGAGCGAGAGAGAAAGAGAGAGAGCGAGGGACAGCAGAAGACAGAGCTTAGGGAAAACCCTCCGTGGCTGAAGACCCTTTGCACTCCCCTTCCCACATTCTTCTCCTGGATAGCAGTTGTGGCAGAATTGCTCCTGCCCTGACTTGTGTTTCACAGCACAGCCCCCAGGGGGCACCAGAAACTTACCAATTCCCATGAGAAGTAAGGACACGAAAGGGGCATCCCTAAAATCACTTCGCTTCACTAGCGTGAGGAGTTTTGTGCAAACTGACGTTTGCTTTTCGTAAAGTCTGTACCTTAGTGTTTTACTTTAGAAGCCTATAGCTTATGTGCAATGCTCATAAGGTCACTGTGGAGAACATGAATACTGTCCAACACCTCACAGGAGTTCCATTAGAGACTGACCAGCTGTTAAGAGAAGTCGTAGATAAATTTTTGTTTTCCCTGCTTGTAATGAACCACCATGACTTAAAAACAGCTTTCTATTGTGTGGGTACCGTAGCCGCAAAGCATCATGGGTAGCTTGTTCCATCTCATTGTGATTGGCCGAGGGGGAGGCTGTTCCATGAGAGGGACCTGCGGCCAGAATCACTCTTAGGATATTTTAGAGGAGCCGAGTTCACCTGAATAAGTCCCCAAGAGGCTCTCTGAGGTTGCCAGTATTGAGTGGTGTGTGTTAATTCCACTGCCAGGGACATATTGGGGATTTTTGATGAGGGATACAGCAGATCAGAGAGGGGGAGGGACACGTCACGACTGTCATGGAAGGAGGAATCAAGAGATCAACAGCAATCCACTGGAGTTCAGCCCAGGGGAGGGTGTGATATTAAGACTGCTTTCACTTCCATTCTGGAAGGAATTCATCACTTTTGGAAAAATGGGGGGTGGGGGGCGTTTTGTGTGTTTTTGTCAGAGGAAGAAATATTAGACTAGTGATGTTTATAGATGGAAGGGGCATTGACACCATGGGGGGTACAGGTGTCACTTGGTCTGTCTTTGGGCCCCTATATTCCCTTGGCTGGGGAGGTGCCCAAACGGTTACTTTTTCTATGGTTGACCCATAAATCAAAAGCCATATTTTCTTGACTGCAGCATTTTCACGCCTGGTCCCCTTTGGGGAAAACGTCAACGAGGAGAACGAAGAGGTTTACAAAGTTCTGCCTCGGTGTTTGTCGAGTTATTTTGTTTTGTTCTGCTTTGTCGGAGTAGTAAATTCAGATGGGATCTGCGTCGCTCTGAACGCTTTGTGTCGGAGGTTATGCTGGCGGCGGGATGAGCTGCCACTCTGCGGTGTCTTCGGGAGACAGCGATGGGTCAGAGTTGTCATAGCGGTTCATTCCCCCCAAAGAAAATAATGAAAATAAAAGTGCTGATTCCTGTGTTATATTGTAATTCTACTGGCACATTCCCGGTCATTTAAGCTGCTTTGGATTTAATTATTCAGTTTCTTCTGTAGTTATCACAGATAAGAGTGTCCGTGCCAGGATGCATGTCTGTAATACTGATAAGCACTTCAGTTAGAAGGCACAACGTGAATTGCGAGTGCTCAGGGGCCATCGCCGTCACGATTTGGGACACATCGCGCCCTTGGTGGATCCTGAGTCTGGGGGAAGGGTCTATATTGTTTTCTTTAGCTTTTCTGAGACCTCAGCAAGAGCAGCACCATTGTGCCAAAGTTTACCTGTATCTCATTCTGGAAAACGGTTTGGCAGTTTTTTTTTTTGAAGGATAGTTCAGAAAAGGTAAATTATTTTGGTTTAAATGCAAACTGATAGTAATAAGATAAGTTCTGTGTCTTGGTTAGAACATGCAGGCATGTTGGGATGTTATTTTTTGTGTGTATGTGTGTCCAGTTATTTTTGTTTGCTGCTTCTCGTCATTGTCATTTGTTCTGGAAATTGTTGCTGAGTTGATAAGTACAAAGCCGGCCTGCTTCAGTTGGGAGGCCTAAACTGCGACATACCCAGCCGGTGTTCGTGAGTCGGGAGGCGGGGGAAAATGTTTTTATAGTGATCCTCTCACTGTGGTGTCCCCACTGATCGCTTGTAACGGTGCTGCCGAGCTTCGGATACTGACCTCATGTAGGAAGGGGGGGTGGGACGTTGGCGATTTTCTGTAGGTCGGTCTGTGTACATTTTGTAAGGAGAAATGGCATGTGGGAGACTGAATCCCATTGTCTGCTTGTTGTCATAGTAAGTTTGACGTGCGTACATCTATATATTTATAAGGTACGTATTTGTTGATATATCCAGCATAAATATATAGATCATGTCAAATATCCTGTCATTGTCATAGAACGTTGTCATATAAATTAAGTATATTTCAGTCCTTGGTTAGAGGTCCAGCAAGGCAACGATGGCTGTTTGATGTTATAACTCCTGCCATCAGCTGCTCAGTGTTAATTAAAGGTATGTGTTCGGAGCTTTGGCTGCGATCTCGGGGGTCCCACTCGTCTATATTTGTGCAGATACGTCCACCACCGTATTGCTTGAGTGGCCGATGAATCTGTTGGTAATTGCGGTACGTAAGTATGTTGTGTGTTTTCCCACCCTCACCCGTTCTTACTACCTCACTGTTCATCCACGCAACCTCAGAATGATCTATCCATCCCCTCTCCGTGACCGTCTTTGATCGCAGGAATGCTGCACCAGCAAGTTAATCTTTTAATAAGTACATCGTGTTGCAGAAGTGGTGGCAGAAACAGACTTTGGTCCCTTTTCCATCGCCGCCTTTTGTTTTTGGTGTAGATTAAGTGCACAGCTGAACTGGCAGGTGCAGAATTTTCCCCTTACAGAACCATATCCCTGTCTGTTCGTTCATATTTTTGATTCGCGTTTATGCTAAAATTGCCCCAAGTACTTGTCTCACATACCCCACATTGTCTTGTGTTTTGTTTGATTGTCTTGCTTGTTTGTTCTTACTTGTAACAGTCATGACAGGAAAAGCTTTGAAAGAATGGAGGGTTATATTAAATGAGAGGCTCAGCTAGAATTGGCATAAAGAAGAGTTTAATTTCAGTCGGTAGTCATTCCACAACTGTGTCTCGGGTCAGAGGTCCTGGCCTTTTTCTGTGGAAAAAGCTTGTGTAAGATTAGCTATAATAATATTCATTAAATATGTAAAATATGTTGGGATTAAAATGAGATGTTGTCTAATTTGTCTGTGGATGGTTTGATATTACATACCCTTGACCACTGTGTGATCAATGACCTATGTTCTCCCATTCTGAGAGGCGTGTAAAAGACTCATATTTAATTCAGGTGATCTTTCTGTGGCCAAGGCCTGCAGTGCTGTCTGACTCGATGGGGAGCTCGTCGACTGGCTGCAGCGGTGAAAGGCTAAGCTGGGTTCGATATTTTCATTTTTTGATTCCTTCCCCAAGCCGGCATTGGAGTTCTGATGGCGTTTCTGCGAGGGAATACTGCTGTGTCCGGAAATGAAATTCTGGGAGGACGTTTGAAGTCTCTATTTGTACACGAACTGTTAAATAAAATCTCCTGTATCTATGTAACGCCGTCTCCGAGTCTTGACTCCTCCTCTTCACTTCCTGTCAGAGACCGAAGGTGCTGTGATCCTATCACGTCTTTTTTGCATCAGCTGCAGGATGATCGATGCCTGGGAATGCTGGTCCCTGCGGGATTTGGGACGTTCCGTTCCTCATTTCTGTACTAGAAGTTTTTTTGCAGTCACCCCATCAGACGCATTCCATGTAAATTAGTCACTAATTATGAGAAATAATTATGATACTTGCATGGCTCTGGCCTCTGAGGATCTGACGTTCTGCTTTTGTTTCTCCCCACCCCCCCGCAAAAAAAACCGTTACCCATACCAGCAGTCAGCAGCCAGTCGGCAGGGATGTTATGTTAACATTCCCCACAGCGCTGCGGCATGAGGTCACCAAGTGCGAATTTGTCAGAGTGAAGATGCTAGCATGTTGCTAAAACAAACAGCCCTCACTGCCATTAATTATAAACATTAAAATGGTGAGATATTGCCTCTCCCAGTGCTTCCTTTGCCAAGAGACACTTGTATTAATTTTGCTATCAGTTTGATTTTTCAAAACCGGACCAGCAGGTAAGTTAATGCCATGACTGAGACATTCCGGTACGTTATAGGAGAATTCTCCTGTAATGTGTAATGGGAGAACGTTACGCATTATGTAGGGTGTGTAATAGTGTGGGGGATTTTTTTCTCAGCACAGTTTGGGCCCCTTAGGATCAAGTGAGCATCATTTAAATGCTACCGCCTATCTGAATATTGTTACTGAGCATGTCCATCAGTTTTTGACTACAGTGTACCCAGCTTCTAATGGTTAATTCCAACAGGATAACATACCCTGTCACAGCCCATTTCATCTCAGACTGGTTTCTTGAACATGACGGTGAGTTCACTGTACTCAAATGGTCTCCATAGTCACCAGATCTCAATCCAGTAAAGGATGTAGTGGAACGAGTCAAGTCATCTGTAACTGACAAATCTGCAGAAATTGCATGATGCTGTCTTGTCAACATGGACCAAAGTTCCTGAGACATGTTTGAAGCACCTTGTTGAATCTGTGCCACAAAGACGTTACGCTGGGAATAAGGGAATAGCGGGACCAGCTCAGTACTAGCAAGGTGTACCTAATAAAGTGGCCAGTCAGCGGTTCAAGAAAAGCTGTGACAATTGCGTTTCGCTTATTCAAAATTCGGTTTCACATCGTGCTGAGATAAAAAATTACCCAGAATTCAGTCTAAAAAGGAGCCCTGAAGATGATGTATAAGTGTCTCGCTGCTGAAAAGTCTGTTTTCACTCAGCAGCCGTGCTGCTATTGTGGTCAGAGTGCCGTTATCGGCTCTCCTGCCTCCATGGCCGTCTGGCCTTTTAAGGCACAACCTCTCTGACTGGCAAACCACCAAGCGGTGATGTATCAGAGGAGGCCAGCCCATCATCTGTTTGAACCTCTCCAATAGGGAGGCTTGTGTGTTTTTGAGTTGACCACTTTCCTTCACTGCGGAGCCACATGGATGCATAAATATGACCCTTTACACGATCCGGGCGCTTTCTGATCTTTGCAGACAGCTGTGGAGCCAGCACCTTCGTACACACGGGAAAAGGGCAGTTCGTTAGTCGTAGCTACAGACAGGATGTGTTCACCCAGGAAGGCAACAGCGTCTGGTGTCAGGTAAACGAAGGGGGCTGCGTTTCCTCCATCTACACCGAACTCACAGCCACCCTTTAATACTCCGTCAGGGACGTGTCTTTCTAATCAAGGATTTCAAGTTTGATTGATGTCCCCAATTAACTTTTCTGTCTCGGGTGATTACTGGCTGCATTATGCATGATTTAGTTTAGGATTGTGTAGATGTCCATTACGTTGTCCATTACTTACCTTGAAGTGTTTAGGTTAAATAGGGTATTTAACTTGAAGTTCGCATTTACCAGGGTGACCAGATAATCCATGTTAGAAAGTATAGTTTGAGCTGGGACAGGATTTTGGAAACTACAATTTTAATTAAAAAGACCTGGATTCAGCACTGAGTTCTTGCTGTGTGCTGATTGGTCAGTCTCATGTGTCATTAATGTAAATGTGAAGCGGCTGGATGATTCTTTCAATCAAAATAAACAAAGTACCCAGAGCACAAGAAGAACTGAACTATTCAGCCAAACACAGGAGGCTTTCGGTAGTTTGGAAAACCTGAAGGAGCTCAGAGTGTCCAGTCTGTCGTGGATTATCGGGTCACCATATATTTACATATGATATGACATCAAATCTCTGCTACAATGTCTGATTTATCAAAACATGTCTGGTTGTGTATGAAAAAAGCATCTAAGAAGCATGTCTACCTGATGTATGATTTGATAAATATGTCAGACATGTCAGCCACTGAAGAAACTAAAAATGATTCTGATAAAGTGGTGATGTCACCAGAGGCGGTGCAGCGCACAGTAGGACGGCTGGTGCCTTTTCATTTCTATTAAATAAATCGATTTATGTTGCTGCTTCTCTTTGACAGACTGCTTTGTAAATGTGTTAGTAATCGTGAACCGGGAACGAGGACCACTCACCGACCAGTGGTCTCCGCAGCTGGGGGCGTGGGGGTGAGTATGCAGCTGCAGGGGGGGGGGGGGGGGGTTGGTGGTGAGCGTGCGGCCCAGCAGGTGGTGGTGAGTGTGCACCCAGGGGGGTGGGGGTGAGTAGGACTAGTGCTGCAAATTGTCATTGGGAGGGGAGACCCACTGTGGAATCCACGACCTCTGCTAAAGTGCCTCAAGGAGGGAGGGAGCCCATCAGGAATGTTCGATAGCAGTAGGAATTATTACTACATTTATTATTACATTTCCAATCCTGGGTGGGACCCCTACAGATACTCAAGAGTTGCTGTAGCTGTTTCCCGGCACAAAGGGGCTCATTGTTTGAGAAGATCTGCAGCTGGATGTTGCCCTAAGAACCTAAGAAATGGTGACATGTTGGATAATGGGGACAAGTGTAAATAAACTGCAAAGAGCACTATTTAGCCTTACTGCTTATCTCGTTTGTTGACCAGGTAAGGAGTAGCGCCGCCCCAGTGGCCTTGGCGGGAGCTGCACCGCTACAGGGGACCAGTGCAGCAAGAGGAAAGAAGAGTCTCTATGCAAATGTGGCCTTGGTCAGGCCAGGAACAGCTTACCCCCAGGACAAAGCTAATGGCTGTAGTAAGCACATGTGTAATAATTATAATAATGAGTATTAGGTGTTTAAATGTGGTATTGTTAAATTCACAATTATGTCAGGGCTATGAATGCAGAAAACGCTCTTTATCCTTGTGGTAGTATGGCTTAAGACACAGGACCGTTACTGTGCAGGTTCTATAGGCCGGACCTGGGTATCTTCCATAGTTAAAGACCCTGGTTTATCTCAGCGCAACCTGCGTCCCCGAGTCCAAAGCAGCAAGAAACCCCTGACGGCTGCAGCGGGATCTGCTAACGACGGCAGGATCCCAAAGCTACGAGGAGCATGGGCGCGACCAGCCCAGGGGGCAGAGCTTTCCCTGGGCGAGGTCCAAGATGGGAAACACGCAACTGGCAGGAGTGAGGTTCACAAGGAGGGGCAGCGCTCCATCAGGGCTGCCCATCGAGAACCTAGCCCGCTCTGTGTGGCGGGTCGGGACATCCAGAACCAGATGGATGTCCTACGGGCAGACAAGGAGCAGGCGGAGGGTGTGGCCGCCTCTCTGAAGGAGGAGCTAAGACACGCCCATGATGAGGTCGCCCGGCTTGGCCACACCCTCAGCAAGGTGAGCATTTAATGCTGCTGCCCTTCTGGATCCTTCTAACCTCTTGGTCTGTGTTTCCCAATCCAGACCTCAGGGAACCGCGGACAGTCCACGTTTTTGCTTCCTCTTAGCTCCTAGCCTGCCTGTAGCAGGTATTCGGTGTTCCTGATTGGCTGGGAGCTGGGAGGGAGCAAAAACATGAACTGTCTGGGGTTCCCCGAGGACTGGGTTTGGAAACACTGCTCTAGGTTACACCGAGTGTAAGAGTGTAACTGTGTATGTCTTTACATATGTAATTTTATTTTCCCACAACAGAAATTAAATAAAATACGACCAATTTTGTTTTTCTTCTTGCATAAAGGAAATGAAAGAAAGAAAGAAAGAGAAAATAAATAATACATATGAGAGTGAGCAAAATGGCATGGATGTATGTGTGATATATACATACACACACACCATTGTACTCCTATCTTTGTGGGGACTGTCCATTAGGGAAAAACCCTAATTCTAGCAATGACGACCTTAACCATAAGTAAACAAACAAAATCCAACTTTTGGCATTTTTAGTTTTCTGATTGCGATCACAGCTCCGCAACGTCAAAATGAGTTTCTTCATCACATTATGGGACATTTGGTGTGGTGTGTGTGTGTGTGTATATATATATATACATATATATGTCTGTGAATTCCGTATATGGCAGTCATAAGACAGGTTCCAAATTATTTTAAATTTAATTCATGATTTGTTTGGTTGTTTATTTGTTTTGATTTTTCGGTGCTGATTCTGCTGCGTGTTTTCATCTGTTTGCTCTCCCTCTGTCTGGGCCCATGTGTTTTATGTGTCAGCACCGATGTGGATGTATATGGTGTGTGTGTGTGTGTCTGTGTGTGTGTGTCTGTGTGTTTACTGCTGCGTACAGTGATACACCATTCACCGTGACATTCACTATGCCATCCACCACACCATTCACCATGCCATTCACCACACCATTCACAATGCCATTCACCGTGCCATTCACCATGTCATTCGCCTCGCCATTCCTCAGCTGCAGGGGGAGTTTGAGGTGTACCAGGAAGAGGCCCAGAAACATGCAGCCCTGCAGCAGGCAAAGGTGGAAGACAGAGAGGCCCGCATTGCCAACATGGAAGAGACCATCTTCGTGCTGGAGGATGAGGTGGAGCAGCACCGGGCCGTGAAGCTCCACGACAACCTCACCATGTCAGACCTGGAGAGTGAGCAGGCTGGATTCACTGCGGGCTATGGGGTCACAGGAGGTTACATGATGATGACAACCTGTAAAACGACGAGTCACATGATGCATAGTGTGACAGGCTAGTTCTGAGAGATCTGACTGGGATGTCAGCTGTGCTTGACGTACGCCTTTTTCCCCCTCAATCTTTACTTACTTACTTAATTGTGTAATTATATCCACCATTAATTAGCAACACAGCGGCTCAGTGCCCTGTTGCCTCAAGTTTGGAAGTTCAAATTCTGCTGCTGCCCTGCGTCTGCCTAGTTTGTAAAACCTCCCTGTGTCACATGTGTTTCCTCCTATAGTCGTCCCACGACATGCGAGTAAACTAATCAGAGTCTGTAAATTACCGGATATGTGTGAATGTGCAGGGTGTAAACCTGTCGTGGGCCCTGTGCTGGGATACCATTAGGGATGAAACGGTTGCCAGGTTCACAGTAGACCATGATAAAATTCCCAACGGTCAGTATTGTTGTTTCAAATTTTATTTATCAATAAAACAGTGGCTGACTACCACAATTTGAAAAACTCATGTTAAATGCCGTCAAGCGTCAACCAAAATTACCAAGTGTGCCAGACACAGGTACAGACACAGGTACAGACACAGACACAGAGGCACAACCTGCCCAGTGAGTTTTAGTGCTTATGAGAACAGAGCGGAAGGCAGTGACAACACTGCAGAAATATTAATTAATACACGTCTGATAGTTTCCGTATGTTTACATCAGCTATTGGCTACATTATTATTTTAATGTTTATGCAAGCGAAAAATGCATAACGGCGATATTTTTACTTGTGGTTTTCAATATAAAACTTGGTAAAAAAATTGTTTGTGTATCAGTACTTTTTGAACATTTTCAGCACATTTTAACAATACCGTGATAATACTGTTAGCTGTAATACTTTCGGTCACTATTACTGCGATATAAATTTTCATAGCGTTTCATCTCTAAATAGGACCCCGGCCTCGTCTGGCCCTCCTCAGCCTAATCGGCTGGAAGATGGGGACCCATTTAACACCAGAAGGCTCCTGATGCTTTGCCTTAGATCCAATAAATGCTCTGATTTCTTGCAAATTTTTTGTATTGCACAGCAATACACAGTCCATGTAATTGGCTACTAACTGGGACAATTTAGCCAGAACATAATGGTCATTCTGCTTAGTGCCCGTGCTGGGGAAACGAATCTAATTATCCACTTGGGGGTGCTGTAGAGCTACAGTTAATTGTAATCAAAGTGGAATCAAAGTCCACAGTGTTAGCAAAGAAAGCGGCAGGCAAGTGAGTGCAGTCTTGGCAACAAGGGCATTAAAAATTAACTCCAGGGCCCTTAAATCTATTCAGTTGGTTGACTGATGCTCCACTCAATGTCGCCTTTAAAAATTAATTTCAGGAAATCCTAATTCTGCTCCTATTTTTTTTTTCTTTTTAATCCATTTGCCTTAATCTTTAAATGCAGAAATCTTTAAATGACTTCTTGCTTGGGAATGTTGACGATAAGGTTTTAGGTGAATTCTCACTGTTATTGTCCACTGTTATTCCCCCAGGCTACGTGGAGAAGCTTGAAGGGCAGAATCATAACCTTCAGCGCGAGATTAAGCTTCTACAGCACAGACACCAAGTAAGTCGACGACTTGGGCTGAGACCATAGGGGGTGGTGGATGTGATGAGTGTCCCCCCCACCCCTTAAAAGTACCTGTGTTTCTGTCTCAGGTTCTGGTTCTGGTTCTGTCTCAGGTTCTTGTATTACCAACAGCCAAGTTCGCTTGTTATGATTCTATGAATAGCTCTGCCTGTTATCTCAGTGCGGTTGAGGTTGCGTGAAGTCGCATCTGCTCGTGTGTAGGAGGAGGCGGCGCAGTGGCGTCAGTTCCAGGCTGATCTGCAGACCGCTGTGGTCGTCGCCAACCGCGTCAGGGAGCAGGTGGAGGAGGAGCTGGGGATGCTGCAGCAGCAGCTCCGCGAGGCCCAGGAGAGGAACAAGGGCCAGGGGAAAGAGCTGGAGGAAGCCAGGCGGAGGGGGTGAGGTGGTCCTGCGCTGAGTGTGTGTGTGTGTGTGTGTGTGTGTGTGTGTGTGTGTGTGTGTGTGTATTAACTCTTTGTGTTCCTCCAGGAAGGATCAGCTGCACAGCTACGTAAATGTGGCACAGAGCGACATGGTCAGGCTGCAGCAGGTCAAACATCCCGTTCCCTCTTCCTCCTCCTCCTCTTCCTCCTCCTCCTCCCCCCCCTCTCCCACCATCAGTGCCCTCATCAGGACCTTCGATCTTCTTCCACAAGGTGGCCGCACCTGCCCCATCGCCAAGCCCACCCTGAGGGCACTTACACCATGTGCTGTGTACACACTGATGAACACTGATCACAGAGGAAGTAAAGGAGATGATTATGACGGTAATGAGGAGTGTCCTTAGGCACCCAGAGACAGTCCAGGGGCTGGGAGGGAGCAAAAACGTGGACTGTCTCTGGGCCCCCGAGGACTGGAGTGGGACACGCTGGTAATAATGCTGCAGATACATGAAATGAAATTGATAATAATTATAATCCTACTGATCATAGCACCAGTAAATGTTGCATGTGCAGCTGATTATTCCATATAGTCACCTGTGTGTGTGTGTGTGTGTGTGTGTGTGTGTGTGCACGTGCGTGCTCACAGCCCCCACACAGGGTGTTGACACCGTTGCCACGCCGATGGTCAGACCGGCCCTCAGCCCCCGCCTTCTGAGGTCTCCCCGGGCAGCTGTGGTTTCTCCTGTCCAGGTAAACGGACTCCCTTTGTTCACTGGAACATTCCCCCTGTGTTCCAGGCTGTACAGACGCTTGGATGCTTAGAGTTCTGGTTGCATATTTGTATGTTGCTTCTGACCACATTGCCTGCATCAGCACACAACTAAGCCATGTAGCTCAGGGTTTCTCTCGCCTGTCTGCGATGCTGGAACGTGGCCGCTTGCCTTCCATGCACACGCTTGTGATTTATGAGGGTCTCTGCGTTAGTACTGGATGTTTATTGGGTAACTGGAATGTTGGTCCTTGTCTGCTTTGTTAACCCCTCAGAATGTGACCCTAGCGCGTGTGTGTGTTCAATCAATAGTTTACGAGCTTCCCTATGGTCAAGTGGCCTTATCCAGAGACCAATATTCAGACGTATATGAGGGGTTGAGAAGCAAACTCCAGACTTCAGGTCGGGAATCTCACCTGTCTGATATGTAATAAAAACTGATTTATAATGGTCTCTTTTCATTAAATGCTGTCACGATACATAAAAATGGGTAGGAATATTGGAAGAGGATACAAAATAGCAGGTGCCTGCCAGAGATCGAGTGAGCCGAGTGCTATTCACGTCCAGCCCAGGCCAGGTGTACAGCTGCTGTGACCTCACTTCCTGTCCAAAGCTCCACAGCTGCTATTACCTCACTTCCTGTCCTGAGCTCAGGCTCCTTCCTGTGCAAAGGCCTCCAGCATTCTGTAGATTCCACCATTCCTTCCTCTTCCTGACAAGTGATTCCTTCCAGACCATTATCTGGGCAGCAGGGGATTTCAGGTAGCAGTTTTTTTTTTTTGTAAGTTGTTGGTCCATGACATGAAAGCAACGATACTTTCAAATTATTTCCAGTGAGTGGTCTTACTTCTAATGGATTCTCCTACCAGTTTTTTAAATGCTTTTTTGCATTGAATCTGGTTGCATTAATACAGGCGGACTGTGTAGTAAGCAATATCCCCTACATGGCCACATCACAGAAGCGGGTGCCATTAAGCCGCACCCCCGGAAGCCTGGGGGGGCCAGCGTCAGTGTCGTGAGCAGAGTCATTCACGGAGGCGACATCAGGCCAGCGCCGGCAGGATGTCGACATTTTGCGAGGCTATTTTCGTGTGTTGTGCCTGTGAGTTTGTGAAACCGTGAGGTTCACAGAACCGTGTACCCAAGAAACATTCTGGGTGAGTGGCTTTTGAAAACTACAGCCTACCAAAACTGAAATATTCAGTTATCTCTTGCCGCAGAAATGCACTGCCTACATTAATTTCCCATTAAATAAATGAAGTAATTATTTTTGTTCCTTAATAAGTAGCTTTCTAAGTTTTACTTTGCAGAATAACTTGATGCAAGGAGTGTGTGGCCTTGAGTATAAAACGTAAGCAGCCCATGGTCCCAGTTTTCCGCCCGGATCCCAGTATACCCCCCCGGTCAGAGGAGACTGTTTGTCTTGGCCTGGAATGTGGCAGCCGTCCCATGCAAAGCTGCTTCGGGGTCGAAGATGCTCAGACTAGCCTGCAGATGGTTTTTGCCGTCTTGGGGAATCACGGGACGCAGAAGAGCCCGCTGCCAGATGAAAGCGGCTTCTCCGAGGTTCCGGAAGCTCCCAGCAGCCGTTCCATGGCCCCTGTGCATCTTTTCCTTCCTTCAGCAGTTTTGTAGTGGCAGTCGGCACAAACATAGCTTGCGTTGGCAGAAGGGCGCCACCTCACGTTCAGGTGGCAGGATTGCTAGATGGCTCAATATGTGTTGAGCACAGCGGATTGGTGCAAGCACAGGGGTACAAGGCACAGCCTGGCATAGAGGGACTCAGCCCAGAGGCCTCCCATTCTAGAATCTCAGCATCACAAACCCATAGCCTAAAACCACAATGTTACTCGCCCTGCGTGGCACATGGCATGATCTTCAAGTTATGGAATGTGCTTGAAGCTGCTTGTCCGTTTATTGACATATCGCCACACCATAACAAAGGTGGGAGGTGGGGCAGAAGAAAACAGACTCTCTTTCGCCCCCTGCAGGGTCACATTGGAGGTGCACTTATATAGATTTTCTTTTAGCTAAAATAAAAGTGAAAAGACAGAGGAAAATAGTTTCTTTAATTAGCTATAGAACCCGAGACCCTATTTCCCAACTGAATTTTATATCTTTATTTCACAGTTAAATTATTGATCATAAGAATGTTAATCTGGCTTTTAAAATAATCTTGTGGTATTCTTTGCTTCAATGGTCATACAGGTACAGACAGAGGTGTCAGGTCCTGAAAGTACAAATCCAGGCCAAGGTTTTGTTTCAATCAACCACTTCAGTCTCTGTGGCTGTGACTCTTTATACTCAACTGGTTTGTTGAAACAAATCCTGTGTCTAGATTTGTACTTTCTGGACCTGAACTTTACGCCATTGTCTACAGAGTAGATTTTTCAGGTTCATAATAATGAATATGGCAGTTTTTCTATAGTTAAACACAAAACAAAATCTATAATCTGTGATAGCTTGTAACATAAGGCTCTGCTAGCCTTTCTTTTAAAACCCAGTTTTGAGATTCAAGGTTTACAGTAGTGGGGGGGAGGGGGAGTCAGTGACTGGTGCCTGTCTCCGTGCACGTATGTGATGGCAGGTTATGTGTGTGTGTGTGTGTGGGGGTGGGGTGACCATCCCCTCCCTGTGAATGCAGCCGAATTCGTTATAATCCCTTCCGCCTGCCTTTGGATAAAACAATAGGCCGCCTATTAGTTACAAGGAAGTGAGGCTGTCAACGATGCACAAAATGAGAAGGAGGGGTGACGCCAGACAGGACCCAGTCTGCTGCTTGTTTGCAGGGCTGTCAGCAGCCAGTTAAGGACGTACGGAGATGCATATAGAGAGAGCGCATCACCATACCCGTCCCCTTGCCATTTCAGAATTCCTGCACCAGCTGCCCTCCCTCCCTTCAGCTCCGGATGGACAGGAGGCTCAGCGAATCATGTGAGTTGACACAGTGCCCTTACAAAAAACAAACAAACAAAAAAATGATGTCAGACAGTAAATTGAGGTAGACTGGGTGGGAATCTGCATGGCCCGGTGTTTTGGTGAGCGACACGGCTGCCCCCCCTCTCCATCATTGAAGCCCCCCCTCGTGTCTGAGTGTAGAGTCTGCATGCCCTCTCTTGGCAGTGTCACACGGGAGCAGCGGCGGCTGCCCTCCTGCTATCCTCAGGTCTCCAGGCACCCCCTCACCCTCCCGACCAGAGCCCTGCAGCGAGGTGGCAGCGCGAGGCAGCCCAAGGTCGGGAGGCCTTAACCGCGCCCACACTGAAACTGCTACTCGATTTCTCACGCGCACATAATCACACTCATGTTTCCTCACGCACAGCGGCTCACACACACAAAAATATACTCCAGCTCTGATGAAAGTGCGCTCCTAAGTGAACATTGTGCTAGATAATTCACTCCTAGATAAACCACTTCTGTTTTGTTTATGCAAATCGATTAGTTTACAAGCTGAAGACGCACTAGAATCCTACTTGAGGCTGCAGAATCTTTTGGCCATATAATTAAGGCTTGGGGGGGGGTGGTGGTGGTGGTATTTTCAGCACTTTGAGCGTTTGAGTGGTTTTCTGGCCTCTCTCACACTACATCCTCGGTGCAAGGTGACAGACCAAGGAAGAACCGCAGCAGAAAGCGGCCTACAGAACACATATTAAAAAAAAGCTTGAGGTGACATTGCTGCGGGACGCGAGTTAAGGTGCATTTTGTGCCATGTTCATTCGCTCGCACTATTCTGCCATAAATCACCCGGTTTCTGATTCAGGAAACTGGCCTCCCGCAGCTCGATTTCCTCTGTAGAGGTGTGATGTTGCCGTCATTTAAAAATTGGTGCTGCGTACTTCACTTCCTGTGTTGCAGTGTCTACTTCTTTCAAAATGGAGACTCGTGTGGCAGAACACACATCTGTGTTTAAATAGAGCTTTTAAGAAGGTGTGTGGTCCGGATTGCCCCCATGTTCTGCTCTGTTCCATGCTTCTGGCCATGCGGAACATTCCAGTGTATCACTGTAATTGTCTGGCAAATTTTAATTGCACGAATGGACCCTTAAATAGTTATGAATTATGTATGGACCGGGTAAATTGTGACGTTTTAATGGCTCCCTGTCAGGAGAACAACCCAACAGTTGGTTTTTATCTCAAGACCCCAACTCCTTTGTGCACTAAAGCCCCCTCCTGTCTTGAAGACGTGACTTGCCATCACATCAAGTTTAACTAATCAGTGTCTGCCCGCCCCCCCGGAGCCTCCCATGGCCGTGGTTGTATAAATATCCTGCAAAGAAATACATAAATATTTACTCCCGAAGAGAACAAGTGTCATGGGCACGTTGCCCTACACTCCATCTTCCGGCTTACAAGATGTGAGATACAATTTTCTCTATGGTAACTCAACCCGCTGCCTCCTCAAATGATTCCTTTAGGCCCTGATCAATCCAAAATACCTGAGCACCCTTGACACAAGTGGTTGTCAGACAATTTGAAATCCCAGACTGTGCAGTAGAAGAGTCATAGGCGTCATGGTCTCGAAATGGCAGCTGGGATCGGGGAGGGAACAGAAGCTACTGTGAGAAGATGGTGGGATGGATTTGATTTTGAGCTTCACTACTGTTTATGAGGTTACAATAAATAAGAGAATATAGGACTGTACCTGGTCTTTCCAAATTTCTGTTTGAAAATCTGGGTATGTGATCATTTGGACAAATACTGTTGACCAACCCTTCCCCTAATCAGAACATTATCAGGATAAGTGGAGATGGAAGAGCCATTTTATGCAAGGAAGCCACCGAACTGGGTTTCTGTCAGTCTGTTTGGCTTGGCTTGATCCGATTATCAGTGATATTTACTCTACAGGTCCTGTTATTGTATTTTTAAGACTCGCCAAAGTTTTTTGTTTAGGTGTTTGTCTGATGTGTCTCTTCAGGGACCAGGTCCTGGATCCACTGAGGGCTCTGGTTCGGGAAGATGGTGAGTCCAAGCGCAATGCGCTTCTCAGATGGTGCCAGAGGAAGACCCAAGGGTACCAGGTAAGTCGACAGGTCAGGAGGTCAGATACCACAAAAGGTGGGCTGGCCTGGTCCTCAATAGCCAATGGCTGCCTCGTTTACAAGCAAACCACAGTCTCTTGGGTACCCACTGGATACCATCTTTGCTTCATACAGTTTCATATCCATTGGTGTCCTTTCCCGGGATTCAGTAACAGTTTCTCAACAGCAATAGTGGCATTTAAGGCTCCCAAAAAAGTACATGAAATGCATATCACATTAAATTTAGTATTTGAGTTAATGAGTGGTGGGAATTTCATGAGAGTAAATGAAGCTCACATGTAAGGCAACAAACATTCATTACCAGGGATTTACTTGTAGCCAATGGGAAAACAGGAAGGAGCAAGTGGAAACATCCCTTGTGTTCTCCATCAGCAAGCAGACACATATTTACCTTTTAGGGAAAAGACAGAAAATGTGGGTGCATTATGGAGTACCATCCCATCATGTACTGTGCCGGGTACCCTGGGGCAATTTCATTCTGTCATGTTTTACAAATATCATTTATCTTCTTAACGGGTTTCAATTTGTTTTTCTTGGGCGACTTATCTGAAAATGACAAAAGGAGTAGGGCAGGGATGTGGACGGTTTATTTATAACACTTAAGTATCAGCCTGGCCTCGTTCATGACATTATTGTTAAGGTTAGTTTGGGGCCTTTTCGTTCCTCAGGGGGGCACCATTGTGATTTCCCATGAGGCTCGTCCCTCAGCTCCTGGCTGGTAGCGTCACGGCTTCCTGGGAGTTGATCTTGTTCACTGCGGCCTGAGTACGGCCCTGGTTGCATGAGTAGGGCGGAAGGGCAGAGGGCATAGGGTTTTTTGGGAGGGGACTTGGGTTTCCTGGAGACAGCTTCAAGGTCTGACTGGTGACGAAGTCTGGATGTTTTTGTAGATGGGGGCAAGCCCCACAATGACCATCCACAGCCTGGTCAGTGGTTGCTCTTACTCTAAGTGTTAGGTAAGCCCATTGGAACCTTCTCAGCAGTCCACGTGTGTGACTACACAGAGACCCTCTTCGTGCCCAGTGTTTACATCTCAGGGCCCCTCTCAGGGCCAGGGTTGGTGGTCAGAAGCTTCTGCGCTTTGTGTCTCCTGACGGACGTGCGGGATGGGGGTTTCGGACTAGGGTTGGGCTTGGGGGCTGAGCCCGGGAGAGCAGATAAGGGATGGCCTGAAAGATCCTCCCTGTTGTTGATCACATATCAAACGTCAGTCACCTGTTTTGTGGTGATAAACACGGAGCAGTTTTTGAGGTATGAACCAAACTGAACCATCAGAACACAGAGAAAAACAAAGCCAAGCTATTGTCCCCTCGCAGTCTTATACACTAAACAATGAAATGGCTCTCCCAATTATTCACTGACAACTGAGGAAAAAATGCCATTGTTGCTCAATGATTTCTGTCTTTCCTTAAAAGCAATCAATTTACCTGGTTTTGGTTTGAGAAGGGGTGCCCCTCTAACCCAATTGCTCTTGATGGTTAGTCTGATCCTGTAAACCACATAAATCGCAATAAGCATCCGCGTGTGTACAGTCTGGAGGGTTTGCAACTGACGGCATCGCCTTCTCCCTGATCCAGTGCTCCTGATTAATACTGGTCAATTTGTCCTTCATACCCTTTGAACTTTGACCTCTTGAAACAGATCATTAAGTAAAAGACGTGTATTGAAGGAAATTGATCAGATCACCCTATTCGGATTTGGCCCTCGATTCCGAATCCAGATCTTGTTTTCAGTTCTACCGGGTAGTTTAATAATTACTGATTCTGATTGGCCACAGAGGCTTCACACCAGGCTCACAGGTAAAGGAAGGATGAAAAACAGTGCTTGGGCATTGAGGACCGTGATTTGAACAGCCATGACCTACGTCTATTCAAATACAACATACATGCACATACACGCAAATACACACACATGAATTCCAAACTTTGAAATCGTTACCGTCATGATGTGGGCATTTAATGTGTGATTAATGTGTTTTGAGAAGCATGGGGGATAGAAACATGTGGAAATATGGTATGGGAAGTATGCCTTGAGTTCCTTATATCTTACATTACATGGTATGTCTATGCAGTATTGCTACAAAGAAGTATCTTGACTCTTTTAATATTATTCCCCACTTTTTGCTACCTTTCCTCCCAGAACATCAATATAAAGAATTTTAGTAGCAGCTGGAAAGACGGACTGGCGCTCTGTGCCATCCTCCATGCCTTTCTGCCAGGACACATCCCTTTCCAGGAGCTCAACGGTCAAGACAAGGCAAGTGAAACTACATTTCAGCACTCTTCATTCCCATTGGTGGATAAGGTCAGAAGCTGTGATGCTATTGGTAGATTTGAAATAAATGCCAGCTGGCGTTTTGCCCATTAGTGTTCCTCATAAGACTTAAGTCACCTTCTTGGTGTCACAGGAGGAAAACACAAGTCTAATCGGAGCTAAATCCCAATTCTCTGCTGCGTACAGAGCAACACACACAGTCACAGAGGTAGTGAGAAAAGGTCATTTAATAGAGCTTGTCAGAGATTCCTACGGAAATCCAAAGCATGATATTTGTTTGGCAAATTTTGTAAAGTTTGACCAGAAAAAGTAGAAATTTTTAATGGCTGAGTTCTGAAGGGTTCTCATTACCACCTGTGCTTAGATAAATTAAGGACAGTTTAATGTTTTTTTCACTCAGAGAAGAAATTTGATGCTTGCTGTTCGGGCAGCAGAAAGTGCGGGAATTAAGTGCACTTTGGTAAGTGGAGTTTACGTTTTCATCCAGTCCAAAGTCCCCCAGTGCTTTAGGTGATCATTTGTAGGTCCCCCCCATACAAACTATTGAGCACCTCGCCTGTTGTGGATGGTAATCCCTGAAGGAGGCGTAGTTCTGCTGTTCTAAGGGTTCAGCATTATATTAAATATAAAAATATAAATATATTTTGAATATAAATATTTGAAATATTCTGTTATAAATTTAACAGAAATTCAGATAATTGTGATTAATTTGTTTTGTTCTTTTTTCCCCACTCTGTATTTCCTTTGAGTTTTTAAGTAGTAAGGTCTCCAATCTACAATGACTCTGTGTGTACTGCTGTTACCTACATATTCAGGGTTGGGTGTTCTGATCCTGCAAGTTGGTGTCTCTAAATGGCCCACAGAGGGTATGAGCTCTGAGTAGACAAGCATCCTGTCTAGTATGGACTTGAGTCTTGTGCCCTGTGCTACATGCTAGGCACCTAAACCTTCTGAGCAGGAGGAGCAATTCAAAACTGAACTGAGATTGTGAGGCTGTTGCATTTATGTAAAACATTAAGCTAATGTATGAGATTTGCTGATCCCCTATCACTCTGGAGATTTGATGGTGGGCACTTTCTGGGCTGTAGGACATTGACGAGATGGAGTGGATGGAGCGTCCAGACTGGCAGAGGGTGATGGCCTACATCTCCACCATCTACGAGCACTTTGAGAACTGAGTCTGCTGCTCCATAGCAGTGCAGTCATATGCCTTCCTGAACACCCCCACCCCCCCGTCCTCCAGAGCCAATCAGCAAAGGGGGGAAGAACATTTCTGAGACACATCTATTCCATACAAGGACGCTGCGATCTTCTGCAACCAACAGAAATATATGTTCATTCTCATATCAGTCCTCCACTCTCCTGTTGCTGAGGGTAACAATGCCAAGTGTGATTAAATGGTGCAAACTGATGTTAGCTGTTTACAGTCCACTACTAAACAAACCGGCACAATCCAGTTCTGCTCCATCACCACCAAACTGCTTTGTGAAAGAGTCCTTTGTGTTGTCTGTAATACTCTCATGATTTTTTAAGGTTTTAATATTCACAGTTCTATTAAAATACATGTAGCTGTTACTGTAGTTGTTGCAGTGTGCTTGTCTGACGCTACAACACAAAACTGTCTCACTGCAATTTGATGTGAAGTGCATTTTCAATAAAACATAGTTTGTTCAGTTGTTTTCATATTCCCTCCTAATCCCCTCACGTGAACAGATTTCCTCTACGAATGGACCTTTAATCTACTGCTAAAAAGACTGGCCAAGCTAAAAGCTTTAGCGCAATGAGAAAAGCTCTGCTGTAAAGGTCTATGGGAAGAAAATGTACGAGTGTTAAATTTGTCCAGTGTCGTCTGCTTTTATCTCCCTGAAACAGCAGTGACAGCGAATCTGCTAAAGATATGGCAGCTACTCACTGCTGTAAATAAATCTGTCATATCAACATGTACTTAAGGAAGTTCCCATGTGTGACAGCCCATAATATTTTGTTTATCGTGGCAAATCTTCACCGAATTTTCTTTCACTCTTTTGTGCCACTTCTTGTTTACCGCTGCGCCATTTATTGCAGTGACATTTAGTTTCCCAAGTAGACTGCCGTAATGGACTCGAAATTCAGACACGAACTCGCGCTGCTGAACTGTCAGCCACAGAGGTGTGAGAACCTCCGCTTCCAGTCTGCAGAGCTGATGCGCTCCACCATGCATACAGCGTTTCCCCCTTTGCCGGTCATCCCGGCAGCGACGTGTCGCATGGCACATGCATGCTTCTTGGGAGTGTGATGCGGGCGACATTTTTTGTGTCTTAGGTCTACATGGTTTAGCAGAGACTAAGGTTCCGTCCATCCATCTGCAGAGCAGCCCAACTATCAAAAGCTATGAGAACAATTTCAAACTGACTGTTTGCTGGTCAGAGGGATGAGACCGGCTCACATAGAACAAGAACCTTTAATCATGTTGCATGTGATTTACTTCTCATGTGTTTGACCTGGCAAATGAAATAGCACAACACACAGTATATAAGTCAGACCCCCTTCTCATACACATGGCATGTTCTCCTGCTCGTTAGACATTGGGCACTTTTGCAGTGTTGCCCCTGATTAACCAGAGCAGGAGATGTTACAATGCTGACTGACTTCTTACAGGAGATGTTTTAAATTTCTGTCATCTTCCTCCCCTATGACTGTCTTCCTGCAGGACACTTTCACAAACATTTACCTTGTTACATTATTTGTTATCCCAACACACCAAATAGGAAAAAAAAATCTTCATTATAAGGACAATTTTTAACAGAGAATCAGTTATCTGTTGCTTTTACTGGGGTCAAGTTGATAATAGGTGATTTTATCCACGTAAGAACTTGTCCAAGCACTGAATGGAAATTTATCTGTACCCAAAACCTGGAGGCCCCCATGAAATCCGTAGTTACTTCCTGTGAAGGGGGGTGTAGATGGGTTTTGTTTTCTAACATCCCAGTAAACCAGCCCAAATCCTGAAACTCTACCCCATACCCACTTGTAGCTGTTAACTCAAACAAACGTTTGTGTGTGTGTGTGTGTGTTTTCTTCTTGCTGATGCTAAAATCTGCCCCCTCCCCCGTGCTGAATTTGTTAAATCGACATCAGCCCCCACCCACAAAAGTCCCCTTTACTTCCTCTTCTCCTCATGTCAAGTGATTCTGTTTGCTCTCCCACCTAGACAGAAACTTACGCTGCCCCCCTGCTTCATGTCAGCTTTTACCAGACTTCTTGCTGTTTGCTGAAGCCGCTGATCAATGTGCAGTAATTTAGAGACCTTCATGGTGAATGCTATACTTTCTAGTAATCCAGGATTGTGGGTTTGTCAAGAATTTTATAGAAGGCTTTGAGAATTCTCTGTATGAACGTCTTAACGCATTATTGAGCCTACAACGTATTTTTTAATGGCAGTACATTTTTGCGAGGTAAATTTAAAACCATATTTGTCAAAAAGATGTGAAAGATGATCAAAAATCGCGGTGAAGTGAAATGGTGATGCATGCACTACCCGCGTGCGGTCATGTCCTGCACGACTTGGCTTTTGATTGGCCGGGTTTGGTTTTGCTGGGACCTTTTAGTAGCTGTGAAACCCCCCCAAGATCTACAGCAGGACGCGCCGCGTCTCAGTATCTTCCACTGCGACAGCGCGCCGATGCTTTATTTTTATGCATATTTGTTAAGAGGAAATTGCTTTTCAGATGGTTCTCTGTCAGATACTTGTGAATGTACTTATGCCGGAATGATATGACGCGGCTCAATATGTGAATTGTATCCAGAGAGAAAACTTTCCAGCCGACTTGCAAGAAAAAAAACTTACAGAAGCGTGAGAGACCTGATCAAAATAGGAAATATAGAAAAAAAATGAATCACCTTGGAAAATTGCATCTGTTGTATGGAAATTGCAAAGAAATTGTTTCAGGAGAATGGAAATGAAGAGATAATACGGCAAGTATTATTACCGTTTCTGCATCAAATGTCGATTTTTTTCTTTGTGGTAAAAGAGTTTTTGTAGTATTGAACGTATAGCGTGTATTTGCGGGGTGTTTGTATAGGGTACGATCCCCAGGGCGAATTTTCCCCAAACCGCTGCATGACTTGGGGTCTCGTTTAGTTTGTTATTTTGCGAAAGTGTGACAGTGACGCTACTGCGCTGCATGGGGGAGCCATATATGAATTAAACCTGGAGCATCCGATCAGATGTGGTCAGATGTGGCTGCCAGTTGGTCTGCACGCCTGAATCATCGCTGTCCATGGTTGGGGTGGGGGGAGACTTCTGGGCTGTAGCCTTTCCTAAGCTATGATCTGGATGTGATGTTAGGTTTATAACACAAACAACATAAGATGCGTATTATGTTGCGTGATGTAGGCAGGCACGTAGCCACGTAGTACAATAACGGCTTTGAACCCCACCCCCGAATTTTTTTGTTACTTATCAGGCACGTAGCTAGATACTAAAATAACCACTTTTAACCCCCCCCCCCTCGAAATTAGCTTCGGCCCCTAGGTCGTCGAAATGTACCGAAAGGGACCTATTTAATGGGGTTGCAAGACCCCCGGCTAAATATATTTCCGGCTACAGACAGACCGAAAAGTTATATTCTTCTTTGACTATTGGAAATGGCAGACCTACACCGAGCCTGAGTTAGATTAATATAAAAGTGATTAATTTTTTTTCACTTTATAACTAAATTCCTAACACCCACTTATCTGCATTGCATGGCAAGGTGTTTCCTGTTTGTCCTGCGCTTTTTCACAAACTTTTACATGTTCATATAGGTTAAATATTGTCCATAGAAAATGTAATTTTTGTACACTAGAATCTAATTTCACTATATCTGTAGTGCAGTGGTTAGAACTGTTACCTGACACCTCTAGGACTGGGTTCGAGTCTCTGCTCCACGTGTGCGGAGTTTGCGTGTCGTCATGGGGATTCCTCAGGGATTTTTGGTTTGGCTTATTCTCTGCCTTGCACCCCTAGCTTCTGGGAAAAGCTCTGGACCCCCGTGTCCTGAATAGTGGATACAGAAATTGGGGGGACGGATGGATGGATAATTTAAATAGGCCGCTAGATCTCTTGCAGACATCAATAAAGAAGTTTAGATTTTTGTTCTGTTGTTTTGTAAACCTATATCACCTTTTTTTTCATAATAGTGTGGCATCCCGTTCAGAGTGTACTTCCTGGGGTAATATTCCGCCTCCTCGTGGTTACGGAAAATGGATGGATAGGTGGATGTTTTTAGCGGGAGGACAAAATAAGGATGCCTGATCAGGACGGCTGTGTCTATTGGTTTGCATAGTGTCTAAGGATATCGACTCACAGCCCCACTGCTAACAGCTAAAGGTCCTTACAGCAGGCCTGCGCACAAGTGGATCTAGGGGGCCTGAGCAGCTGCCTGTTTCGCCCCAAACTATTTAACGTGAACTTAAGTGTGAGCTTTAAATGCACCAAGTGTCCCCTTCTCAATCTTGGAGCATCTGCCCCTCAAACGGTCTCTGCATAGCCCTGCCTCAGATTGAAATACACCACAAAAAAATCCAGAAATATATGTACATACAAAACATATGTTGCTTTGGACTAAATGCATTTTCTCTTGGTTTTCTGGGGAAATTTTGGGGCAAATTAGAGATACTTCTCTTTTCCTAGATGCAGAAAATTCACAATTAATTTATTTATAAGATGAGTTTTGTGACTCACACATGAGCAACTGTTTCCGTAAAAAGATTGAAATTTTCTTGATTCCCATCACAAAATTGAGGCCTCAGGAGGACCCAGACCTTCTAGAAGGTTCCAAGAAGATCTGGAACTGGGACAAAGTCAACAGATTGACTATGCAGTGGATCTCGCAAATTCTCTACAAAATTTTCTACAAATTCTCTACCAGCTAGCTGAGAGCTTGGCACAGCACTTCATGTACATGCACCTTATACTGATCTGCACCACCTTCATCCATGTCACTGGGACTCTGCAGTAACCCTCCTGTATTTTTACAGCCGACAGACCCAAAGTTTCCTTCCTTGAGCATATCATAGATTTTGTATTCACAAGCAGAGGTGGAAAGTCCAGACTCAGAAAATAGAAATCCAGACCAATATTTTGTTTCAGCCAAACAGTTGAGCACTCTGTGACTGTAACTTTATACCAGGGGTGGGTCAATCTTATCCGCAAAGGGCTGGTGTGTATGCAGGTTTTTGGGGTAACCTTTAGGTCAGCTGTTCAAACCCAGGTGTGAGGACTCCTCAGCCTATCAGTCCTCTGATTAGTGACCTAATTAGGGAGCTGCAGTGAAAATCCAACCACAATGGCCCTTTCTGCATGACTGCCCTCCCCTGCTTTATACTCAAGTGGGCAGCTGAAACTAAATCTTGGTCTGGATTTGTGTTTTCTGAGTGTGGACTTTCCACCTTTGTTCACGAGGTTATAGCTGATTGTTTTATACACAGCTATACACGTATTCAGTGTGATTGCCGCAATGGGATTCAAAATTTGAAATGAAGATTTATTCTTTTATTGGGAATAAAAAGGAAAAAAAAAGTATTGCATTGTCGGTTGGGACCGGTACAAATGGTGTTTGCTACAGAGCACCTAATGTAGCTGCAGAGGAAAGCAGAATGTTGTATGACGATATCAGGATTATGAGTGATAACAATGATGTGGTGGTTATGAGTGATTGTAATTTACCTGGGATACAGTGGGACTCAGTCTGTGGCTCTTTTGTAAATGAACTTGAGATGGTGGAATTAGTACAGGATTGTTTTTTTACTCAGTTTGTTAATATCCCTACCAGGGGAGAAGCCCTTCTTGGTCTTGTTTTCTCTAATAACCAGAATAGGACTGGAAAATTAGAGGTTTTAGAACCACTGGACTGTAGTGATCATAACACAGTTAAATTTGAGGTAAATTTTTGTGTCCGAAAGTAAAATTTAACATAGATGATTGTAAGGTAATCCATGCAGAGAGCAGAAATATAAAGTACAGATATTTTATGGGTTCCACGGAAATAAAGGTAGCTGATTATGAGAAAGATCTCGGTGTGTATGTTGATGCTTCCATGTCCCACTCTCGCCAGTGTGGGGAAGCAATAAAAAAGGCCAATAAGATGTTGGGTTACATCTCTAGGCGTGTGGAGTTTAAGTCAAGGGAGGTGATGCTACGATTATATAATTCCTTGGTAAGACCCCACCTAGAATATTGTGTGCAGGTTTGGTCACCATACCTTGAGAAGGACATTGCTGCCTTGGAAAGGGTGCAACATACAGTAGGACTACAAGAATGATTCCTGGTCTTAGAGAAATGTTTTATGAGGGGAGGTTAGCTGAGTTGAATCTGTTTAGCCTCGAGACTAAGGGGGGGACATGATCCAGGTATATAAGATTCTAACAGGTCTGGATGCTGTTCAGCCAAATGGCTATTTCAGTATTAGTTTAAATGCTAGCAATCGTGGCCATAAGTGGAAATTAGCAGAAGAACATTTTAAAATGACATTGAGGAAGCACTTCTTTACACAGCATGTGGTTAGAGTATAGAATAGTCTTCCTACTACTGTAGCAGAGTAGAGCTAGATAAGATTTTAACAACTCTGAGCTATTAGTTAAGTTCTCCCCAAACGAGCTCGATGGGCCGAATGGCCTCCTCTCGTTTGTAAATTTCTTATGTTAAGTCTTTTTTTTTTGTTTCTGGTGTTATGTTAAAATAATTAATCTCTCTCTTTCTCTGTGCAGACGTATGATCTCCATGTGATCGTTTTCTTTGGGTCTGTTTTGGACTGGGTGGTGTGGGGGGCACCCTGTAGCGGTGCGCCTCCTGACCACCCACCCAACCATCAGACACGCGCTTCAGCTTCAACACCCAAGCCTGGGTACTGCCCACAGGAAGGAAGCCTCACCCGTCTCAACGAAAGTGTGAAAGGTAGCTATGGACGTGGAGGCGAGGCTGAACCGCTGCTCTCTGCTGACTGGCCCACCGTCTCCACCATGCTGAGCGATGCCTCCACCCTCGCCTACTTCGCGCTGGAGGTGACCATCGCCGCGCTGGCCGTGCTGGGGAATGCACTGGTCTGCTGGGCTGTGCGCATCAACAGCAACTTGCAGAGCGTCACCAACTTCTTCGTGGTGTCGCTGGCGGCGGCCGACATCGCCGTGGGCGTGCTGGCCGTACCCTTCGCCATCGCCATCAGCACCGGCTTCTGCGCCCACTTCTACGGCTGCCTCTTCATCGCTTGCTTCGTGCTCGTCCTCACGCAGAGCTCCATCTTCAGCCTGCTGGCCATCGCCATCGACCGCTACATCGCCATCAAGATGCCGCTGCGGTGAGAGTCCGCCAGCTAACGCCACATTCACAGAATAAAATGGGACTGGGGGGTGTCAGGCATGCTTCGTCATGGCTCACTGTGTCGCATGCAGCCCTCGCATGTTCACAACAAGCGAAACGCTATTTACAGCCGATCCCTGCTCGTTTTCCACTACATAAGTTATACTTTGTTGCGCGTAACAAAAAGTAATCATTATCTAAAACTCATAAGGAACTCTGCTGCTGTTACCATACAGGGTTTCAAACTCTCATGCATCCAGCGGGACACTCAAGCTTTCAGACTCTCACGCAAGAAATCTATATCATTCCATTATAAACCCAAAATGAGCTAAATCAAAAGCATTTGGACAGTTGGCAAACCCTACAGACTATTTACAAGGTAATATAATTCTTACACACATGTAAATATGTGTGCAGAGTAGTCTCACGAAAGCCAGCTGACCCAAGTTGTCAACCCTGACCATGTCAGCAGCTTGAAGGAGATAGGGATTATGGGGATTTTCGGAATTCACCTTATCCCAGAAAGCTTACGGATAATGAAACAAAAAGCAGATAATGTCTTTCCCGACTGAGCGCGACACCCCTCTCAGAAAACCTGACTGTAGACCAGTTTATGTGACACAGATTATACCGTTTTTTAAACCTTGACCGTCTTCATCGTTGAAGGTTATGTGGCAACTGTGTGGAGATGTTGCAAAAATTATTTGTGCATGTCCCTTCTTTATTATGGAAAGGGAAACAAGTAGAGGAATTTCATGCATCATGGTTGCCACATGCCTGCATTCCACACATTATTTGTGCAGCTACGTGTGGAATCAGTATGTTCACGTATGTAAGATGTAGTACCACCAAGAATCTTGTGGAGAGTAGGGTCAACTTTTGTCTGGTTTATATGTGGTATTAAAGTAGCATCTTCTTTTAATTTTTTTTTGAATGAGTAGCCAGAAGATATTCAAAATGAAATATTTTCAGAGGCAAGAGAGAAAATATTCTAAACACTGTTGTGTACCTCTGTGAACAGCATCCTCAAAATTGATTGGCAGTTTCTGCTTCTCCTGTTTCTGGATTCAGTCTGAGCTAAGGAAGCGGAGTGATACGTACAAAGTGCAACGGGATTCTTGCCTGTATTCCTCCTCCGCAGACTACAGACATTTAACAAGACAGTGCAACGAGCACTAAGTAGGGCTGGGCAATCTAAGACATTAATTAATTCTCACATCGTAAGGACTGCAGTAATCAGCTGGGTTGAGATCAGGCTTTTGTATTCCTAAATACTGTACGGACATTATACCGGAAATTTTCATAAACAATGTTATTTTTCAATAGAGTGCTGGTATTCAGAAATCTTGGTATTTATCCCAGATTGATACTCATAAACATGAGTTCTCTGTAAGTTGAATGTTCTTAACCCAGTGACATACGTCGTGCAGCCATAATGGTAAATACTAAGTACTACAAGATATCTATCAACATATAATACAGCATTTAGCATGAACTACTAGAGGTAGCAAAGTGCTGTGTGACAGAGCAAGGCCCCAATTTGAAGTGGCACAGTGGGTAGAATATTGAGAGTATTGCAACAGTACTTGCAGAATTAGCAACTTACTGTGGAGGCAGCGAGTGTCATGTCACAACCGCGTATGAACAAGACGGGAAATGAAAGAGCCGACCAAGATGCTTTTCTCACACTCCTCCCTTGTGGACGTAACTCCTAATGCTCCCGACTGATGTAAACTCTGTGCGTTAGGGTGACTAGCACAGCAACAGGATGCGTAGACATACGCATGGAGAATTTCAAGTATAAACCAGCCCTAACCCATGTCTCTGCGTTACAGTGGTGTGTTTC
Source organism: Brienomyrus brachyistius (assembly GCF_023856365.1). NCBI lineage: Eukaryota > Metazoa > Chordata > Actinopteri > Osteoglossiformes > Mormyridae > Brienomyrus > Brienomyrus brachyistius. Next base: position 25,176,706 of record NC_064539.1, read on the forward strand.
AGTGTATGTGTACATGTGCCCACTGATAGATTAGTGTCCCGTTCAGGTTACCTGACCCAGACCTGGATAAGTGGTTGGAGGATGGAAGGAAGGACTGAAATGTGGGAATAGGTTTCCGAGAGGTTGCGTGGTAGTAAAGCTGTCCTAGGTGTAGCTCTAGAATGGCCACATGCGCAGGTGTGTTATGGGTGCTGGCCTGGTTCCAGGACCACACCACACTGAGAGAAGGAATGGAAACTTCAGACTAGCCGAAGGTTAGTTATGCCTGGAAGGGATGCATCTTCTGCAGTTGTTGCTGGACCATTGGACAACTCGGCCAAAAGGCAGATGTCTTCCCCTCCAATTTACACAAGTTCTGGAAGGGTAACCAGTCATTGACAGGTTGGAAGGATCCTGTCTTCTGTACTTCAGCAACAATGGTTGTGGGTGGACTTTAATGGGGCCAGAACTCCAAGGACTGCTTTAATGTGAATTCTGATGTTTTTGTCAGAGGTTTGTTGCAGGAGGTCTCTCTGGCCATGAATTCCACACTTGAAATTAGCGTCACAAAAGGCTTGTGTAAATTGCCGGGTAATTTAGCAATGCATTAGCCAGGGGTGCAGTGTGAGGCCAAACCCGATGTGTTCCTTGGCCCTATTTTACCTCCAATCCCGTCCGACGTTTATCTGATTGCTTTTACACGTCTGGCAAATTGCGGCAAGAATTTCAGGAAGCTGAAGTTGACTCAGGCGCAGGAAATGCTGAATTTTACGTGGACCCCTAGCTACAAATAGAAGCTTTGTAATCAACATGAGTGTGTATTGGAGTGAGAGGACTAATATAAATTTGATGTTTTTCTGGTTCAGATACAGCACTCTGGTGACATGCAAACGGGCTAAGGAGATCATCGCTGTGTGTTGGGTGTTGTCCGTAGTCATCGGCTTGACACCCATGTTGGGCTGGCACAAGTGCTCCAGTGCGACCAACAGCAGCTGTCCCACAGGCACTGTGACATGCCTGTTTGAGGGGGTGGTCACCATGGACTACATGGTGTACTTCAACTTCTTCGCCTTTGTGCTGGTGCCCCTTCTGCTCATGCTAGCCATCTACCTTTGCATCTTCATGGCTGCTCGACGACAGCTCAAGTGGATGGAGCTCAAGCGGCCCAATCCGCTGGGGGAGAAGCCGTACTCCACCTTACAAAAGGAGGTTCACGCTGCCAAGTCTCTGGCCATCATCGTGGGGCTGTTTGCGATCTGCTGGCTGCCTCTACATGTCATCAACTGCTTCACTCTCTTTTGCCCTGAATGTGCAAGACCCCACCCGAGCATCATGTACCTGGCCATCGTGCTCTCGCACGCCAACTCGGTGGTCAACCCCCTGATCTACGCCTACCGAATCCGGGAATTCCGGCACACCTTCCATAGGATCATCCGGCGACACCTATTGGGCCGTCGCGCGGCCCGAATGACCGGCAGCAACAGGGCCAGCTGGCGGACCTCCACCAAAGCCAGCATGACAGAAGGGGGCGGTGCTAGGAGCGGGGGCGCAAGTGGCGGCGCTACGACAGAGACTAATGGCTTCCTCTTGAACTCAGGATCTAACTGTGGCAGCACAGACCTTCGGGGGAGCTTCCTAGACCTCGGCTGCTGGAAACCCCCAGGACTCTACCCAAGCAGCTGCCTGGTGGAGGCTCCACAGGGCAGCCAGCTGAGGCAGCTACCCAGTGAGGCAAAGCAACCCCCCTGGAGAGGGGACCAGCACACCTCATGTGTGACAGACATTGAGGGGACTCTTAGCACTGCCATGAAACCCACATTCGAAAGATGAGCTGTACATAGCTGACTGTATTTATTGGCTTTGAAGATGCAAATTATTTGAAAATGGAAACCAAAAAAAAACCTTAAAGCCCCAGTTGTACTGTGTGCCGTTCGGTTCCAGGTGTACATACGATAGGTTGGCGCTCATCATCGGCTGAGAGCGAGTGCTACATCTTTGTTTATCAGGGAACATTGGGACCCATCTGGGGTCCTGTGGAGGCAGTAGCAATCAGGGGGAGAATGTCTCAACACCCAGACAAAGACAGGAAATCGAACTATTTCGAGTCGTATGAGGACGACCCAAATCCTGAAGATGGTTTGCTTCAGTTGAATAGAATCCCATGAGAAGGAGTCAAGTCGCTGTTATGTTGATTCATTCCTGCCGTTCTTTAATTCACTGTCCTCTGTATATTTAATCTCCTGTCCCAGTAACTGTGAGTAGACCCCACCACCCATGCTCTGCCTATCCTCTTATCACTCCCACAAAAACACAACATCTCTTTATAGTTCTCACCAAATTAACTGTATTGTTTCCCCAGTTTGGCTGTTGTTGACCACATCCCACCTACCTGTGTTACCTTGAACAGGCCAGACCCCACATAAACATAAAGCTCTGCACAAGTTTTCTCTCAAGACACTCCTTCAAGTCTCCAAGTCGAGCTTTCATCTTTTGGGAAAGGCTAGAAGTCCGTTACCAGCAGAGTTTGGTAATTCAGGTCCAGAAAGTAAAAAGTTCAGACCAAGATTTTGTTTCAACCAACTAGTTGAGCATAAAGAGTCACAGTCACAGAGTCACAGTCACAGAGGACTCAGCTGGTTGGTTGAAACAGAATCCCGGTCTGGACTTTCCCTGGACCTGAATTACCCAACTCTGGTTACCAGTTTAAATATCTAAATACGTGACATAACCTTGATATAAGTGTGCAAATATTAACTGGTGTCTAAAACATACATTTACTGGTGGCTTAAAGTGTCGACTACTTTCATGAATTCTGAACTGATTATTTGAAATAGATTCTTTGTATGAAACAATGGAAACAGAAGTGGGGCATTTAACTTTTGTTGAAAGATTGTTTTAGGCTGCAATAGATACTATTCATAAAGTAAAATGCACTGTTTAATAATTTCATTGAATATTAGTTTGTTCAAAATAATAAACTGATCTATTGAAAGAATTCACAGCGGGTCAACATTGTGGCGTAGAATGATGTAAATGCATTGTATTCAGTTCCGCCAACAATATTACTAGCTTAATTACTCAATTAAGAGTAAGAAAAAGATTCATCAGCAGACACAATGTGCCTCAATTACCAAAGTTGAAAATAACCAATGTGAAGGACCATTCAGAAGATCCCCATTCCTGTGTCACTAAGGTCACCATGGTTGCCATGAACCTTTCGATGTCCTCTGGGATCTTATTTGTGTCTTAGAGATTTACTTCATATTTGCAATAATATTTATTTCGCCCTGCTCTGTTTTGCTCACGTCACAACTGACCTACATTTAAGTGGAATTCTGTTCAGCCTGGTTGACTTTGTCACCAGGAGTTCCTAAATAAATACGTCTGAGTGCATGTCTGGTTTTTTTTTTGTTTTTAGACTTGAATCATTTGTTCTTTTAGCTCTTTCACTGAACTAGTTCACCTTCTCACTTATCCTGACCCCTCTCTATTTTACTGGTACCCATAAAAGATGGATTAATGGATGGGGTTTCCTGATATTTATTCGCAGTATTTGCAACCCACAGGAGTCTTTCTCTGTACGGCCTCTGAATACAATGTATTCCTGAACATCTGTTACTCTTCTGGATGGCAAGGTTATTTCAAGGATACCGCTCCTTATGATCAGCAGGAGAACTTGTTGGTCAACCCACACGACGAACACAAATTTCCTTTATCCACAAAGATTTAAGGTACGATTTTACCCAAAAATCCAACAAAATTGACACGAATCGACACCCGCGGATCTGCGTTTCGGAGCCTGTATTCCAGTTATTTCTGCGGATTGCAGCGATCTAATGGGCGGCATGGTGGTGCAGTGGGTAGCACCTTTGCCTCACACCTCTGGGACCCGGGTTCGAGTCTCTGCCTGGGTCACATGTGTGCGGAGTTTGCATGTTCTCCCCATGTCGTCGTGGGGTTTCCTCCGGGTACTCCGGTTTCCCCCCACAGTCCAAAGACATGCTGTGGCTAATTGGAGTTGCTAAATTGCCCATAGGTGTGCATATGTGAGTGACTGTGCCCTGCGATGGGCTGGCCCCCCATCCTGGGTTGTTCCCTGCCTAGTGCCCATTGCTTCCAGGATAGGCTCTGGACCCCCCCGCGATCTTATTTATTTATTCATATTATCAAAACCGCGGACTGTCTGTGGGTCCTCAAGGACCGGACTGGGAAGCACTACTTTAGATTACTTATGAGAAATACTTTTAGGGTTAGAGCTCCAGAATTATTAAAAACTTGAAAAGACTCCCTTTATGACCCTGTTAAAACTTACCCTGTCGCCATTCTAGAAAAAAACAGTAAGGTGTACCTGGGTGGGGGGTGGGGATGGGGGGGGCTGTCCCATACTGCGGAAAGTACCGTCTTAAGTAGAATTACAGCTGCTGCTAGGCTCTGTGGGTCTTTTTTTTTTAGAATAATGAGTATTTTTAGTTTTTAGATGGTTCCCACAGACGTACAGCAAAAGAAGTGATATAGAGGGAGTGAAGTGATATAGAGGGAAATATAGAAGGAGTGAAGTGATATACAGGGAAACATAGAGGGAGTGAAGTGATATGGAGGGAAGTATAGAAGGAGTGAAGTGATATAGAGGGAAACAGAGGAAGTGAAGTGATATAGAGGGAAGTATAGAAGGAGTGAAGTGATATAGAGGGAAACAGGAAGTGAAGTGATATAGAGGGAAGTATAGAAGGAGTGAAGTGATATAGAGGGAAGTATAGAAGGAGTGAAGTGATATAGAGGGAAACAGAGGAAGTGAAGTGATATAGAGGGAAGTATAGAAGGAGTGAAGTGATATAGAGGGAAATATAGAGGGAGTGAAGTGATATAGAGGGAAGTATAGAAGGAGTGAAGTGATATAGAGGGAAGTATAGAAGGAGTGAAGTGATATAGAGGGAAGTATAGAAGGAGTGAAGTGATATAGGGAGAGATATAGGGGGAGTGAAATGATATAGAGGGAAATATAGTAGGAGTGATGTGATATAGAGGGAGATATAGAGACAAATATCCTGGTTCTGAAGTCTGATCAAATTGACTTGGTTTTTATCACAGCCTCTTGTGTCAGAAGCAAGGAAGGGAAAATGTAACACTAATTACAGCCCGCAGGAAAAGTGTTACCTCAGCTGATCAACTCATCCTGCTTGTATTGAAATCTGAAGGTGCTACACAATACAGTAATAATAATCACAGAATAAAAATGAATTACTATTACTGTTATTCAGCTATATCGCTTTTGATTTTATATAACTTCATCCTTGCTGAAAGCATCAGGGCTTAAGTTGCCACATATTATCTTTCCTTGTCAGAATTAATTATTCTTTTGTCTGATTTGAAAAGGGTTTATGACATTAACAGAATGTGGGAAGATGTCCAGCTGATCCGGACACAGCAGCAGGCCGCTGGAGCCGCGAGGCATGATTTCCTCCCTGATGGACGAGTCACAGATGTGGGGAGAGACAGACGGAGTGAAAGGAGTGAAGTAGAAAGTCAGGATGACATCAAAGGAATTTGGAGTCTGTCAGGCTTCTTATTTTGTACTCAATTATATCTGCTCTTCATTTACAATAGAATAGAATAGAGTAGAATAGAACAGAACAGAATATAATAGAAGCTTGTATTATTTTAAAGCCTCATGACATCTGGGAATATTAGGTAACCAATGAATGTCAGTAGATAAAAATAACTAAATATACATGGTGAGTAATGACAAGTACACGAATGGGTGAGTGGGGGTGTATTCTGCGGAGTGTTTTTCAGAAGCACAGGTTCAGTAAGATCGTTGTGTAGAGATGAAGTTGAAGGTGCAGTAACATCTTAATTATTCGGCGTCCTGATGGTGATCGAGAAGAAGTCGTTGAGTTGTCTGCTGGATAGAAGTAGCTGGAGGACATCAACTGGTATCCATGCAGCTGTGACTGCAAGGCATCAGTGGGAGCGGGAATGCGAAGGAAGCCTGGAGGGGCTGCATGGCTGCCACACGCCAACGTCCGCATGTTGCTGTTCACCATTTAATCGAACCCTGCACATGCACAGTAAGGTGGTCTTAAAAGACAAGCTATTTGTTATCCACAAAGCTAATTTTATTCTTTATCATATTAATAACAAACAAAATTATTGTGAAAAATAACATTTACAGGGTCACTCTGGCAGGTTTATGTAATTTAAACTAAAACGGAAGGCCACTGTTTCGCACTGGGAGGCCTGTAACGTTAGTACCATCTTTGACGGAGTTTGAAAATTCTTGTGATAGTTTGCAATCAGTGGAAAAATAGAAAACTGTTTCTGTTCCTCATGTTGAGTCAATGTGTCACTGAGAATTGTTTCTCTTTCAGCTATGTCACGTGTGCCCACAGTTCACAACATTTGTTGGATCATCTCTCCACCTGGTACTCTACCTTAGCACTAGAATGTTCCCAGTTTCAATAAACTTCTGTGGTTCGTTAATGTTTGCTGATTTAGAACAAAATCTAAAACCTTCCCAATCAGGCAGAAATTTCACAGGTAAGCAAGCTGTCCGTAATGGACAAAAATAGGCTTCTACAGACATCAACTGCTTGCTTTGGTTTGTGTCCAGGCTGCTCAGTATGAGTAGGTGGAGGATGTCCATGAGGAGCAGACATAAGACATAAGAACAGATTCATATACGTATTGAAGTTCACGCTGCTTGGTCCCATGATTGGCAGATCCTTCTCTTTATATCTTGGTGTTTTGGGGGAAATGGAAAAGGTGTCCTCTTGAAAATGAGAGAAAAAGCTGACCTATGTTATAAAGTAAATCAGAGATGTGGTGATTTTTCCACATGCTTAGATTTACATCTCAAGGCTGCATGTTTGGCTATGGCTGTAGATCGACAGTCAACGACAGCATTATCTTCTGAAAATGAATGAGCTTCATCATGGAGCCCCAAAACCCTATTATCTGCTTTAATGACATACAGATACGGTAAATCTTGCCAAGTTCCGAGAAGGCAGGTTATTTTCCCAACCGCACGACTGTTTGTCCACTTTTCAGAGATGTTTTGAGCTTCTGTTTGTTTTTGGACGTGATGTACTTTAAGGACACATGAGCAGTAATGCTGTGATTACCAAGATCCCCCCTCCCCCCAATTCCTGTCCCAGAGGAATGACATCACTCCTCGTCTCTGAGGAAACCCCAAACCGCGTGACGCAGGGCCACCTCTTCACCTGGGGTTCCTGCAGCGCCTCCTTTTCTCTCAAAGCTTTACATGGCCACCCAACTCGACCCAAACATAGTTATTGTGCAACAGCAAGATGCCAAAATGGACTCGCGTTTCCGTACTTGGATGTGGGTAGTTTTGGATGACTGCTGTGGTGTTATCTGTGGGATGTGTAGTGACTCCTGTCCCTTGCATCTGAAAGTGAGTGCTTGAGCTGACTTTGTGTATATGTGGTGGATTCCATATCTCCCACTCTGCTCTGTGAACATCCTATAGCTGGCAGCCTCCTAGCAGATGTTCACTGCAGGCTTCTCAGCCACATTTGCAGTTCCAGCAAGTTCTCAACCCTTATACCCAACGTCTCAAAATGAGCACCATAGGCGTTGAGCTGAGCTTAGCTATTGCATACTGCATACTGAAGGGAGGGAGGGGGCAATATTGAGCCTGTGACATGAAACACCCCCCCGATGCTACAATTGTTTCCTTCATCATATTTGTCCAAAGAAGGCAGTGATAACCTGCTATAAATTACGGCCTGTGGGCCTTCAAGCAGAACATTGTGTAACCCGACTTCTAGCAGTTTCCAGTCTCCTAGTTCATTCCAGTCTCTGGTCTGTCGTCTTCCTGTCTCCCACTGGATGTAGCTCCGACTTCAGATTAAAAAAAGAAACCTAAGTTAAATGCTTCTCCAGAAAAACGGGAGCCCAGAAAAAAAATGATCCCAGATTTGGTTCAAGAGTTCGGTGCGTAAACAGGAAGTCCTGAAATAAGAAATGCAGTCTAAATGCACCCATTTGCCAATTGTCTTTTCTTAGGAATTTATTCCGGGTTTGCTGTCTTTATTCCCACTGGAATCTTGGGGAAATCTGTAAACATGGCACCTAAATGGGAAATGTCCAATTAGACAGCACCCGAGTCTCTGGGCTCCTCAGGCCGGGCTTTCATGCTGGATGATCAGTACAGATATACACGGACTTGAGATGTGCAAGGGCAGCCATGAAGGTGCCAGAGTTGTGTGTAACATGGACATTACCATCTGCAGAGAACTTCATTGGGTGGCTTTTTGGAATGAAGTGGGAGATTTATAGGTCAGAGACTTGTGAAAGTGACTAAGGCTGGATTAGATACAGAAATAAACTATACTGGCAAGGTTAGCCGAAGCTCCACGTGAAATTAAACCAAGGAAACCCAAGGGAGGCGGAGCCAACCTCGGTTAGTTTCATAATCTTTTCCATCCTTTGTCTTGTTTATGGAATTGAACCTAGAAAGTTGTTCAGTTTTGTTCCTTTTTGCTCCTTGGTGTTTTTGAAATGATCATAAATCTTTGGCAGGATGTTATCTGAGGACCTGATTCTAAAGCCCAGCAACAAACCCCAACCCCTTCTCTGTGGTGAATATGAATCATAACACAGTTAAATCCAATTAACGACTCCTACCAACACAACAACACAGATGGACCTTGACAACAGGCAGACAAAGCAGACGAATGAGTCATGGGGCATGAAAATCTGTTCAATTTGTTGGTAAGTCTCGACGGGGTCAGTGTTTTGTATTTTTTCAGGTATTGCTATAAAGATACATACTCAAACATCCTCACAACTACCTGGGCCACTGGCCTCCAGAGATTCAGCGTCCCCCTGAATTCCATCATTCCGACATTCCAGCAACATCGGTGCATCTCCCGTGGCCACGGAGAAGTACTGCCCTTACGATAGAGTTATATAACTGCGGCCGCTTTGGGAGCGACGCGAACTCCGTGTTCCTGGGATTGGAAACTGAATGGTCTCCCACTGTCACCGCTGGAGTAGAGAAGCAGCCGATGACTGCAGATGTCCGCCGAGCAGAGAGAACACTTCTCCAAGGTCAGGGGCTAAGCATCTGGAAAATTATGGGAAAATGCCCTATTACTAATCCTGCTTATGCTTTATATAGGAATTTTGGCCTAGTTTTGCACTGCGTGAAGTTCATGAATCCACTGGGAAGAACTCCAGACGTACAGTCTTTTAGTTCTTCGTTGTGCTTCCAGGACGTTGAAGTACGGTTCTGTGTACCTCTGTTAAGATTGACAAGACCTTCTGGCTATGGTTGGCACTTAGCTTTGCCTGATCATTTCTGTGTTCTCTTTGACGGACACTCCAATCGCCTAAACTAGATTTAACACTGTCAATAAGAGGTACATTCATTTTAACACCAGCACTCTATTTATGGAAGCCATAGCTATGACACCAAGTATTACAGCATAGTCTGTAGAATACCTGTAGAAAACATTTTATCTCCAGAATTCTCAGAGTCCTTGATGCTATTGCACCTGTAAGGGTGAAAATGATTTTGAGTAGATGTAAAGCACCATGAAGAAATGTCATAGCAGCAGGAAATCAGGAGAGAAAATGCAGGAAGCCTGAGTGTCAGTGGAGAAAAGCTAATCTTCAGATTGACCATGACATCTTTAAAGACTGTATTTAGAACCAGGGCTAGATTATCTCCCATCCATCCTCATTCATTTGTCCTATTCAGGGTTGTGGGGGGGGGGGGGGGCTGGAGCTTATGGGTGCAATGCAATCTAAGATGGGGTGCCAACCCATCAGCGGGCACACTCCTGCAGCATTCATTCACACACAGGCTATTTGGTAATTCCAATTAATTTCAACATCACAGTACCTCAAAGAAATCCATCTCCATTAGTACTGATGTAGTGAAGGTATTAAATAACATTCACCTGATTATAGACTGAAATAAGGATATTGTTAAAACGTAGTGCAGCCTTTGATACTGTCGATCATAAAATACTGCTAGATTAGAAAATTAGGTCGGACTCTCAGTCCTCAGATTGTTCAGGACCTACTTAGAAAGCAGAGGTCATTTTGTCTCTGTCAGCACTTATAAATCAAAGAAACCTGCCATTGCATTACGGAGTCCCACAGGGATCCATTCTTGGGCCCCTCCTGTTCAACCAGTACCTGCACCCTATTGGTCAGACCTTCCAGGAAGAAACCCACTATCTCAGCAAAAGACTTCGGTCTCATTGACTCTATGCCTTGGAAAATGGATGGCTGGATGTGGCAAAATTTCCTTCAGTTAAATTAAGACAAGACCGAGATCTATTCCGGTCTACTCTGGTTCTATTCCAGAGCAAAGAGGGAAGGTACAAGCCATGGCAAAAAGCTTGTTGTACTCATGGATGGGGATCTTAGCTTCGGTGACCACATCACCATTAGCATGTGATGTGACAAAGTTTCAGTGACCACAAGCTATAGCTAAATCAGCATTTTGACATCTCAGAAACATAACTAAGGTCAGAGATTTTGTATCCAAGCAGGGTTTAAAGAAACTTATTCATGCCTTCATATCCTGCAGGGTTCACTATTGCAATGCTCTTCTCACTGCCCTTACCAAAAAGACTATATTACAGCTACAGCAAATTCAGAATGCTGCCGCTAGAATTTTCACCAAAACTAAGAAAAGCGAGCACATTACTCCAGAACGAAAAGCAGAGCCCTGACCTCAACGTCATCAAACACCTTTGGGATGAACTAAATTGGAGATTGTGAGCCAGACCTTCATGTCCAACATCAGTGCCTGACCTCACAAATCTCTTTTAGAGCTAAAGATCGTTTCAGTGCTGCTTTTACAGTTAACCTTAAGAGAGACACGCCCTCCCACTGGTATACACAGACACAAGCACACAATCTTGCCGTGTGGGAAATTGACTGCCATCTATACACTGACCTGTAGCCTTAAATGTAATTTCTCATTCGCTGGAGCCATTTTCTGAGGTCGTACTCTTCGATATTGATGGGTTGACGAGCAGGGGGTGTCTGGAATGTTTTTTTCACTTCCAAACATGGGTCATCATACTATCCTGTCCAATTACACCGCGTGAGGATCGAGGGGAAAGGCCACGTGCATAATAGCAGGGACAGGATTCACACCCTCAGCCGTGGAGGTGTGAGGAAACATCACTGCCCACCGAGCCGCCGAGCTCTTTCCAGAAAAACCTTTCAGCACTATATCTACACAGCACGTAAATTTTAACTCACTCTGTATCAGTGCCTATTATATACTTCCATTTTTTTGTCAGACACAAATAATTACATGGGAAGAGACAAACTATATAATAATAAATTGTGTTTATAAATACGAGGAAATGGATGAGAAAACATTATCCCAGCTCTTGCGCAGAAAGAGGCCAAGCCGTTTATGGGGGGGGGGGGGGGGGGGGCTGCTCAATGCTGCCCTCTGCTGGATTCTCTCTGCCTGTTACTGGACTTATTGTGTCCCAGCGTTGTCAGCGGAGGCCCCCCGCGATCCCCGCTTCTTTAGGGAGTGGGCGGAATGTCAATGTTCTGTTCTGCAGCCGCAGATTCTAAATTGGATAATCAGCTTTGCAATCATCTGATATAATTGGAAAGGAAAAAAAAACAGGGGAAGTATGAGAGGTGTTAAGGGAAATTGGCTGCGCTCACCATTGATTACTAGGCATTCTGGCGACACTAGTTACAGAGGCGGTGTGTGTGTGTGTGTGTGTGTGATAGATCCCTCCATCAGTCTCCCTCTGCCTTTCCCGATGGGTGAACCTTGTATTCTCTATAATGGGAGATTCCCACCGCGTCTGGAATGGATGCAGTACCGAGCCCTAACCCTCACCCTCACCCTCTTCAGTCCCCATGATGCCTCAGGACAGGAGGCAATTCCTTGTATTGACATGCCCATCACTCACAGGAGGAGGGACTTCCTGGCGTGAAACATAATCAACTCCTTCCCTGTCTGCCACGTTGGTCACGATATCAAATGCGCTCCATTTAATGGCATTACATAAACTACATATAGTACTATTTTAAATGCAGTTCGCTGTAAAATATGTAGCTGACATAATCCATACAAGTGGAAACACTAAGCACAGCTATTCCCACAACCAGAGCCCCCCCCCCCATTAAAAATAGGTCTTAATTGGCCTATAACACACCACCTTCCTTCAAAAAAGACAGAGCAATGTCAGTACAGTATTTTATTTTTATTTACTACATGACATATCATAAAAATAAAGTTCGTAGTGTCATAAAATATAGTAGTTAAAAACTCCATCCCATGAGCGTGGAAGGAAATGCAGAACACTTGCAGAGAATACAAATAAACATTATGAACACAATTATGGCTAAAATACCCACAGTGCAATACCATCAGCAAAAATCATTGCCACACCAAACAATAGTTAATTGTGAACTAAAAGAAAACCAGTTATTCTCGAAAAGCGTAATGCTGTTTGCTAGTCTCACAAATGCTGTGTTCCATTGCAAGGGTTAACATCATTACATATTTTTTGCACATCAAGCAGATCTTCAAGTGCAAACTGTGAGGTTTTAAAATGGCTGCTCAAAACTGTGCAAGTTTTTGTTTACCATACTGCTGTACTCCCTCATTGGCTGGAACATGGTTCTACTCTGGCTCTGTCATTGCTGCCCCTTGGATGTGCCGGATGCTCTGATAGGATGAGTCAGATGACTGACAGACAAAGCAGCCTATCAGAGTCCCGTGTTAGCCTGCTATACGGGTTAACGAGAAAAGCCAGTCAGCTCAAACAGAAATCAGTCATTTCCAGTTGTGTAAATACAGAACAGTTAGTTCATGAGCATCATGAGGATGCAGTAATGTCAAGGAATATATATATATATATATATATATATATATATATATATATATTTATTTTTTTTTAAACAATGTCCAGGTGTAAAACCCAGTACTTAATTATGGCTCTTTTTTGTAAAACACAGCAGTACCAAATGTGACACTTTCAAGTTTTCTGCATGAATATAACAGTGGAGTGAGCAAGGTCACCATCTGAGTATTAGGTCATTATGCAGAGGTAAATCAGGATGTTGGTGCATCGTCGGTACCCCCCCCCCAAGTCACAAACGAAAACATTCCCACGCAGCTAAAGCTCACGTTGGCCTAATACACAGAAACTTTATGTTCACTGGCAAGGACAGCCAAGCTCTGAGACAGGACAGTGCGTTTAACGCCTCTTTAAAAGCAGACAGAAACCACCAAATCGCTGGTGAAACACCTGACCATGCTCGTGCCTGTTTCCATGGCAATGAGCTCGCTATTATGGCAATACTTAAGTGCTAGGCGAGTAAAGGCACCTTTTAATAACTGCTTGCCATACGTCCACACAGCAATCGGGTCAGTTACCTAGTCCTCTTCACCAGGGCAAATACTTGATTAATAAAACAAAAAAATAAATTAAGCGGCAGCAGAAATGTTGTGTTGTGTGTTAAAGCAGCGATATCTTATACGTATATCACAAGTGGCAGCAGAAATAGAACAAACGCTTAGCACAACCACAAGGTAGAATATGGCTCTTGAAATCGACAATTGCAGCAGTGCCTCTACAGCCGGTCCCCCTCACCTCCTTCTAAAGCTCACATTACCAGGTTCAGGCCTGGAGCTGGTGGACTGCAACAAAAATGTTGATTGGCTGAGGGGGAAGGGGGCGGAGGACATTGGTCAACAGCTGCTGTGCAACCATGACACTCGACACACCTGGAAGCCCCGATGCAGCCTTCAACTATAGCCGGAGGGGGGGTCTCCGGTAGGGTTTGTGGAGCTTCTCCTACTTTATATTTGACACCGGTCAAATTCTCATTTGTTTCTTTAAAAAAAAGTATTACAAGGTCACAAACACCCCTTCTGCAGTTATTCATTACATGGTGTGTGTGTGTGTGTAAGGGTGTATCTTCAAGGCCAGGACCTGAGCTGTCACGCAAACCAGAGCAGGCTCATTCATCAACAAAACGGGTAATAAATCAAGTCGCTCTCTCTTTGAGAAAAGCCATATAAGCACCAGGAAATGGGGATTGAAGCGGTAAATTCTGAAAGCCATAGCTGTACCCAATCAAACCTTCACGCCATCAAGCTAAAACTCGGATCTGGCTGCATGGAGAGAAACAAAGACAAGGAAAAATACAAAACTGAAATACATTTAGGCCTCTCCTCTTGTGCTAAGCTCTTTGGTCAGACTGCCATTTAAAACAGAGGCAGCAGCCCCTCCGGACTCCATCTGGGCAGGGATCATGAGCGGATGTGGCAATCAAACCGGTTACCAAGCAACAGGTGGCGATGAGGCACCATCATGTGGGAACACAGGCTGTTAATGTTTTTAGAAGGGGGGGGGGGGGGGGGCTGGGGATCCACGTCCCTTTTGGCTTTTGACTTCACACAGCTAAGCCCTGATTCCGGCATCATCCATTCCCAGGACACTTGACTACCGTCTAATTTAAGTATTTAAAAGCAGCAGACCCTCGTCGTCAACCTGGTGACGGTTGGGGTGGGGTCTCGTTTTTTTTTCTTGTTGAGGTACAAAGATTCTGTAGACACCAGGTGCGTGGAAATGGGCCTCGCAGCCTGAGGAGGAGGCTTACAGCCAAAGGTAGACCACGACACCAGACCTCAAGGCGGTTGACAGGAGCGGCTGTGCTGACGTCACAGTCATGACCGAAGGCTTGGATGGAGCAGGACAGAAGCTCCTTCCGACGCTGTCAGCTCTCCTTGTAGACAAACAGAATATCTTCGTCTGTTCCGTAGCTCCTCCTTGCCTGTTCGAAGCTGCTGACGCTGGTGCAGCACACGCCTGTGGAGAGGAAACACCCTGCTAAACCACACTGGGGAAAAAGACCAGAATGTAGGGGAGATTGGGGAACCTGCCATAGAAACAGGCTGAGCAGCTACCTACTTAAATGTGGCCCAAAGTTTAACATATTAGCATTACAGTGTAGTGTGGTGATGGGGACAGTGCATTAGGCTCTGAGGGGCCTAATATGAAAGCTGTTTTGTAAAAATTGTAAATAAAATAAACTGCCCTTTTTCCCTGCTATCGAGCCAAGAATGAAACCAAAACTTTTCAGCTGATCTGCACTGCAACAAATTTAACTTTGAGATAAAGTTGAGATAAAGTCTGTCTTTCGTAACAGAGTTAAGTTACGGACACGCTTAGCAGATTGTGATGTTACAGATACCATAACTAGGGTTTAACCGGTTGTGGAGAAAGGGACCCAGGTGATTCACGCACCACACACTCTTAGACACGCTCTGTCACACGTTTGACGGTTTACGTGGGCCTGGCAGTGCCTTAAGTGACCGGCGGAGGCTGACTCACGGCACGGTCGGAGTACGCCGGGTTGTTGTAGAAGACGCAGCCAGTGGAGCGGTTGAAGCCACACACCACGATGAAGTGGCCCTGGTACTCGGGCCGCCGGCAGAAGCACGGCTGGCCGGCGGGCAGGAAGCAGCAGTACTTAACGGGCGCAGAGCAGAGCTCGCAGGAGAGCAGCACTGCATTCACCAGCACGATGGCCACGTGGCCCTGCACCAGGTGTGCCTGGATCTCCTGGATGGTCACCGAGCTGTGTGGGGGGGGGGGGTGTCATTAAAGGAAATTAACAAATGTCAGTAAAAGATATGGAAAACCCAAATTAATAAAAGCAGCTTAAGAAACCCCAAGTTCGGGGCGGGGGGCACTAATACCATTTATTGACCACAACGCCTTTGCTCTCCGCCTTGACAAAGAGCTCGTTCACCCGGTCCTCCTCAGTGTCAAAATGCTTCCTGTAGAAGGACTGCAAACAGAATCAAAGAGTCAGTCACCTCCGTCTCCTCCCTTCCGGGTGTCGTCTTGGAGACGGCAACATCAGGACTGAGCATTATGCCTCCGCCTGCTTCCCCCTTCAGGTCCGGGTCTGTCGGCAGAGCTCCCATCATCAATGATATACTTTGGCTTAATCTAGAGTTTCATTAAGAGATGCTGAGACATGAATCATTTATAATATTTTTTAAAAATAGAGTAAATCAATGAATAATATTGACGCATTAAGGACTCTACTGATAAACCACTCCTCCCCTAGATCAGTGCTGACTTGGCCCTTGTAGATAAAACAGCAACACGCAGCTCTGACCGTCTTGAAATCCTGTGTTTAAAACAGCGCCATGCCTGGTTTCGGAAGCCTTTATCCACGCCCAGGGTCTGGGTGCAGAGGCGATGCCTGACTCCCAGCTGGAACAGCAGGTAGGCCAGGTCGATAGTCCACACGCTCTCGGTGAGTTTCAGTTCCCAGCATGCACTCTGGAACTGCTCATCCGTCACAGGGTGTAGGTACCTGGGATAAAGCAGGCGTGATTAGGTACATCGCCTTCAATTTTTAATAAAAGCCGTTGAATGCCATCTTTGGAAATGCAAGCCTAAATGTACTGTTACAGCAAAATGCTCATTTCCGTATCAGTGTTGGGAGTTCAGACTTGGCAAACACATTTTTTTTTGTTGTTGTGATCATTGTTGTTAAAATAAACTGATGAAATTGGGGATGCTTATTCCAATGCAGGACTACATTGAATGGCAGCCGGATAATTTCACATATTTACATCCATCCATCTTCCGAAGTCCCCGGACCTCCGCGACGCACCCATAGGACAAATGTTTAGAGTTATTTTTATTTAGCAAACCCAAAGGTGCTGTCGAGGAATCGACTATGCATAAGGCTATAGAATTTGCTTCCAATGAATGGCCACAAGAGCACGCAGGGCATTCAGATAAGACCTGCCCATGCAAATGTAACCGCAGGTTTAAATTACTCACTTTAACACCATCCTGGTGCAGGCCAGACCGCAGTCCCAATGGTACAGCTGCCGAATGACAGGGACGTTCAACAGCACGGCGTCATCTGTCAAGATAACACATAAGCAAAATGCGTCTGCGGTTACGGAGCCATTGCACGGTGAATCTGGGTCTGTCGGCACTGCTTAATACTGTTAACAAGATCGTTTAAGTTGTGGATCACCGCTAGTGTATTAATGCGGCAAACAGATAATCAAATAAGCACGACTTCAATTAAATCTATTGGAGGAAGTCTCGCCCAGTGCTTCTTAAGGCTAGACCTAAACACATGTAATATTTCGCACATGATGATGGCACTGCTAAGGAGAAATATAGGACTCATTCTGAAGGGTTTCGCCCCAAGGATGGGTTAAAATATGTAAACTGCCCAACATATTAGCGATCGAAGTGCAGTCAGTCGCACCTTACCGGTCATTCTGTGAAGTTGTTGTGCGCCTTTTCTGTGATGTTTGCTGGTGCCTGTCAGCTTGACTCGAAAGTCTCATGAAATCTTTTAACATGAGCTTTCCGACTCCACATCGGCGGTTTCAGCTTCACGGAGACAGCACCGAAGCCATCTTGGCCATTAAAACTACACGGCGGCGAAGTTCACACACTATCTAATCTGCGCGAAATGTACGCAACTTCCTCTTCGGCCGGCGGATTCCCTGAACCACGATTTAATATTTTCACATGGTTTAACTGTACGAGACAGTAACTCCTCACCCGCATCGGCTTCCTAAGTCTAATATGTTAGATCCTGGTTTATTATTGAATCAGGAGAGTATTTATTATTTATTAGTATTTATTATAAGTATTCAGCATTTATTGGATATAATTAGCAGTACTACTGTGTTATTGCATATTAAGCGCTTATTCCTTGTACTACTTGCGACTCTGGTCTGCATTGATAGAGCTTCCCGTGTAGACAAAGTATGAAAACAGACGAAACTTAGTTGGCTAACAGAATGGACACTACCCGCCGTAAGTGTACCCAGATGGTATAACACCCACTCTAATCGTTTTTATAAGACATTTCTTTTGCCATCTGGGTTCTGTTTGGCTATGCAACCAAGAGAGAAATCAAAATTCTCTCGTCTCAATGGTCGTTTTTTGGAGAAAAACTTGAAATCATTTTGGTGTTTGTCACGTATTACTAATGCTTTGAAGGGCGACCCAGCGTTGCTTTTATTTATTTATTTATGAAAGTTAACCCGAATGCTACTGGAAAGAATTTACTTTCTGACCCACCGTATTAAGGCAGAAGTTAATTTAGAACAATAAAGCAGTTCAGTAGGAAATATTTGCGTGGATGTTTAACTGTAAATAATGTTGGGTATATCTGGTCAATTATGTGTTATTGTTGTCAGCAAATCGGTTTACTATACATTTTTTTGTTTAGCAATGTCAATTTTATTAATTGCTAGCATTGTCTTCATCATAACCCTTATTCAGTTAAGACTGAAATAAACACACTTATTTAAACTTTAATCATGCTGCACAGGGGCATACCTAAAACCTCTGGACCTCCTGATAAAATGTCATCTTGCCACCGCCCAGTTTAATGTACAATATGTCCCCTGAATCTGTCAGAATTTACATGCCCCTGCGGCGCCCCTCGCCCTGCATGTCATGCACATGCTGAATGCAACGCAGCATCCCATA
The DNA here is from genome assembly GCF_023856365.1 of Brienomyrus brachyistius. Lineage (NCBI taxonomy): Eukaryota > Metazoa > Chordata > Actinopteri > Osteoglossiformes > Mormyridae > Brienomyrus > Brienomyrus brachyistius. The sequence goes on from NC_064539.1 coordinate 25,195,206, forward strand.
CGTGGCATTGTGTTTTCCAGCATTTCCCAGCATGCCACGCAATGGTCGACGGAAGTACTTCTCCTTTTCCGGTTTTTTAAGTGCATTGTGGGTGGCGGAAAACAGGAAAGTGTTTCTTCTGTGATTCACGTTGTGTTAGAAACCGGGAAGGCGAGTGTTTTCGGGAAAACGTTGTTTTAAAGGTAGGTGAATTTTGTTCTTCAGATGTTATCGTAGAATGTGGAAATTTAGAACTGGTTAGATATATTAATTACTTTTGTTTGGGTCGAATTATTGACGTTATATTTATGAATATTGCACTCGGCTTTTTCCGCTAGCACATTACCTCCTATTAGGTGTTGAACTTAATTATGTTTGGAGATGTCCTCGGTCAACATATGAATACAGTATCATGTCGAAATAATACCTTGCTTTCGTAAAATATTACTGTATGCGTTGCAAGGCATTGTAGATGGTCGCCAAAATCCCTAACCCTGTGCTGTATTTCCGATAGACAACAGCGTGTTTTGGGAATGCTGAGATAATGTTTCGAGTCAAACTCCACAGCGGTTCTGATTTCTTACAATTATTTCTGCAGTTATACAGCCAAGATGTCTATCGGAGTTCCCATTAAAGTGTTGCACGAAGCCGAGGGACACATAGTCACCTGTGAGACTAATACCGGTGAGGTGTACCGCGGCAAACTGATAGAGGCTGAAGACAACATGAACTGCCAGGTAAGGGTATAAAACTCTGTATTAATGTTTCTGGTTTGGGTTTTTTGGTTAAAGTAGGTGATGTGTAATGTTCTTAAATGCTTTCTTGTCTTTTTGTTTGGGGGGGTGATTATTCACTACTACACCTTAAGTTTGTCCTATGCCTTGATTAACTTTATGCTTTGGACTGTTAACCCATACCCCCCCCCGGATTTATTTAACTTCCAACAGCAACTTGCCTATATTTTCTGTTCAATTATGCAACCTTAAGGTCTGCTTCAGTATATTATGAAATGTAATCCATCTCCCCTCCCCCCCAGATGTCTAACATCACAGTCACATACAGGGATGGTCGGGTGGCCCAGCTTGAGCAGGTCTACATCAGAGGTAGCAAGATCCGCTTCCTGATACTACCGGACATGCTGAAGAATGCGCCGATGCTGAAGAGCATGAAGAACAAGAACCAGGGCTCGGGGGCAGGCCGAGGAAAGGCAGCCATCCTCAAAGCTCAAGGTAGGGAGGTTTTACTTTGCACTTTACCTGGGGTGCCCCTTCTAGTTTCCCTAGGTGCTTTTTGCCTCCGTATTTTGTGTAAAACTTCAGGCACATCATTCTTTTGCATAACGGGTCACATAGATGAGATGGGTTCTGGTTGGGTGGTGGAACTGCTTGGTTTAAGCATTAGTGAAGCTTCACCAAGCATTCACAACACCCCCGACTCACTTCACCCTTTTAGCAGAGCATTAGTATTACTAGTATATATTAGTATTACTAGTATATTAGTATTACTAGTATATATTATGTATGTATTTATTGTTCTGTTTCGTCATTCAGTGGCTGCCAGAGGACGTGGTCGTGGAGGGATTGGCCGTGGAAATATTTTCCAGAAAAGACGATAGGAACCCCCCCACCCTTTTTTTTTGTTTGAATGTACAGTTTTTCTCTCTCTGTGAAAAATAGGGTTCCAGTTTCATTATGGCTGAGGAGTACTTTTTTTACGTTTTGAAACTTCAATAAACTTTGTGTTTTAATCATTTTCTTTATGCTCTGAGTGATGCCTGTCCCATCAGATTGTCAATTCAAGGTTCTCCTGTATGGTGTGTAATTTAAAAAAAGGTTTTGTTCCTTAAACTGCAAAATAAAAGGTGCCAGCTTCCATACATGCAAACTATTAAAGTTGTATGGAACCAACTTTTGTTACAGGACATTTCCAAGCGTGCTAGGAGTCCCTCCACGATTTTGCAATTCCGCAATCACAGGAACTAACAAAACTCGTCAGCATTTACAGTAGCATGTGATTTTTTCCAATTTTTTTTATCAAGAAATGGCCAAATCAACAGTGAAGCGATTGGCGTGTTCGCAGTGCACATTCGTGTCAGTGTTCAGTTAGGCTCCGCCATGGCGATGATGAGCACAGTAAACACATTTAATTTAACAACAGAAATAACTGCTAAAGACCGTGCAAAGCGATTGCTGATGTCTAAACAAACATAGGCACAAAAGAAACTTGGAAATAAAACTATACATGCAATTGAACTTCCTGGTTTTGTGTTTTTTTAATTTATTTTTTAATTTGCCAATTGATATTTGATGTAGGTTCTTCACCGAATAGTTTTTTTTAAAGAACAGGAAATTTATGCATCTAAAACTGCCACTTGCGTCACAAAATTTGACAAAAGTCACTGAAAGAAATCCAGTGTTTTTCGTCGCAACAATTATAAAAAGGAAAAACAACACCTCTGGGTAGACTGCAATGACAACGGTGCTCTTTCGGGTTATCATCTGTGCGATAGTGACACTCATTTTTATAGTGGAGCGGCAACATCCATTTGTTTTCTCCTGAAATATTTATCCGTCCCTGCGCCACACGGTGGGGCCCCGGGCACGTATTTCCCGTTGCATTCAAGGGAAAGCCATTTATATTTTCCATCCATCCATCTGTTAAACGGTTATCTTGCTCAGGGTCGCGAGTGGGGGGGGGGTATTGGCAAGACTGAGACCTATTTAATTTTCCTTTATTTTTAATATAAATGATTCGCGACGGTATTTCTGCTAACAGTGACATCTTCTTCATGATCAGTATAACCAAGAGAAAACATATATTTAATAATCTTTTAAAATGTGTAGGACGTGCGCAAGTTTATGATCGCGTATACGGGACTCGTGTAATTTACAGATATAACGGTGTCCGAACGCGATCGGATTTCAGGACGGGGAACGGCATCGTCTTTTGATGAGAACCTTTACCGGGTTCCAAACATTCCCGCAAGCAATTAGCCATAATTACAGAAATACATGTAAAGCAAACAAACAACCTCCATTACTATTAGCATTGCAATAGTTATTATATTAAAAGGATAATCAGTGCAGATTGAGGCGAGGCCGGATCTGGCAGCCGTGCCGGGCACCCGCTCCGCTCGAACCCCTCTCGCAGGGGGCTGCTGTTCCGCAAGTTCATTGGTCCGTCCGAGGGTCTCGGCCGCCTATCAGAGGCGCGCACCCTCCATCCTGCGCGCACGGCCAGCCGAATATGCGGGGGAATAACGCCGCGGGAGGACGCACTGCCCAGATATCAGCGGAGATCCTAAGCGTACTGTCGCCTGGGAGCGGAAGGTAAGACGAGCGCCGGCGTTTATCCGCACGCCTAAGGGGGCAGAAATCATGTGCGTTTGTTTGTTGTGTCACGTGTGAAAGTTGTTGTTATCTAACGTGGGGGTTCGGTTCTTTTTTTCCCCCTGCTATACACCGTACTTGTTTTTGTAGCATGCTAGCTGTATTTATATCAAGACGAATCAGTTTAACGGGAATTATATAATTATTTTTATTTGCCGTGTTTATCTTTCGGGGACGTGTGGCAAACGCGTGCCTAAGCTGCCATCCGTCATTGTACATATTTCGGACAGTGCACTGCCAGATCCGCCGTTCGAGCGACGTGATCGTACAGTCATTTTCACTCTCTGACTATCGCAGCCCTCGTTTAACTGCGGTGTTAAACCAGTGATAAAAAAAGTGATGCTTCCCGAACACTTATTTAGACTGCCAGCATATGTCAGGCCCCTTGGTGCTACGTTACAGCACGCCTTTTGTCTTATTCATACTGCACGGCCTGCTTTATGGGACGTACGCTTGACCACTGTATGGGTTTTATAGGAAGGCACAAACATAAACCAGCGATCGCGGTCAAGAGGCATCCCACCGATCGCTTTTTTTGTGCGCAAACTGTACTACGGCAGCGCGAGTGTCCGCCGGGTCCTACGCTACGTCGGGTTCCCGCCGTGCTGCCGGAACCAGGTCACTGATCCGAAGGCGCTTTTCGGGGGTCGCGGGTCATCGTTTGCTATCAGTTTTATTCCGAAATGAACGGGATTGACATATATATATATTTTTTTGCCTGTTTAACTGTAAATAAGTGAAGTGATACTTTGTGAGCTCATGTTATTGGTAATAGGTACATGTGAATCACATGATTGTTCTCAACGTTATCTAACACTTATTTTTAAATAATTCACTGTCTGGCACATTACTGATAAAAATAAGCTATGGAACACGTCAAGATGGCAAGAGCTGCACTGCATCTGAAGGGACACCTTTCTCCTGTATTGACCAAGTCCTAGTCTGTATCACAGAGACTGTATGAATACATAACAAAATAACACCTATAAAGTATCAGACATACGAGAAAAGGATAACAGTGGCGTGACCATGGGAAATGTAAGCGATATTGAGAAAAAAATAATAGCTAAGAGCAGCACTGCAAACATGCTTGAGAAAATGGGGTCAAAGTCACGCAGGTTAGGAAAACGCTCTGTGTGGAAGAACGGGGCGATTTAACAAGCAACTGCACAGGAAGGCAGCTGCTATCAGAGCCTAATGGTGGATTTTCTTTTGAAATTTTACTGCTGCATAGTCCTTGCCGTCGTCCCTTCTGAAATCGTGTTTAAATTGCTTCACTAGAAAATCCATCTGTAAATGTGTGAAGCTAGAAATTTTAAGGTGTGATGCATTTAAGTATTTAGGAATGCAAGGAAAAACGTGTAACATTAGTCACAGCTCATCTTTATTTCCCTTTGTAAATTAGGAATCGTTTAAAAATAAAGTCTGGTGATGGGGTCTCGACACCCCCCCCCTACCCCACCCCCGGCCGCTGCTCTTTGTCAGGCTTTTGCAGACGTTCTGTGGTGGTTTGCCTTCTTCTCTCCTGCAGTCTGAACACATGCGGTTAAACGGATTGTTGGCTCCGAGTTTCCCACCGCGTGTGACTGTGTGAGCCCTGCGATGGATAGGCATCCCGTCCTGGGCGGCCCCTGCCCTGGCCCCCCTCCTTCCCGGGACTGACTTCAAGCGCACGGTGACACAGTCCTACATAGGCGCTGATGGATACATTCATGTCAGAGTTGTTATACTGCCTATTTTATAAGTTTCTGTCCAATGGCTCTTATTTCAGATTATGCCACTTTTAAGTCAACCTGTCCATTTATGTACAACTCTTACTTCCTAATGGCACATAGCTGGCAAGTTTGCATCTAATGAGTGACCATGTTAAGTATTAAATACATTTTTAATGATTTGAAAGCTGTGCGGCAGTGAAAAAAAGGAAGGGGGGAGGGCGGTAACCACAGAAGAGGTTGTTTATAAGACTGATTTGGAGTGGATACTTGTACTGTCGCCTGCTGACGGACCCTCCGCTGCTGTGTGTGTTTTGCTCACTTCTGGGAAAATTGGAAACTGTTTCAGGAACAGGCTGTAACCCCGGTACCACCGTGTGAGTATACGTTTCTCCGGACCGCGACGGGACCCTTACCAGATGAATAACAAGATAAACAGTGAGGGGCAGGAAATGACAACGCAGAAGAGTTTTCTTACTTAGCCGTTATTCTTGCCATTTATCGTTAATTGCTGTTTGGTAAATTCTACTTTCTTATTGGTCCAGAGGTGTCAAGTGGGTGCTGATTATTTTTCGTGTAACGGCGCAGGTAGTTCCATTTTATTAAACGTTAAAAAATGTATGTTTGTGACTTTTTAGTCATTAATATGCAGTCGTCATATCAGCACGATGCATTGGAGCATTATGGAATTAATTGAAGCAATTTTCTTTTGAAAAAATTAACCATGACTAGTTTGTTCTTGTTTTTTTTTGTTCGTTAGTTGTGGTATAATTGGGATAAACCACTTTGAGGCGTGCGCTTATACGAAAATTAAGAATTCCGTCTTGGTTAGCGATCCTCTTCTTTGCATTGAGCCTCCGTACATCAAGTTGTCATTGATTATTTTTCATATAACCGCACACCTTAAAGTGGTTTATCCCTTATTAATACCTTGGTCGTCCTGTTACTTTAGGTGTAGGAGTTTTTGGGGCCGTGTGAGAAGTTTGGAGATCTTACAGCTGATGGCGGCTGTTTTGGCAAAGTGCTCCCTTTTCGGTCATGTGGCGAGCGGAGGCGAGTGCGGCCGCCTCCTAAAAAGGCAGCACGCGGCTTTCTGGAATGTTCTGGGATCGCCGCCCTTCCGACGTGGCCCTCTGCTCAGCCAGGCTGGTTTCGGGGCCTCAGGCGTCCCGATAAGGTCACGTTTCGCGGTTCCTCTCGCCTCCTCTGAGCGTGGAGGTCTCCAGATGGTCTGCTCACTGTTGTGTGTGTTCTGTAGCTCAGAGACCCCATCTGAACCCCCGCCCCTCTCCACCCAAACCCTCATGACTATGCGGCATTTTCACGAAAGAGCTGGCATGTGCAGCAGGATCACACTCTTCCTTGTGACCCAACACCCCCCCCCCCCCCCCCCCCCCGGCTCTGGGACGACTACCCCGGCCCCATGCCTGCCTTTGCGTGTGTGTGAGTGTTTACACCCGTCTCCAGCCCGGTGTATTTACCCGCTAATGAACGCTAAAGCTTCCCATAAACGATCAAAGTAGGTCACTCTCAGCACTAACAGCCCCGCGATTAAAATAGCCACACCGGTTGGCTGCAGGACTCTCTCCCCTCTCAGAACCGTCCTCCTGCCGGTGGGTGGGTGGGGGGGGACCTTGGCCTGGGGATGGCAGGCTGTGTTACGTGATGCGTCTGACCGCCGGTGCCGCGTGGTGAGATCGGCCTACGCTCTTCCTCACCGCCATACTGCCTTGTGGAAACACACAGTAGGTCTTGCTGCGTTCAGTTTCTCTCGCTCTAGTGCATTAAACCTCCGACGTCTCTGCTCTCATCCCTGCTAGCCAGCGTGCTTCCCACCAGCTCTTGGATCCTTGGCTTATGTTTGCCGCCGCCTCCTTCAGCCCCCTCTCTAAATACCTTGGGGTGGGGGGTCACAGAGACCCCCCTGTGTCCTAAATGCAGACATGCACCCTGAAGCTGTAGCTATTTGTTAGCCAACCAGAGCCTGTAACTGCATCACACTACATTATTCAGCACCTTATGGTACAGAAAAGAGGTTTTATTTTTGCCAATTTCCTGGATAAGGTGTTATTTATTTTTATATATATATATATATATATATATATATATATATATATATATATATATATCTGTGTGACTGTGCGTGTGTATATGTATATAATCTGTGTGTGAGTTTGTGTAGCTGTGTATGAGAGTGTCTTTCTGTGTTTGGTATCTCTGTGAGAGAATGTGTGTGTGTGTGTGTGTGTGTGTGTGTTTGGCTGGTTATGTGTTGGCATTTTCATGTGTGACTGTATGTGTCTGTGGGTATTTGGAACTGCCTGTGTTCTAGCTGTGTGTTTTCACGTATGTATTGGCCTGTCTGCTTGTAACTGAATATTTGCATTAGTATGAGTGTTGTGTGACTATATGTGTCAGGGTCTATGTATGTGTGTCTGTACATAAATATGTTAGACCGTACACATGCTGGTATTCAATGTGGCTGGTTTCATTTCATATCTGTGCAAGTGGCTGTATGAATCTGTGTGTGTCTGTACAGTAATTGTGTGTGTGTGTGTGTGTGTGTGTGGATTTGCTTAGATTACGTTTGGCGACCAGAATATCCCCAAAGTGCAGTAAAACCTGAAACTCTCTTACTTTTGGGGATATTTTCCAGGTCCCCATTCAGATAACCTCAATTTAATAAAAATCTGTGACAGCAATCAAAAAAGCAAAAATTCCAAAAGTCTTGTATTGTGTTTGGTTGCTTATGGTTAAGCTTAGGGCTGGGTTAGGGTTAGGGTTAAGGTTGTTGTGATTGGGATTAGGGTTTTCCCACAGAAATGAATGGAAGGTCCCCATTTAGATAAGTACGCCAACGTGTGTGTATGTGTGTGTGTTGATTTGGAGGGAGGACATCTTACCCCCACTGCTCCCTGGAGCTCTTCCTGAAGACACTGATCCCCCACACTGAATGTTACACAATGCGAGTGGGAGGCAAGAGCGAGAGAGACTCTGCAGGGATGCTGGGGGGGGGGTAGAGATGCCGTCAGACACTGCCTCTCCCAGTGGACTAACCCTAACCCCCCCCCCCAAGTTTCAGTGGGGTGCTTATAGCCAGTCTAACGCATCTGGCGAGCAGTGAAGGCCTTGCTCATCTGCATGGTCACTGCTGTGTTTTGGCCTGTCCTGACAACAGAAAGGACCCCAACCTCCCACCCCAGGGGGTTGGTTCAGCAAACCTACTGTATCGCCAGACCCAGGGTCTCCCGGCATGTATGGGAAATGAGCAAATGGTCGTCGCCATGGCGAGGTACATGGACGCGGTACAGTAACCGCCGCACAGGAAGTGTGCTTCTCTCTCGGGCGCCGGGTGTCGGTCGGCATCCTGGGGCCTTTGCGTTCAACTAAATCTGCACTGGGGCTTGAGCGGGAGACCGGTGCCTGCGAGAGGCTGTCTGAGCCCCCCCCCCCCCCCCCCGTCCCACGGGCTAGACACAGTCACCTTGCTGTGGGAAACGTGGGGTTTATATGAGCCCACTGCATGCTGATCAGGAGTGTCAGATTTGCCTGATGGGGTGACCAGTGGAAAGGGCATTAAACCAGCTGGTGATCCAGTGCATGTTAATCCCATCTGGTGCGAGAGAAGATACCTGATTTAATTTTAACTTAGAAAGGCTTGTCGGTGTGTTAAGACGTGCACAGACACAGACATTTTCACTGACTCTTTGTTTATTGTAATATAGTTCCAGGAAAAATGTACACCTGTCGCTAGGAGACTGGTGTACATTATGGTGTGTAGGTGTTGGGGGCTCTGCCGCAGAGCATCATGGGAACAATTAGCAGAAGAGTAACGAGGAACCCAAAGACAAGCTGGGAACCACAAGGGCGACGGCTTGCGGGGTGTAATGGGTGCGGGGGTGGTGCCAGGTTTGCAGTCGCTGCGGCGACGGTGTGGGATTTGGCGCAGTGCATGCAGAGATTTGGGCCAGGAATTTAGAGGAATACAGACATGAGTCATTCTTAGTCGCTCTTTCTCGGGTTTCGATTGCCGGGCCATTGGAGATCCCTACAGAGGCCACTACACGGCCAGTGTCTGTGTGGAATGGGGGGGGGCTTATGGCAGGTGTGTGGACTTGAGTGTTATGCCGCGAGGTCGGAGGGGGCAGCTAATGGAGTTTGTCTTGGTGAAATGTGGGCGGGCTTTCCGGAGACCACTCCCATCAGCGAGTTGTCCGGTTGCTTTGCAGAGGTCCCAGCTGTCGAGGGGTGGAGCCTGTTCGGTGTGGGAGAGAAGCAACTGAGCACGGTGTGTCACCGGGTCCTGATGGAGGAGCAGCTGGGAGGGCGAGGGGAGGAGCACCATGTTTCCCTGCATGTGCTCCTGGCCCCGTGCTAAGTGCCCCCATGACCACGCCCTCGAAGAGCCACGCCCACCCGCGCTCCCGCCGATCTCACCGCCTCCGCCGCTCATGGAGTCCCTCATCGTGGTGACGGAGTACGATCCCAGCGGCTGCCCCTCGCCCGTCGCTCCAGGGGATGAGGTGGAGGACATGGACAGCAGCGTGTCCCCGGAGCCGGTAGCACCGCCCCTGCCGGGGGCCCAGGAGGGCCGCTCCAGACTCAGCCTGTCCAACCGCAAGCTGTCCCTGCAGGAGCGCCCTCATGCGGCCTCCTCGCCCTGCAGCTCGCCCGGGCCCACCAACGGCCGCTACATCTACCCCTCCCTGCCCTACTCCCCCATAACGTCCCCGCACTCCTCGCCGCGCCTCCCTCGCAGGCCCACCGTGGAGTCCCACCGGGTCTCCATCACAAACCTCCAGGTACGAGCCACCCCCCAACTCGACGTCACCTGAGAGAAGTAGGGTGAGCTGAAGTCAGACACTCCAGTATTCTGTGGTCACTGTCAGTCAGGAGGCATGATTTATGCATACGCCTGGCTACCAATCAGAATGGAGGACCTCAGAGTCAAAGTACTGTCTCACCTATCGGTGAGTCTGCATAGACTTTGGAAGAATGCCATTGGCTGAGCCATTTAGAAGCCCCGCCTTTCATCAAAGCACAACGAGCTATTGCTGCATGTTGCTTCAACCAGTAATATCATTCTGAATCTGTTGCCTAGAAACACAAAAGTTACCATGGAAATCCTCTCATTGCTATTAGAATGTGCTGATGTTGGGATATGTTAATGTCTTGCTGGGATTAACTTGTGCTGTCCTGTTTCATGTGGGTAAGATGAGTATTCATTTTCACAGACCTTTTATGTATCTGGTCCTAGTGAGTTTATTTTGAACTTCCACTTCGAAAAGCTGACACTTGACTATATCGAAACCCTTAATGTAGATCCTGTGTGAGGAGTGAGAGGTAAGGAGGTGGATCAGGCCGCCGTCCACTCTAGCTGGATGTAGACGATAAGCCTCCTGCCCCAAACCTCGCAAACAGTAGCGTAAATCCTCTTTTAGATGCACTTTTTTAGATCTATGCACAACAAAAAATATGCACCAGTGTCTGTCTGTAGTCCGTAGTGGCTGTTCTGTTGGCTGTTTTTAGGTAAACTTTCTACCTCTTGAGAGACCGACCAGTGTTTGTTGCAGTTACTTGCTTAGTGATGAAAAGGGCACACGTCAAATCAACCAGTCACATGTCTAATAAGTACAAGTTAGTAGAGTAATCGATTTTTTTTTTCCCTGCCTGTCGGCGCCAATCACAGACTTGATTGTTCATTCATCATTCTGATGTGGAGCATAATTGACTGTGAGAGCGGACTCTCAAACCATCCGATGAAGTGTGTCTTCATGCCCTGTAATTCGAGGGGAAAAAAACCGCGAGAGTACTCAGAGTACTCGCAGTACTCAAACAGCCTGTTAGATGGCAGGGAAAGCCTTTTGCAGGTTAGTGGATGTTTTGGCTGTGAATCCTGGGCTTGTCCTGCCCTCCCCCTGGCTGTTAGCGTGTGTGAAGACCTTTCTGTCCTTGCTGTGTGTGACGTGGGTTCGTGCCTTCAGGACCAAACCTGACGCCTCTGCTTGTTTTGACAGGACTGCGTGCAGCTGAATCAATACAAGCTGAAAGACGAGATCGGAAAGGTAACGCGACTCCAGCATCGGCTCGGTACCTAGCCGGCGCTGCGGCCTCCCGCACGCCCACGTGACACGATGACATAGAGCCACCGCCTGACACATGCACCCCTCCCATGGCACCGCCGCTCATCCTGGCTGGGGAAGGTCCTGTATGTCACAGGAAGAGAGTGTATTCATGGCAGAGGTGGATAGTTCAGCTCCAGAAAGTAAAAATCCAGACCAGGATTTTGTCTCAACCAACTACTTGAGGGTTCTGTGACTGTGACTCTTTGTTACTCAACTAGCTGAGTGAAACAAAATCTTGGTCTGGACTTGTACCATCCCGGACCTGGACTGTCCGCCTCTGGCTCATGGATATTCGCATGTGTGCTTCCGGTTAGCAGCACCTTCATTTATTATTGTTATTCAGCAGCTCACCTTTGACTCCCCGCTGTTTCCTGTTCTCCGCAGGGCTCTTATGGTGTTGTCAAGCTTGCGTACAATGAAGACGACAACACCTATTACGTGAGTTTCACCGTTCTAGATGCCCCCCCCCCCCCCAAACCTGGCTACAGTAAGATTCAAAATGGGGTACCGCTCGAGGGTCCTGCGTGGGCGTCCTGATCTGGCAGGAATATCCGCAGTGCGGGGATTGGAACATGTAGCTTCATACGACCATTTTGACAATCTTTAAGGCAAGAAACGTATAATGGTAATTTGAACCTGCATCTCCGGCAGACGACTCACACTTGCAAGAGAAATAAATTAACGGCAAAGCGCCACTTTGATGGTTTATGAGCTTGAGTGTAATAATGGGATGATCTTCCATCAGTGTGATTCCTGTTTGCGGTGATGGAGACTGACGAGATTCATCGCTGGCGATTTTATATGTTATCGAGGTTTTAGTTGTTCTTAATATTTATAGCGTGGAGCAAAAAAAGTTGTTTTATTTGTCTTTCTCGGTTTATCTCTCCCTCTCTTCCCTCCCGCAGGCGATGAAAGTGCTGTCCAAGAAGCGGCTGATGAGACAAGCCGGATTCCCACGTAAGCGAGCTTCTCGAGCCAGATGGGCGGCCCGGTGGGGGGGGCACGCTCCATTCAGCCTGGGCCAAGAGGCCCCCGCGCCTCGGCCATCACACACGTGGACCAGTCTGTGCTCGAGGCCCCCCCCCCCCCCCCCCGGCCCCAGCCTGGCGTTTGGTGTTGCCAACCATCTGGGAGCCACCGGATTGCGTTCATCTCTGGAGTCTGACATTTTAACTGTTTGGTCTCTGGGTCGTGATTATGAGCCCCCATAAGGCTGTGGGGGCCAGTTTGAAATAATAAAGATCCCCTGTTGGAATACGCTGGGTAGAGTTGAGCTTTGCGGGCCTCAATTTTGACAGGTGATATTTCGCCAAAGGCAGAGTGTGAATCAGGTGGACTGTTGGGTGATAAGGATGGCCTCTTCTTTTCAGTCTTGACTTATGCCCCCTTGCCCGCAGGGCGGCCCCCTCCCAGAGGAGCAAAAGGGGCTCCGGAGAGCTCAGCCCAAGTCAAGGGGCCCCTTGAACGGGTCTACCAGGAGATCGCCATCTTAAAGAAGCTGGACCACCCCAACGTGGTGAAGCTGGTGGAGGTACGAGAGGAGATTACGGTGAAGCCTGGGCGTTTAGAGCCGGCGGGGGTGAGGTTACCTCCCGCTGTTAATCACCGGCCAGTTTAACACTCTGGTTACTATACACAGGTACATATTGACAGAGTGAGGTAATATCCAAGTCACTGGGGGTATTGATCTTTGTTTTCAGACAAGTACTGTACCGAGGGGACCCATGGGTGTGAGCCACCATGTCTGACTAGAACGTGAAAAGCTCAACTGCTGCTGTTTTGTGGTTAGAAGGCTGGTCCTCCTCACTCCATACTTCGTCCAGTGAAGCTCCAGCGCCGAACTGGGCCACCTCCGCTCTGCCCCAGTTTTGCGTTCCAGTTCATTCCAAAGACGCTCTAGAGCAGTTTTGAGGTCGGGGGCTCTGCGTCATTCTCCTCAAAACCCCGAGCGTTGACCGCACCCATTTCCCAGTGACCCCCATTGCTTTGGATTAGATGGTGTACAGAATGTAGTTGGGTGGAGTCGAAGGGGGGGAGGGGGGTTCACATTTCAGCCCAATTGGCAAAATGCATCATGTGGGCCTTCAGGTTGCCGTGGTGACCAATGGGGTTTGGACCATCTGCTTTGAGAGCCAGACCCAAACAGCAGACTGTCTTCCCATGAGTGGTCCTGTGATATTCTTTTTTTGTGCAGATTACTACCCGGTGTGGATGGATATGGGTTCCGGATGGCTCTCTCAGAGATTTTGGGGGTCATATTGGGGCTGGGTTGGAGGTTTATTTTTTTTTTTTTGGGGGGGGGGGGGTGGTGGTATTTTGTTATCAAGTTGATGCCTGAAGTTATAAAATTTGACTTTCTTAAATTCTGGCATTTCTTGCCAGATACACATTGGGATCTGAAGTGTTGAGCCTTTATCCCCTCAGCACCAAGCCAACTGCTGTCTGCGGTCTGTAAGATGCAGGAGCTGCACCCCTCAGTCGTGAGGCCGCTAACTGAGTCTGTCACCCTCCCTCCCCCAGGTGCTGGATGACCCCAGCGAGGACCATCTGTACATGGGTAACGTTCCTCACAAACTCCATTACACTCACCTAGTGTATCGTATACAATAACGTTTCCGTTTATATACATAGACTTTATGGACAAAAATATTATGACACCTGGCCATTACACCTACAGGAACTTTTATGACATCCCATTCTAAATCCATAGGCATCAATATGGAGTCTCCCCCCCACAACTATAACAGCCACCACTCTTCAGTGGAAGGCTTTCTACAAAATTTTGGAATGTGTCCATTCCAAAGAGCATTTGTGTGGTCAGGCATTGATGTTGGATGTGAAGGCCTGGCTCACAATCTCCCTTCAGGTTGAGGTCAGGGCTCTGTGCAGGCCAGTTAAGTTCTTCCACACCCAACTCACCCAACCTTGTCTTTGTGGACCTTGCTTTGTGCACCGGGATCACAGTCATGCTGGAACAGAAAAGTTCCTTCCTTCCCCAAACTGTTCCCACAAAGTTGGAAGCATAGAATTGTCCAAAATATCTTGGTATGCTGAAGCATTAAGAGTTCCCTTCACTGGAACTAAGGGCCTAGCCCAACCCCTGAAAAACAACCCCATACCATTATTCCTCCTACATCAAACTTTACAGTTGACACAATGCAGTCAGGCAGGTAAAGTTCTCCTGGCATCTGCCAAACCCAGACTCATCCATCAGACTGCTCCAGACTGTGCTTGGCAATGTGAGACTTGCATGCAGCTGCTCAGACATTGGAGTCCATTCCATGAAGCTCCCAAATAAGTTTTTTTTTTTTGTTTTTGCTGTGATTAATGCCAGAGGAAGTTTGGAACTCTGTTGTTATTGAGTCAGCAGACCGTTGGTGACTTCTATGCAACATGCATCGCAACCCCGCTCTGTTACTTTCCGTCGTCTGCCTCTTCGTGGTTGAGTTTCTGTTGTTCCTAAATGCTTCCACTTTGCAGTAATACTACTTGCTGTTGAAATTTCGCCGACTGACTTATTGCAAAGGTAGCATCCTATGACAATGCCACTCGTAAATTCACTGAGCTCTCCACAATGAACCATTCTCTCGCAAATGTTTGCAAACCTGATGGCATGTATAGGTGCTTGATTGTATACACTTGTGGCAATGGGTCTGAATGAAACACCTAAATGATTAAGAGGCGTGTCCCAATACTTTTGTCCATATGATATTCATACATATGCGCATAAATACATAAATTCCAAAGTGACATTTACTGTTTATTGCTCTATTAATTTGATATCTGTGGCAACATCTCAGCTGGAATTGCTTAAATTGTGTCTTTGTTCTGCAAATATTTTCTGATTGAACAATTAGCCTTTTAACGCCGCCTTATGGCATTTCCGTCTCTCTCCCCAGTGTTCGAGCTCGTCAAACAAGGGTGAGTACACCTTCCGCAGCCTTGGCACCCCCAAGTGGCAGAACGTGTCATGAGCTCTAATGTGGGCTGACCCCAATCTCACACCCCCCCGCTGGCAGCGCTGTGATGGAGGTGCCCACAGAGAAGTCACTAAACGAGGACCAGGCTCGCTTCTACTTCCAGGACCTGCTCAGGGGAATCGAGTACTGTGAGTGGGCGACCTGGGGGGGCCTCGCTGGGGGGTCAGGCCCAGCTGGTGCCGCTGTTAGCATTAGTGCGCTAACTTCTTTGTTGACATATGATTGCGATCAGGGCACCGGCAGCCCATTACTTGAACTATTTGTTCTACCTAAAGCAAGAGGCACGTATAGGGTGATGCAGTTCCTGTGTGGCTGTTTAAATTTATTTAAAGGGATCCTCTGGAAATGGGCTTGACAGATAAATCACAGCTAAGCCAATCGGTAAATCTTGATTCGCAAGAGACCCCGGGTTGAAACCATTTAGCTTCTAGCCGTATTAACTGTGGGTCATTACCACCCGACACGATGCCTCTGAAGAGTAAGTGATGCCCCACCCAATTCATTTAACTGTTTGTCCCCCCCCCCCCAGTGCATTACCAGAAGATAATCCATCGGGACATCAAGCCGTCAAACCTCTTGGTGGGGGAAGATGGACATGTAAAGATCGCCGACTTCGGTGTCAGTAACCAGTTTGAAGGAGCAGATGCTCTCCTGACCAGTACGGTGGGGACTCCAGCCTTCCTGGCCCCTGAGGCCCTTTCCGAAACCAGGAAGAACTTCTCTGGCAAGGTAAATCTAGCTAGCATCGCCCCCTGGTGGCCTTTTTCTTTTTTGGCGAATTGAAAGGCACACCAGCCCAGCATGTGACGTTAACATTGAATGAGAATTAACTAGGATTAGAAAGGCAAAAAAAAACTGTTTAATTATTTTGATGATTAACTTCTTTTTTTTTTCTTTTGTGTTTTTATCTTTCAGGCCTTGGATGTTTGGGCCATGGGAGTAACTCTGTATTGTTTCGTGTTCGGAGTGGTAATTTCTATGTTTTTTGCCTCTTATCATAATGTCTGATGCTTGATCAGTATACATTCCAGTTTAAGTCTGTGCTTTTAACACGAACAATGATTTGCCCTCTTGGCACCTGTATCCATGGCTACACATTCCACATCATCCCTTATCAGGCTTCCATGTGTTTTCCCATTGAACAGCTTCCTGTCTGGGAGCCAGATATTTCCTGTATAGTATATAGTGTTAGTGCTCCAGCGTAGCAGAACAGCTGCAGCGTTTCTTCAAAGACTCAACTGGGAGACTTGAAAAGCTTCTCTGTACTTGCTGACTTCCTTCTGCTAAATGCTCATGGCCGACGCAGACCCCCCCATCTATGGGTCTCGGCTCCCGCCTGAACTGCACCGGCGGCCTGATCCTTCAGCCTCTTCTGTGATCTTCCTGCCTTTCCCCCTCCAGTGTCCCTTCATGGACGAGCGGATCCTGAGTTTGCACCAGAAGATCAGGACGCACCCTCTGGAGATTCCGGAGCAGTGGGTGCCCACGGACATGCACGCATGTACACACACACACACACACTCACACATACACACACGCGCAAAGTTGCCATTGAGTTCCTGTTTTACCCTAATTATTTCAGCCTTCATTGACACCAGTCAGACACCAAACAAAATCTTCGTGGTCCACTCGCGTAGGAACCCACACAATGAATGGGCAAAGAGATCGCTTCATCCATCCGGCCTCAAACTGCTTATCCTGACCAGGGTGAGGGAAGGTGGGACCTGGAGCCTGTCGCAGGCTGAGCTACACCCTGGATGGGATGCTAGTCCATCGCAGGACACATAAATACACTCACACACAACTCGCACATGTTTTATGTACAATATAATATGAGGGGCGGCATGGTGGTGCAGTGGTTAGCACTGTTGCCTCACACCTCTGGGACCCGGGTTCGAGTCTCCGCCTGGGTCACATGTGTGTGGAGTTTGCATGTTCTCCCCATGTCGCCGTGGGGTTTCCTCCGGGTACTCCGGTTTCCCCCCACAGTCCAAAAACATGCTGAGGCTAATTGGAGTTGCTAAATTGCCCGTAGCTGTGCATGTGTGAGTGACTGGTGTGTGAGTGTGCCCTGCGATGGGCTGGCCCCCCATCCTGGGTTGTTCCCTGCCTCGTGCCCATTGCTTCCGGGATAGGCTCCGGACCCCCTGCGACCCAGTAGGATAAGCGGTTTGGAAAATGGATGGATGGATATAATATGAAATTTACTCTGAAATCAAATACAGTGTCTTTACAGGCAGGTCTCTTTGTTTCCACAGTGCAGATGTGTCTGAGGATTTGAAAGACTTGCTCTTTAAGATGCTGGACAAGAATCCTGAGACCAGAATTACGGTGCCCCAGATTAAGGTCTGACTCCTCCCCCCTCCTTCGACTCCATGTCCACCTTCCTGTTTCTGTGAGCATCTGTGAAGATCTGTGTCATTCTGCACTGCGCACTTACATGTGGAAGAATCCGGAATATTTTAAAGCGGACCGAACGTTTTTTTATTAATTTTGCGTGATTCATAAAATATACCAAGAATTTCGTGTTGCATGATGAACCTCCACTGTCCTCCATTGCCAGGTGCACCCCTGGGTGACCAGGCACGGTGCTGAGCCCTTGCCCTCTGAGGATGACAACTGCACCCTTATCGAGGTGACTGAGGAGGAGGTGGAGAACTCTGTTAAGCACATCCCCAGCCTGGCCACAGTGGTATGTCCTTTAAGCCACGCCTCCTGTTGAATGACTGACAGCTTGTCTGCCTATCAGGAGCTGTGGGCTGTATCATCAAATCTTTAAAATATGGATGGAGAAACTTCCTGCTTGGCCTTGTGGGTTTTTTTTTTGCACGTTTTCAGTCAAATCCTGGCTTAATCAGCCAAATCAATGGTTAATTATCTCTGCTAATTACGCTGATGAATCTCCCTTCAGAATTTTAATGCTTCCCAAATCACTGAAATCTGCAGATGTGCTCTGATCATTTGGTGGAAAAACAACAGAGATTATAAAGTGATTAGGCTGGAGCAGAAACGCGCACGTTCAGCTCACCGGGGAGCTGGACGCGCTTGTCATGGCGGAGCTGAAATAAACCTTTATTAGGCTGTGTTAAAATACCAGGCTGATTAAGCTGATTGAGTGCGTACCGAGCCCAGTGCGAGCTCTGACGTTCTCTGAACGTTCCTCTAATGTCGCTCCTGTGTCCCCCCTCCCCAGATTCTGGTCCGGACCATGCTCCGGAAACGTTCCTTTGGGAACCCCTTCGACTGGGGCAGGAGGGAGGACCGCAGCCTGTCTGGGACTGGGGGCATACTGACGTGAGTCCCTGACTGGACTGGGGGGGGGGGTCTAGCGATTTAGCTTCCTCACAATCACATAAGCTGATGAAACTGGCTTCAGTGTAATAATATTATATTTCAAAGCCAGATACCCCCAAATCCTAAATTAATAAAACGTTCAATATTGTTTTTCAGCATAACGTGCATTTAGTTATACATCTAGAAGACGGCTGGGAGGCTCATTAAAGGGTGGCGGTTGAGTTTTGGGACAGTGATGGTGGGTGGGGCTGAGAGATGCTTCATGTTGACAGCCAGCAAACTGCATGTCACCCTTCATAAGGCCTAATCGCTAGAGAAAAATACGGCCTCTTCCTGGCTGCTCGGGAGTTGGTGTTCAGTGGTGCCAGTCGGCCAGCCTGCTTTTGCACACGCCGTCTCTCACAGCAGCAAACCCTGTCGCCGTTCCTCTCTCCCTCCCACGCTGTAGCCGAGGCAGGACAGGCAGTGAGAAACAGTGCTACATTCAGGGTCGCGCAAGGTAAAAGGTCACTGTGCCCAGACACTGCATGAGCCTCGCTCCTGAACGCATGGGGTTTACGCCTCAGCACTGCCCCCTCGTGACCAATGCCTAGGTCAGCATGAGAACCCCTAACCAGCACAGGCTTCCTCATTCCCATGCATGCAACAATGAGGAATCCCATTTCCCTCCCCTAACAATAGTAACAGCAATAACCACTGCCCTGCCTTTGTCTCCCATCTGACTAGAATGTACAGTGTGGCTTGCTGCAGGTTTTGCGAAACTGGCATGTCGGGGACAGTTGCGTTACACACTAGCATGTGTAAGGAAGGGAAATAAGGGCCTCTTCTTTTAGTGTGTGTTTTGCTGCATGGAAACGGAAGGCTTCTACTTCCAGTATCCCTGCAGGATTGGTGCCTCTAAGGAGTAAACGACAGCACATTTTCGTAGGTGTTAGCTGGGTTTAATCTCCGCTGATAGCATCTCGCACACAGTAGGGTAAGGTATTCAGCACCAGCCTGGCCAGCCACTTACAGGTGTTTCGATGGTTGTAACCCTCTCCCAGGAAGCAGGAGAGTGGAGACGGCCTAAGGAGCATGGACCTGCTGTTCGTCAGTGAGGACGACGTGCTCTCCTGATCTCCAGAGGGCCCCTCGCTCCCGCGTCCTCACTAGCGCTTTGCTTTGGGGTTTGTGACCTTGGCATCTGGGTGGGGCACGCCAGACATCTTTCATTTTGCACTGTTGTTCCATCCCCCCGCCACTAGAGGGGGTTCGACTAGCATGAAGCTCGTCGTCGGCACCCTCCATTTGACTCCCCTGCTTTGCTAAATGCAAACACACACACACACACGCAGATGTTCCCTATTCCTGTCATATTCAAGGGCCCTGGAGGTATAGATGTGAGTTTTTCCTTTTTTTCCGCTTCGGTCAGTATCCCGTCTGGTGCGGATGGATTGCTGGACGATGAATGTGTAGCCTGCCCTTTGGGTTGGCCATCTTGTACCATACTACATATTTATAAGTGACTAAGACTTGTGTACAGTAATGGGTAACGGAAAACAAAACGATATGCATATCCTTCTCAGTTGTTAAATACTGTTTATGCTGTAGGAGTATGATTTTATTCAGGTGATTTGGGAAAAAAAACTCTGCTTTTACCCTCAGTACAAAGGAATCTGGTTTGAATCCCTTTGAACTTTCATAAAAGGACGACACAACAGTTGGAGGACAAAAAACTGTGTCCGATTCTCCGATCCGAGTACAAAAAGCAGCATCCAAGACGCATGTAAAGTTGCTTTTGCTGTCAAACGGATAGACCTTATACAGCTGCAATAAACACACCTGCCGCCTGTTACACATGGCTGTATAATATTATGTACAAACCTGTTGCAATTAGGGGCGTAAATTGTAAGCCACGTGGTAAATTGCCACAATACGATTCAGTTAAAATTTTGCAGGGCAGCAGCAAATTAACATCAGGTGACATTTGAATTGCTACTGCGATACAGTAAGATTTGACTTGGTAATACATGATCGATATTCAATACAATGAAACAAGCTAATTTTAGAATTTGCATTCAAAATGACTTAACATTACATGTTTAATTTCAACAACAGAATATGTTGAAAAATATCCATCTCAAACACAAATGTCTGCACAGGAAACATTCCGTCTTGTATTTGTACTTCAACAGGAAGAAACTATTTCTGGATAGCTTATTCTGAGGGTGTACTAAAGTACATAAAATATACTGTAATGTAGTGCTCTTTATTCTCAATGAAGGCGAGTCTCTAGATTTCATTGTGCAAGATCTTTTCCAGCAGCATTTTACCATATCGTCATGGTTTAACGATATGAATCTATTTGTTAATTGTCAACTGAATTGTACCATGGCCTTAACAATCAATATATCATTTAGAATTAATGAATCGTTACACCCCTAGTTGCTATGGCTCCATCCTTCTTTGAATTCCCTCGACATGAAGTATGTGCTGTCATCTTTTAATGCTTTGCTGTCCCCGACTTTCAAAGACCTCTGTGTAAAATTTGACACACCAAGTAGGCTTAGCACCTACTCTATGGTCTTTTTGCGCCCTGGTCTGGTTCTAGCTTTGCTTTCAGGCACTTAATTTGGATCTAAACTCCAAAAAAATCTCACTCTTTGCTGCCTGTGATTTTTTTTTTTCCTGGGGTTAAAATAATTCTTTATGGTTTCTTGTAAGGCGCGTGATGGAGAGGCTTAAACCAAAAAACGTACTGTGGCGAATTTTAATTCAGGACTAAAAACGTAAACCAGCTAATCCAGTGGGGCCATGAAGGCAGAGCAGAGAAGATCCAAACCAGTAACCTGTACTGTCAACTAATATTTACAATAAAAAAAAACCAAGGTGTAGAATTAACGTCACTTTTAATGTAACTTCACCTGAAGTGTATGTTATACAGTATAAAGAAAGTGGTATCTGTTTAGGGTAAATGTATGCACATATTGTATATATACTCTACTGTGTGTGCATACAATGACTGGCATTTATATGATACATACTTTGTTACTCTTTCATAAGGCTGTATGTAATTGCACAGGCACAGAAAAACTGCACTTTGAGCAGGTGTGGGTAAGTTAAGAATATGATTCCTGTGACCCTTAAAGGACGATGCTTACCCGTCACCTCCATCATGTCCCCACGTCCACGGGGGGTACCTGGATGTTAGTGTTAGCAAGCAAACCGACAAGTATGCTCACGAGTATGCCGACAAGCATGCTCACGAGTATGCCGGCAAGCATGCCGACGAGTATGCCGACGAGTATGCCGGCAAGCATGCTCACGAGTATGCCGACGAGTATGCCGGCAAGCATGCTCACGAGTATGCCGACGAGTATGCCGGCAAGCATGCTCACGAGTATGCCGACGAGTATGCCGGCAAGCATGCTCACGAGTATGCCGACGAGTATGCTCACGAGTATGCCGAAGAGTATGCCGGCAAGCATGCTCACGAGTATGCCGACAAGCATGCTCACGAGTATGCTGACGAGTATGCCGACAAGCATGCTCATGCTTCCTCATGACCAGTACATGTGATGAAGCGGGGGTAAGGGGGTCACACACAGGGGCTGAACCACTGGTACTTCTGCCCTGGCTTTAATTGTCCCTGCATGTAACTCTCCAAACAATTCCACACTTTGTATACTGGACGTGCTGTTTTTACCTATTAATGTACTATGCATAACCAAATTTTACTGAATGGTGCAAATTCTCGACCCTGTCAGCCTGTTTATTATCGTTGTTACCTGATAACTGAGTTGCTCTGGTGAAAGTTCACTTAGGACTGTAAATTGTGCCATATTTTGATTGCTTCATTGCTGACCTTTATAATAAACCTGTACAATGTAATAGTGAATTTAACTATACCAGGATTAAACCTAGAAATAACATTTAAACACTAATAGTGGTATGAAAACGGGGAGTGGGCAGTCACGTGGCGAACCTGTCAAAGGCTGTTTGTTTGGACTGGCATATGGCACGCTGGCCTCCACGTTTTAGACCAGTGCGCCGTTTGAAATGTCCCAAATTCTAAACTAGACCATGTCGTGCCAGAACATTGTTGAAATTGGCCTCTTGCATAAAAAGGTGGACTTCGTGTCATCAGAAATGTTAGTTCACACTAATTAAATTCTCTAGCCTCCAGATCTTTAGCAAGAGATTTTTGTTGTACTTGTCAGATGCCATTTTGTGTATATACACTATGTATGAGCAAGTAGGTTAAGGGCTTGACCTCTGACCTTTAAGCTCCCTCCGCGGCCTCACGCCAAATACCGCATCCCACAGCACGCAGGGCCTCGTTTGACCTTTGCTCGTTCTTCTCCGAGACTCCGCCCACTCCCACCTGAAGGGCTATGATCATGGTGACCTTCCTTCTCCGAAACTGTAGTGCACTGCTTTCCATAGTTAACCTAGTGTGCAAGCAAACAACTGCATGCCAACATATCGCCATACTTACAAACGCATGTTTTTTTTTTTCTCCTTTCCTGTGGTGAATGAAGGATTTGCCAATGATCTGATACTTCACTAATCTATACATATTGTATCTGGTTGATAATTTGAATAAAGTACAGTTGCCTTTAAGCAAATTGTGGGTGAGCTCTTTTCAGTTTCAATGCTTTGAATACATTGAACCCAATTTGTTTAACTGTAACATCACATCAATTCTGGAAAATGATTAATTATTGCCATTATTTGTACCAGGAGCCCAAATTGTAATGAACGGGGATGGTAAGAACTCATGTAATATTAAATCCCACTCCTTCTATACATTTAATTAAATGCATAAATTAAACACTGAATTGCAATAGGTGAGATCAGCCTTACACACACACACATATCTGTTAACATTGGTATCAAAATCTAAACACAGACATCACTATAGCATACTGTCATTTGACTACATGATTTGTTTCATTAACATATGCAGATAACATTGATACAAGTTAACCTGATTTAAACAGTATTATGTTAAAATATTACAGTTCGTGGGCTACTGAATCCGAGTTGCAGTTCGTGCACCAAAATGCTGAATCGGCGCCTTCATTTGCTCTTATCGTCCATCTGCCATGTCCGTCTCCAGCAGTGTTCCTTAGGGAGTTTCTTCAGAAAGCTGATGAAAGATGTGGGAGGTTCTGATCAGGACACTTTCAATGAAAGGAACATCCGACCGGAATCTAAATGTCAGCATACTAACTAAGCTGGAGGCTACTCACCAACTCAAAATCATCCACGTATGAGTATTTATGCTCCTTGTATATGTTCTTCTTCTTCATGAAAGTCAATACTATCCAATCACATACAACCGTAACCTTTAAATAAACAGTTATTAGCTTCATGCTAGAATCATGTGGTGACTGAACACTGACATATTTACCATCTCATGGCAGAAGGCAAGTTTAATTCCTGCCCCTAATCAAAATCTAGCTCTTACACACCGCTCTGGTAGAAACTGCATTACTTGGTTAAACGTTTCATCATAATGAAATGAAATAATATTTATTTGCCGTTTGTACAAGTAAAGGTATACAGACATAGGGGAGAGTGAAGCTTGGGTTGAGAGTTCCCCGGTCAGCGCTTTATTGAGCACCCCCTGGGGCATTTTTCGGGGGGGGGGGTAAGGGCCTTACTGAAGGCCTCGATGGCAATGTGACTTTTCTGCTGAGCTAGAGATTAAAACTGACAACCTTCCGGCACAGACACCAAACCACTGAGCGGTACACCACCCCGATATTAAGGTCATGTCCTCACATGCTGTTTAAAAAGGCACCTACCAGACCCAGGAGGGCAAGTCCTGCACCAACATTTAGCAGCATCGGTACAACGTTGAACTTGCCTGCCTGCAGCAAAGAAACACCAGTCACCAGCAAATGATGTAAAATTAACTTCTCATTGGGTTTTTACAGGTGTGCCGTCACCTCAGATCAAGGGTTACAAAGCAGCACCATCCACTCCTTCACCGCCAGGCCATCTTTCCTGTACCTGAGAGTGGACCCACCTTGCCAAATACCATGACGTCGAACCGAATGCCAAACGCTTTGATTAATGTCCTGGTTTCAACTTCACCGTCCCTGTAATACTTTGCAAATCTGTCAAGCAAGTGAGAATGGTTACTGTAATATCCTCAGACCAAAAAAATGCCTCTACCTTCATGTTACATACTCAGCATCCCATTTCATGTAGGGAAAATCACTGTTTCAGTTCCTTTTATATAGGGAAGACTAAAACTACTGAAACAAAAGGCTATATATTTGACTTACTTAGAAACGGGGATGATTCCTCTTGGAGGTTGAAATCCTAATCTTACATCAAAAATTATAATGCAAACTCCAAAGCTCATTTTATATTTCAGTAGTCATGGAAACCCAGTAGGTCAGTGATGAGTCTACAAGCTCAGTGATGTGTCTACAAGCTCAGTGATGTGTCTACAAGCTCAGTGATGTGTCTACAAGCTCAGTGATGTGTCTACAAGCTCAGTGATGTGTCTACAAGCTCAGTGATGTGTCTACAAGCTCAGTGATGTGTCTACAGAATGTCTTCTGGGGCCTCGTCAATATTAATGTATGGATAGTACTTTGCTTCTTAAGGTCAGCAATGTCTAACAGTTCAAAGCAAGCACTACCAAATGAATAAATTACCAGTGTAATTTTTCCCATCATTCAACACTCCAGCTGACCCTATACATATATTGACGACACGGGCATAAGTCACCCATACATCCTACATACCGGAAGCTGTACCCAGGTGCCACAGTGTTCTCCGGGTCCTTGTTGTCCAGGCGTCGGAAGGTGTATTTAGGAACGCACCAGCTCTCTGGCATGTCCAGGTCACAGTCCCACCTAATCTGGATGCCCATCACCCCGCCCTGTGTGGAGAGACCAAAGATATGCTACAAGGAATCTTGTCTGGTCTCAAGCGACACTAGACTGGTTCAGCAATACAATATCAGATAACAACCAAAAAGCAAACTGTCGAAACTGACATTTACAGCCATGTCCTGAAAATCTTCCTGGGCCTCGGAGACAATGTCCCTGAGCCTGAAGATGGGGCAGTCCGGGTCGGTGGTGCGGCTGAACACACAGTTTGTCAGGTAGGTGCTGTTGACATGGGGCAGGATGTTCCTTCTGCATGACAACGAAATGATGGAAATAAAAGGATGACACGATACGGGAGGTTCACGTGAAAGACACGTCTGTGGACTGCAGGAGGGGAACCCAGAGAAAACCCACACGCAGAACACGGAAACGCACAGAAGTACAAATAAATATAAAGTAGATGCTCAAAAGGAACACATGAGACTTATTATTATTAATAATAATTATTATTACTACTAGTAGTAGTCTTATTACTATTAGTTGGCGTACAACTCCAGGTCATCATTAACTAGTTACATTAACTAGTACCCCGATGAACTCCTGAGCCAGAAGACGGACCCCAAAAATTCTCCAAAAAATCAGTGTCCTTACTACCAGACAAATACGATATACAGCCTCTCCCAGGGTTACGATGGGGTTACGTTCCAATGAACCTATCGTAAGGCGAAAGTTCATTTTAATACAGTAAACCTAACCTAACAAACACCATAGCCTAGCCTAGCTTAATCTCTCATGTAATGTACTGAATAATGTACTGAAAGTGAAAAACCATCTACCCATCATAAAGCTGAAGTATCGTAATATGGACCATCGTAACCAGGAGAGTATCTGTATTGCTAAAGAGCCACATGTTTAAAAAAAAAAACAAAAACTGTATCATCAGTTTTTTTAAGGTAGGAAAACCAATAAAAAGCACCTACAACTCACCTGCTAAAGTTGAATTTGGGATATCGGATGTGATTTTTAATCAGAACGGTGAAGTTTTCAGCTGCTACCAAGATTGGCGGTCTATGAGAATTGGGCCGGCAGTGTGTGGGGGGGGGGGGGGGGGCAGACACAAGTTTAAAACCAAACAACCTATGTTATGTACTATGATATGAAGCAAGTTTTACATACACAGACTCTACTCAATAGCACTGGGTTAACTAGTTTAACAGCTTAATCCTGGTTTTTGCAATCACATGTACTACAACGGTGGATATGAATTCCCATGGTAATATACCTTGCTTAATAGTGAACTACAGTTCGTAGTATGCAAAAGTAGGAAGCAAGCTTCAAGAAGCCTTGCTAAGCCAGTACACTCACTCCATAACACTCTCTTCAGGTAATCTGGATTCATGCAAAGAATGTTACCATAACCTGAAAAAGCCACCGTGTGCCAGTCACAATGGTCATTACTCACTCTGGTGGGTCTGCATCCTCTTCCAACGGACACCAGGCCAAAACCTCACAGGTCTTGGCTGAGGCCGAGTAGTTCACACACCTGCCCGTCTGCACACCTGCAGAGGTCGTTTGAATGGTCATCACCAATAGACACAGGTCTCCTCTTCTTCATGTCCCTCACACTCTTCATTTGCCATGGACTGTATGCACCATGCACTCTGGATTCCCCGACATACACTAATTACATGCTGCCTCTGAATTTCATTTCTTGCCCTTATACATTTTCAACTTGTGTTCATAGTCAGTGCCCATCAGAAGTACACCCCACGGAGGATTATTGGCGATGACATGACCAACACATTCACCTAACCTTCAGCCCATTCCCAGTAGTGTGTTGCTGAAGATCCACTGCGAGGCTGATCCACTGACAAACTGGAAATCCACTGTGGGATGTTTGATCCATCCAAGACTTTTATTCGGAAATTGCACGGCATTGCCGGAAGTGACATCACTCACTTCTGTTTAGAAGAAGTATGGCTTTTGATTGCTATGTTTAGACGTAGGGGGATGGTTTTGTTAGCTATTGTATGGCTGCTACAAAATACACTTTGTTGTTACTGCTTCTGGTTAATAGTTTAATTCATTGGCATCTGCACATTGCTCTGATCTACTAAACAACAAACAAACAAATTTATTTTTATATAGCGCATTATCACAACTCCCTAGAAGGAAGAAACCTTGGGAGGGACCAGACTCAAAGGGGGAGCCCATCCTCCAGGGGCCGGCAGGGATAGTCAAACAGTGTTATCATACCACTTACATATATAGAGAACGTTAGCCTAAATCCAACTACTAATTGTTTTGCTGTTTTTTGCATTCAATAAATGTCCCCCACTCAAAAGACCATAATTGTATACTCAATCGTTTTCACAGTGTTTTGTGTCCGATTTTGACCAACAGATGCACAGGTCGATTTGGATAAGAAAGACTTGAACAAGACGGACATCGGAGTAGCGCCTGTCTATCTCAACCCTTTCCAATAATGTTTAGCATCATCTCAGAGAAATACAAGTTACATATTACACAGCAGAAGCACAATCTACATAGAAAGACATACCTTCCATTAAACAATCATTCCTTAACGGTACAACGTTATTTAAAACTCAAGAGGGTGTAGTTTTCCCACATATTCAATACAATTAACAATAACTGTAAAAATTAACTTTTTAAATAGTGCACATTATCAGTTGAAATGTAAAAAAAATCTGCCGCATTGAATAAACAATAAATCCAGAGGCATGACAGTGGCCTTCCGGTCTGTCAGTGGATCTGACTCACAGTGAATCAGCAGCCAGACGCTTATTCTGCTTATTCAGCACATTTGGGGGGGGGGGGGGGGAATAAATAGGAAGTTCAAGGCTACACAGCCAGTTAGCACAGATCATTTGTGAGCAGTTCTCTAGCAGTGCTGGAGTGAACTTTCAGGAAAATACCTTTAGTGTAATCAACAGAAAGTCTAGTCTGTCATACTGTAATCACTGTAAAAGGTGGATATTTAATTAGCCTGTTCACTCCTTATGTGGGGTTGGTCATTTGATGAAATATTTTTCCTTTACTGCCATTGCCATCATTTTGTTTGTGGCACTGATAAGTGCTAACTACTAAAACACAAGAAACCACAACTTGAGTGAAAATGTAGTTTATATGTTAAATGTATTTTCATTTATCTTATTGTTCAGTTCTCCATGGAATGCATCTTGTTGCTGGAACATCTAAAGTTCCCCTCACAGGATGAATTAAGTCTCTATCTTAGGGCTTTCTCGTGTTCGTGACGGGCAAACATAAGATTGATAAATGTGTCCCAATGATGCCATGTTTTTAAGCTGAAAACAGCCCCAGCACCGGTATCCTTGGGGAGGCCTCACCATTCCCGCGTGTGTCGCTGAACCCCGCCATGCAGTCGCTATCTGATGAGCAATTAGCTGTCGCACTTGGAATCTGAATAACAGACAATACGGGCAAACTTCACGCTCACCATAAACGAGACTCTAAGAATGCGCTTTTTGGTTGTTTTTTTAAAAGCCATGTTTTCTGCCTCTGGAAAGACAGAGAATGGATAGAGTAAAAGAAGAAATACCGTAGATGCACCTAAAACCTGCTCACTGGGCTGCTTATTGGGTGGAGGCAGGGCACAGGTGGAGGCAGGGCACAGGTGGAGGCAGGGCTATCTATCCAAACTGCTTACCTCAGGGCAGTGACTCTGATTTTGACCTGGGGTGATGATCATGTTGGTCATGACGAAGAAGGAACTCTCTTCCTATGAAAACAAGGGTGTGGGGGGGTGTGGGGAGGAGCAAAGTTATTTTCTCAAGTTTTGAAAAAAAAAAATAATAATAATTAATTGTAATTAAGTGTTTCTCAAATCGGTCTTAGGGGACCCTTCCAGGACCCTCCCCCCAGCAGACTAGGTTTTCACTTTCCCAGCCCCCAGTATGGAGGTCATAGGGAGCAAAAATGTGCACTGCGTTGCAGGGATCTGTTGCGGAGCAAAAGCGCGGGCCGTCTGGGAATCCCCGAGGACCAGGTTAAGAAGCAGCGTATTAAGACAAAGTATGAAAATAAATCATAAACAGGGCGACATGGCTGAACGTGGTGAAGGATGCAATGATTCAGATACAGCTGGTCTGAGCCGTGCAGCCTCTCACGGCGATCCACTTCCGCTGGAACACCCCCCAGGGCCCATTTTTTCAGGGAACTTTGGCTCGACCTTCATTCCAAGTTTCAATTCAAGCAATGGCAACATTTTTCATTTAAATTATCATCAATATTACTAGAAATTATGACACTATAGTCTATAGCTTCAGACCGGACAGTGCGGAATCATTCTCTGCTGACTGGTGTATTGAGCTGATGGCCTGAAAGTGGTTAACTTACAGCTGCTAGTCGCACAGATTTACACCGCCAGTGACCCCCACCTCAGACGGCAAAGTCTAGACACCAGGAGTGAGTGCTGGGCTCGGGCTGGGGGTACAATATGGTGGATATTCTACCTCCTTCTCGGGCTTAGTTGGTACCTGAGGGGGGATGACGTAGTCAGCCACGTCCCACACTCGCAGACCCATTGCTGTAGCGTTTGTCACTGCAATGCCCTTGACCTTGGTGGTGACAGAGCTCAAAACAGTGTCAGTCTCCTGGTAGCCTTTCTTCAGCACACATACATACCTGTGCAAATGACACAGTGTGGGAAAGGGGTAAAGTTACAGTCTGAAAACATTCACCCTATACTAAAAAGAAGGAGGTTGGTTTCCAAGCAGGTGGTAGTCGTCAGAGACCAAATTTCCCGCCCACCATGACGCTCGCAGTCTAGGTTACACGGCCGCCAGCTCACATGCATCTGGCGTGACAATCACGCTTTAAGACTCTCACGCACAGGCAAAAGATATATATTATTCCATTATAAACCTAAAATAAGCTACATCTAAAGCGTTGGGAGTCGTTTGCAAGTCCTACCGTCTAGTTAGAAGGTAATATAACCCTTACATGCGTGTAAATACGAATGCCAGCTGACTAAAGTCGACAACCTTTATTTATCCGACAGATTTAAAAGGCTAAGCATTAAACACTCAACCGAATAGTAACCTGTAAGAATCGTTCCTCAGTACGCAGCAGAAAAGTCGGGTAATTAAGTGAATGACTGAGAGAACCTGGTTGCCAAAAAAAGAGAATTAACCAGCGACGTTTGGTTCCCCGATCTAATTTTAACCAAATGCTCAAACGTAAACGTCACGTATCCACACCTAAGAGTTTGTTTGCATTGTGCCACCTGAATGTAAATTTAAAATCGGATCAGATTTTTTTTATTGTAAAAATATGTCAGAATTTAGCTATAGATTGTGTTTTGTTTCGCCGGCACAAACCTACCCGATCACGTATCCAATGATTACAGCCTGAATAAATCGGTTGATCGCTCCTACTTTCCTGCTTCGGATCAGCAGTATTTTTGGTGTCGCGTACTCAAAAAAACACGTCCATATCCAAGTGTAACACCCCCCATCTTGGGACATGTCTGCCCACTATTTTCCAGTCGTTGTTACGTGCGTAGGGCCCAGTCTCGGAGGTAATTAACACATCTGATTGAACTTCCCCCTTTTCCCCTTCCGAATTGCCTCTGGAAGTCAGTCGATTTCCGCGTTTTACGAAACTTAACAGGGAACAGAACAACGCGAGTGAATCGGATGTGGTTTTAAGATAATCACACCAAATGATCAGAAGCATTATGAGGGGAGATCGAGTGAGTCCCGTCCAAGAATGGGAAGTAAAGGCTACAAACCGGATAATTTTAGCCTAAAGCATACCAGCGTTTCCGAATCGCAGTTTCTTCATTGCTGGTTCGACTCTGATCGCTGCTTCGGAAATCGGTGAAAATAATATCCCCGGGCATTACTTAGACAGCGGATGAATTTCGCATCCAGATCACTTTAATGTTTATCAGCGCAGCCTACCCCAGTTAACAGCATATTATTTGTTCTTGGAACGTTTACCGAACATAAGGATAACGGTATGGAAATGTTCAAAGTGTACAGTTTTCAATGATGTCCCCAGAACGTTACCCCGCTACTACAATTACCGCTACAACTAAGAATAATAATGTAGCAACAAATGAAATGCGTGGGAGAGCAAGGGCGTGGGGTCAAGGCTGTATATATAACAATATTTTCCAATATTAATTTTGTTAAAGGGATGTTAAAAGGATGACATGGATAGAACCGTTGTTTAAATGTAAACATGAAAATACCGTTGCATTACAGTAATGTTCTCTGCCAGCATGGAGAAGAGCTTCACATAATTAGCTGGGACAGTGTCACATTTTGCATTTGATAGATACTGCTTATATATAGTTAAAACTGCGTGGAAAGCACCTTTGCTGATATAAGGCATTGTATATGGGAGTGCAGTAGCTCCCAAACTCAGTTTAACGGGTTTCCAGTTCTTTCTAACCTCAGACACAGAGTACAAATTTGTTTAGTTAATCCACTTGTTAGTAAAATGAGGTAATGTCTGAGTAGCCTGAACACTCAAAGTTGAACAGGTACCTGATAACTCCAGGGCTAAGATCGATGCACAATAATATTTTGCATAATATAATATAAACCACTGGTGCTAAATTCAGCCACAAGCCTTGGTGCGCTTGTGGATTTTCATCCTAAGTGATGTACTGGAAAATATTCAGTTATCTAAAAGCCGGCTAATTTGACACTAAATGCTATATAATGAAAATGGGATAAGTCTATTGAATTATTGACTATATCGCTTTTGGGGAGTAAAGTTTGTCTCACGTGAATTTGTCCATTAACATTTCTTCATAAAATAGGAGTTATACAAAACATAGCCGAAAAAGCCATTTAGTTAAACCGGAGTTTTTAGTTTGCTGGACAAAATACTGCCATAAAAAAATCTTCTAAAGCACTTTGAATTCAAGGTTAATAGGGAGTTTACGTTTTAAGTTTGAGTCAACAATAGGAGACTGTGCAGTATTATCTCAAGTCAAAGTTCACTTCGTTTATAACGAGTTTCAGAAAACTGAGACCCATTAAAGTGTAACAGAACAGAGTGTATATAGTTATATGGTTTTAGATGCATTTTATCCACCACCTTAAAAATTCTGTAATATGCATACATTTAGATACATTTTAGTATTGAAACATACTTTAATACCCGTTACGAAATGCCACTTGTTTATTAGAAATTACATAATATCAGAAAAAAATACAAAATGGCTTCATAAAAGCAATTATGTTACTATTATTCAACAGCTGCAAATTCTCCTTCATTGAGTGGAAAAGCTACACATATCACAGTAGTTAAAGCATTGTGAACACAGGAAACATCTGGGTGAAATTTAATCTGCTCTGACCCCTTTTCTGGGGAACTTTTGGCCAGGGAAATTCCATGAAATCTTGGTATGAATAATGTGATTTACGACCTATTCTTTTAAAATGACAAACTCCCATATCACGCCATGTCACCGAACGCCAAATGTCTACATGCAAACACAAACTAGCTGATAGCCGATCATTTTAAACAAAAGCAAGATGACACATAGATTTTTAGGATGAAAGACAAAACTGCACTTATACTGCATAGACCTTGAAATTACCACCTAAAATGGCATCTCTCTGTCGAACCTTGTTATCCCTTCAAAGACTTATGACCAAAAAACAGGAGCTTTACGTCCATCTAATCTGTATGCTTATAATGCCAAATACAGAAACAAGTATTTACGCATACTTGGAGTAAATCATATACGTACAAGTCAGTATTGGCGTAATCAAATCAAATTTTGATACACATTTTGGCACCATTGCAGGTATTTGGTTGTGAGAGATAGATCAGTACAGCAGACTGTACAAGAACCTAGCAATGGACTCAAAGGAATAACTTTTTGATCTTGGGCTTGAATATTTCCTTCGCACTGGGGTCGGTGCTCTTTGCCACCTCCTCTACGTTAAAGATCATCTGGTGGGCTTCGTCGAACAGAGCCGGCCCGATCTCTGCCCGAACTCGGTCCTTCCAGGCTCTCAGTTTCGGTCTGACCTCGAACACGTTCACACCTACGCCCAGTGGCTAAGGCACAAAAGCACATAAGAGCAGCAGTGTCAGTGTTTCAGAGAGTGAGGGCTGAAACAAGCCGTCTGTTCTCACACAGAACTTTGATATACACTTAAATTACATTTATTTATTCACAGCCACTTATGCAAACTGACAAATGTGAGAGGGCAGGGTCAGGCAGTCCCTGGAGCAGTGGGGGGTTAGGAGCCCTGCTCATGGACCCAAAGGCCAAACCACTCTGTCAGTCATGGGACTTGAACTAGTGACACTCTGATCACAGGGTATTAGGTCCTAACCCACAGAGTCATATATCGCCCATGTGACCTGAAGTTAGCGGAAACTGCCTTCAAAGCCACATTTGCACGGCCTGGACTCAGCCACAGATTAATAATGTGGTACAGTTGGGATTGAGCCCAGGATCCAGGACACATTAACTGTATCACTGTTGCATCTCATAACATTTCATTTTAAACAAATTCAGTGTTATTTTCCCCACCTGCATGATTTCCACAATGGCCACCAAGTCTGCCAGTGAGATCTTCTGCCCAGCAATAAATGGCTTGTCCTGCAGGAACTTTTCTTCAAAGGCTGTGAGTGCTTCTTCCAGGTCCTCCATTGCAGAATCCATCTTTTCCTTAGGAACATCTATTCCAAATGCCTTGGGAATCATCAGCTAAAATACAGAATGTACCTTTTACCATTTCATTGCTTTGTATATTGCAAATCGGGTGACTTTAAAAAGGTACAAATTCATGAAATTTTATTTGTTCAAATACAGCCTCAATGCTATTTCCAATACCTACCTTCAGCCATAAGATCTTGCCGGCAATTCCTCGCATTCCACTGTGCTGCCATGACAGATACTCATCAACTCGAGCCCGGGTCTGCAGGTCTGCTGGGTACCAATGGTCTGGGGTCCCGTACTTTTCCGCCAGATAAGTTAAGATGGCAATGCTGCAAATCAGGTGTTGTTACCCAGTCAGAAGCTACATTTCCACTGTAAAAAAAAAAACTGTTCTACGGTTTATTTTTGTCATGCGCAAGTCTCACCTTTCTGACAAAGTAAAGTCTCCGTCTTTAATGACGGGCACTTTCCTGAAATAGTTAACCTTCCCGAATTCTTCTCCATATTGTTCCCCTGATGGAGAAGTGAAAATACAAGGTTAACCCGAAACACAGTGAAAAGGAAAGTTCACAGATATAAAGGAAATCAATCTAAAAATAAGTTCTATGTCTAGCTGATAAAGAAGTAATACTTGTATGTAGAAGTCTAAGATCTT
Source organism: Brienomyrus brachyistius (assembly GCF_023856365.1). Lineage (NCBI taxonomy): Eukaryota > Metazoa > Chordata > Actinopteri > Osteoglossiformes > Mormyridae > Brienomyrus > Brienomyrus brachyistius. The sequence continues at coordinate 25,229,850 of NC_064539.1, forward strand.
AAGGTGACATTAAACACTGTTGTAATACCAAAGGGTATGCCTTTCTTAATTGCTTTCCTATCCGTTTCCTCATTCCTAGGCACCATTCATGCACATCACAACAATATGTGTTTGGAAGTCGTCCAGTTACTTCTGTAAAGGCAAAAAAAACCTACTGGGCAATATCGAGGATACGAACTGCGAAGCCATTTGTGTAACTTCATTTTCAGGTAGCGAGGTCTAAGCGTCGCCGATTTCATAACCGAATAGCAAACTTCAGCCAGCGATGTTTGCCGAGCTGCGGGTGCGCCGGTCATTAAGCTTTTTCTCAATTTTTTTTACATCCATCTTGCCAACATAAAAAATAATTCGCTCCAGAAAACTGAGAATCTTACGCCGAATACTCTGTTGTAGTATTTTGGAGATCAATATTATTTTAAACAAATCTGAGATTTAGCTACATTCTAAAGCAGCATCAATGTAGTTCAGATACTTCTGCTATGAAGCTTGTAGTGTCAGATTTTTGGCTCCAGGAAAGCATATTTTATTGGGTCCCCAACCCAGAAAAATCGGATTATGTTCCAACTGTTTTAGGGCCGCGGTCATTCAGGGGCCCTTGAACCCGTCCTACCCTCCCTCCGCTTTACGGTGCCCCTGCCCTGATGTACAGCTTTCATATATATGAGCTTTATTTTTTGTAGAATTACTATAGTAGCTTAGCCTATTACATTTTAAGCGACCCTTTATTTAGCCGAAATACTTTCCCGGCCGAGTTACGTTTAGCCACAAAAACTCTAACGGTACCTTTAAACAACAGGATCTTCTTGAATTCAAACGGGATGTTGTTCTTCTTCGCAAAAATATAGACAGAGCGGCATGGCTGGGAGAGCAGATCCAGGTAGATTTCCAGCGGCATTTTCACTCGCGTCCAGAAAACGCCACGCAAAAAAACTTCCACTTACTTCTCTCTACTTGCGCCCCTTCAGCACGCGCTTATAAGGATCGTCACCCGACGCCACGCCCCCCACCAGCGGAACGCCCTCGCTCCAAAAAAGTGTCTGACATCCTGCCTGTTGGCTTTCATTTGGAAGGGGGTGGTTTCGAATTTTGCCATTGCTATTCTGTAACATGCGGGCTTGTTCGAGAACTGAAAACTACGTTTGCGTGGTCATTTAAAACATATTTTTAATAAATTGCTATTTGTATTGAGAATGAGTGATGGAATTGCATTCTCACGGTCTTCTGGGTAACTATGATAGTCGGTAAAGATACTGATTACAGGACTAACTTTTGAATGCATTATCCTGACACACAGCACAGTTGCACTATGGCCCAATATCTGCTTGGTTATGGGTTTGAGTCCTGACTCTATGCTCCATTTCGTTTCAATTTCCTGTGGGGAATCTCCTTTTCTCCCATTGCCAGAGTCATGCAGTCTAGGGGTATCAGTGTTCTTGTTTTCCTCTGTGTGTGTATGCCTTGGAATGGGCATCTCCTGCCTGGTGCCTTGTGTTTCCTGGGACAGGCTGTAAGCTCGCCATGGCGATGCTCTGGTTCTAGAAAACCAGTGAAAAGCTGTATCACAACATAGCTAATGAATCATTTAACATGAAATGCATTGTGGTTGCTTAAGTTATGCAAATTTGTACCTCAATGCATCAACTGTTCTAAAGCTTAGCAATACAGGTTGCGAACCATCGAGGCTGAATTACAAATCCCTTACGATATCCGGTTCATTCTTTGCTTGGAGCTGACAATGCAAATTCAGCCCACTTTATAAAGTAAAAAGTCTTAAGCCAACAGATCATTTAACATTTCTACATATTTTAACTCATTTGATTACATTTTTATGTTCCTTAGCAAATCCCAAACAACTTACTTGTCTTTCTGCATCATAGAACTAGAAATGTCAAGTGAACTGCATAAATTCAATGGGTGGCACAGTAGGTGTGTGTGTGTTGTATTTGCATGTTTTCCCCCATATTGTGAAAGTTTCAAACTTGCCATCTTCTGGTACTAAACAACAGTTACTTCAGTTTCAGTACTGACATTTTAACATTCAAGCATCTTGCCCTGTTATGCTCATCATCCATGAACTGGAACATATTTTTCATGTGTTATTTTTCCTTTTAAATCTTGTGCCGCATTAAACATTTTTAATTTATAGTTAATAAATATATAGTTTAATATGTAGTTTAACTCATTCTCAAATTACATAACAAGGCCATAGACCGTGCAAATATAATAGTAAAGAACAGCACTCAAGCAAATTATCAGTACTATAATGTTAAAAAACCAGGAATCTGCTATTTGATGATATATATTATAAAATACCGTGTAAAGATCATATATTTCCTCACTGACTTGTGTGTTTAGTTCTCTGTGGGAAGCACATGTCCACAACTGTAGCATAATCAGCAGCCTTTGTACCAAAAACATCTTTAAAGCACCACCAGGGGGCGGTGGTGCGCTTTATTACTTGATCGGCAAAGGCTGGACTGGATTTCCGGTGGCAAACTGGCGCGTGCTGTCTACAGGAAAGTCATCACAGTTCCCTTCTTTCCCACTTGCCATGGCTCTAAAGGATAGAATCTGATCGCAATCCTGTCGGGAGAGGACGAAGACGATAGAAGATTAATTCTGATTGACGAGGCTACTACAGTCGAGTAAAGGGTCATTTCAGTTAAACAAAATTATCAAGTTTTGCGTTAACATTTTTTTATTTTAAATCAATTTGACGTATGCATTATACCTTCCAGAGCTCTGAAGTATTATTTTGTTTATTTAAAAAAATCAATTTCAGATGTAGTACCTTTTCAACACTGCAAGTAGAAAGAAGTGATAATTCAGAGTGTTTTGTTAAAACATTATAGCTATATCAGCTGTAGCTCTATTTAATGACATTTAATTCTTAAGGCTAAGCATGAGCCTTAACAAGCTTAAATTCATTTAATAAGCCTTAAATTCACTACACTTAAACACTTATTTATAAAACATTGACACTTCATCCCCTTCATGAGATAAAAACCCCAAATATGTACGAGTTTTTTTACTCAATTTTTGAGCCTCAATTTATGTTTTTTTCCCCAATTCACTGCGGAGAAAAGTACCGACAGACAGTAAAAGGTGGTCATTCAAATAGGTGCAGGAATTGCAAGGCTCTAATAAAAAGGGAAAAAAAAAAAAAAAAAAAAACACTGAAACTACACACTGATCTCACTCTCATACAATCTGCTTATTTTTTTTAAAAATAGCATAAAGTGTAAAGCGTTTTGAGAAACTTTTGGAGAATTTCTCCTTTGTCTTGCAAACTGAAATCCACATCCCTGGGCAAGTTTGCAGGCCACACTACTCCTGTTTATCGGCTCCTGCTAAAAGGGGAGATTCAAACCCAGAGATTCCATTTCGTTAGTGACTCTCTTTGAGCTTTACAATGTGCTATAACTGCGCTGTGTATATTAGATAGCAATAGTAAGAAATTCTTACAGCTCACAAGAAAACAGAGTTATTTTGTGTTTCCCACAATATAGCAAAGGTACTAAATCTAATACGGATTTTGTATTTCAAATGGTCAAAAAAAAATATATCATTTTGAGCTCTAGAAAGTATGTGCGATTCACTGGCAAAATGTCATCAAAAGCAAAAATAGTGACGCAAAGGCCATTTGTTCATTACAATGGAATGACACTAAAAGTGAATACAAAGCAACACACGAGCGCCATTGTGCCAAGTTACCATGAACCCTTAAACATAAAACCATGGTTAATGCCGATTTGCTATCACTGATAATTCAGGTTAAAGAGCAACTTTTACAACACAAACCTGTCTTCACTGAGTCCCAGCTCCTCTGTTAGGAACTTGAATATCTGGCCACTGTTCTCCTTGTTTTTCTCGGCTGTGTCTGTCACTCCGATGGCAGACACCTTGAGCAGGATGCACGGTGCACTGGATCCAGCCACCAGCATTGCCAGCCCAGGCTTAACTGACAAGTTCATCCTCTGTGACGAACCAAAGTTTGTTGACATATCATTAAACGATCATGCCATTACCAGTTTTGCACATGGCAAACCTTCATACTTATGATGCCAGCATATCGTTACCAGCTTATGGTTTACTAACCACAAAAGACATTCAAATGAGTTCAAAACACTACCGTCGTTTTCTCTTATTGTTGCTTACAAATAAAAAGTTGTTTATAATTGGTGCCATCAGTATGAAATGATCCTCTAGAGAACACAATGAACCGGACTGTGCTAAATCTACATTGCAAGCCCTCTTTAAATACCCAACTAAAATGAAATAGGTCAAAAATGTTACTTTATAAAATACAGCACAACGGGAGTTTTTCGGTAGGTTTTCACAACAGCACGACTTTGTTTGAAGGTCGATTATATCCTAATTTTGAAATGGACTGGCTTGTAAGACAGCTACATGCACGTTTCCAGCTAATACTTACATCCTCGGGTTTCCCAAGGACAGCAGCTGTAGTGGAGCACAGCTTTTTCAGAAACTCCTCGGGAAATTTACTCGCAGGTAAGTTGCTTTCTAAGTCAATGAACGGCATTATGACTTCGTAAATTCACTACACTTAAAAGTTTAACCTTCTACCTGCACTATGAACAGTGACCCTCCTGGATAGCTTGATCTGGGATCAGTTTCCTTGCCCAACCCCATTCTTAATTGTTTTTATAGGTTTTACTTAAACTGATCACGAATCAGTGGTTCTAGGCTCAGAAAGGCATTTACAAGTACGCGTTTGCAGTACAGGAAGTGATGTAACGCCGGCTCTGCTGATTGGCTGGGAGAGAAACGCCCATTACTTAAAAGGAACATGGATTTTTTTTCTTTTAAAAGCTTCTATTTCTATGTGCGCATTTGCCTTGATGATGCTTTCAGTATTTATGTATTTTTCATATCTACTTAAATGGTCCCGCCTTCCCAAAAGTCTAGTCCCTGGTGCGGGCGGTAGTGCCGGTATTTCTGACGAGTGCTACCCGCCACAGGACCCGGTGTACTAACGAGCTGAGCTCCCTGTCGAGACTTTCTGCGCTTGTACAGTTCCACCTTTTGGGGGTTAGGGCTATCGATTAGCACTACGGTAGCCTAACTCGACAAAGTAGCTCAACTCGACAGTCACCAGCCGGTCCAGCGAAGTTGTTTTTGTCAGTTTTGGTGTTTTACTTATGGCGCCTGGTAACAACAAGAAAACCAACTTAGTATTTTTTTTACATATTTGTGGCACATTCATAATTACAGCGTACATAGGTTATGCTTGAAGCAGGTTACCTGTTACGGCTGCATTTGATGTTCATGGCCTATATAACGTTAGATCCTGTATTTGACAGGGTAAGATCTGGCATACCTATAGCTATCTGGTTTGTTTAGCGGGTGATTGCTGTGGTGCTGCCAAGTGTCAACTCCATGAGTTTTTTAAATAATAAATAAAAATTGATGTTTCCGCACTCCTTTAAGGAAATATTTCCTGAATACTCTAAAAACAGTTCTTACTGTGCTCATATCTCTCTCTTACTTTTTTTCTTCAAATAAAAAAAGACCGTATTTTCTTTAGTGTCTTGTCTTTTCCAAATTCTTCAGAAGACAGCGGACTTCCACAGCTTACGTGCTGATATGTCATTTGTTACAACCCAACAGAATAAATTCATTTTCATACATCTCTTCTGTATTTGTTGTTTATTTTTATTGTTTTACATTTGTTTTTTTATTCTTTTATTTGTATTTCAGTGTATATTCACCGGATGATATCACTTAATGGTTCTGTGATAGTACTATTGTTTATTTTATTTTTTTTGCTTGCTTGCTTTTTTGAGTTTCTTTCCCTTTCCTTCTCTTCTCTCTCCTTTCCAACACTTTGATTACATCTTGTTCTATGTCCTTGACCCTTTCATTAAAAAAGTTTTATATATATATATATATATATATATATATATATATATATATATATATATATATATATATATAAAGAAATAGATGCACGCTCAAACAAAAATCTAAACTGGATTTCTAGGGCTAAAGACGATAAAACTACAGTTACATCGAAGGCCCCTAAACTTACCATCCAAAATGGCATCTCTTAGGCTAAGCTCACTAACCTTTCAGAGCTTTATGACTGAAAGACAGGATAGATATATGACCACCTCACGCTCAAATACTATTTCCTCATTCTAGTATAACCTTGCACTCTCTTAAATGTGTATAGATTTCTCTCAGTTCCACTGCTATATCATACTTCACATTCTATCTATTTATATTAGTACCTGTATATCCCCCTATATGCATGTGTGTATATATATATATATATATATTTATAAATAAACCCACCTTTATCTCCCAATGTCTGGCACCAACCACCAAAGCAAATTCCTTGTATGTGTGAACATACTTGGCAATAAACTCTATTCTGATTCTGATACAAAGTATTAAGTAATCAAATTAAATTTTGGCATAAGTCTTAGCACCGTTGCATGTTGATGCATAAACACAAACGGTATTTGGTTGTGAGAGATAGATCAGTACAGCAGACTGCACAAGAACCTAGCAAAGGACTCAAAGGAATAACTTTATGATCTTGGGCTTGAATATTTCCTTCGCACTGGGGTCGATCGTCTTTGCCACCTCCTCTACGTTAAAGATCATCTGGTGGGCTTCGTCGAACAGAACCGGCCCGATCTCTGCCCGAACTCGGTCCTTCCAGGCTCTCAGTTTCGGTCTGACCTCGAACACGTTCACACCTGCGCCCAGTGGCTAAGGCACAAAAGCACATAAGAGCAGCAGTGTCAGTGTTTCAGAGAGTGAGGGCTGAAACAAGCCGTCTGTTCTCACACAGAACTTTGATATACACTTAAATTACATTTATTTATTCACAGCCACTTATGCAAACTGACAAATGTGAGAGGGCAGGGTCAGGCAGTCCCTGGAGCAGTGGGGGGTTAGGAGCCCTGCTCATGGACCCAAAGGCCAAACCACTCTGTCAGTCATGGGACTTGAACTAGTGACACTCTGATCACAGGGTATTAGGTCCTAACCCACAGAGTCATATATCGCCCATGTGACCTGAAGTTAGTGGAAATTGCCTTTAAAGCCACATTTGCACGCCCTGGACTCAGCCACAGATTAATAATGTGGTACAATTGGGATTGAACCCAGGATCCAGGACACATTACCTGTATCAGTGTTGCATCTCATAACATTTCATTTTAAACAAATTCAGTGTTATTTGCCCCACCTGCATGATTTCCACAATGGCCACCAAGTCTGCCAGTGAGATCTTCTGCCCAGCAATAAATGGCTTGTCCTGCAGGAACTTTTCTTCGAAGGCTGTGAGTGTTTCTTCCAGGTCCTCCATTGCAGAATCCATCTTTTCCTTAGGAACATCTATTCCAAATGCCTTGGGAATCATCAGCTAAAATACAGAATTTACCATTTAGTATTTCGTTGTTTTGCATATTGCAAACGGGGTGACTTAAAAAGTAAAGATTAATGGAATTTAACAGTAAAGGTTTTGAACATTACTTTGCAAACATTGATGAGCATATGATCTGTAGGCTTATCACCAGTCTCCCTTTGCTTTAATCAAAGAACAGATTGTGACCAGTGAACCAGTCCCAAGACCATATACTGTAATAACCCACCTTAAGCCATAAGATCTTGGCGGCATGTTTGCGCATTCCACTGTGCTGCCATGACAGATACTCATCAACTCGAGCCCGGGTCTGCAGGTCTGCTGGGTACCAATGGTCTGGGGTCCCGTACTTTTCCGCCAGATAAGTTAAGATGGCAATGCTGCAAATCAGGTGTTGTTACCCGGTCAGAAGCCACATTTCCACTATTAAAAAATCTGTTCTACGGTTTATTTTTGTCATGCGCAAGTCTCACCTTTCTGACAAAGTAAAGTCTCCGTCTTTAATGACGGGCACTTTCCTGAAATAGTTAACCTTCCCGAATTCTTCTCCATATTGTTCCCCTGATGGAGAAGTGAAAATACAAGGTTAACCCGAATCACAGTGAAAAGGAAAGTTCACAGCTTGAAGAAAAAATCATTCTAAAAATAAGATTTCCACGTCTAAAATATAAAAAATAAGCAGTATTTGCTAAATCGACTAAACTTAAGGTTACTGGATGCCTGCATTGATGCATGTCAAATTGTCAACATATCACAGAAAAATATGTTTGGAAGTCAGCACTTACACAAAAACGTTCTGAGGGCAGAAGGAACGATGATTGGTTCAGAGAGATAACCAATTAGATTGTAAAGGAGGTGGGTCTAAGTAACTAGAGGAGGCGGGACCAACCAATTAGGTGTCTCCTCTAGTTGCTTTGGCCTACCTCCTGTACAAGACCTTGACAAAACATTTCTGGTGGAGTGTTGAAACTTGAACTTCTTCTTTGCCACCACCCACTCATACACTCTTCACTTGCCAATACAGGCATCTCCACAATGCTACAACACTCTTTTATATATATATATATATATATATATATATATATCTTTTTTTATTATTATTTATTTATTTTTTAACTTAATGCCCAACCACCACCCCCACCCCCTCTTCGGAGGACAACTTTATTTTTAATTGTAATTATTTTAATGTGCTGAACAACACATTAATACATACAGTGAAGCCACTCCAAACCAGTCCAACAACATTCTTCTATGAATTTCACGAGGTTTCGCACCCAACAAAAATCTGAAGACTTCTCGTTGCTTCTCTGCGGCTAATACAGTTATGGGCACAGAATTTGTATATGGTGCACTTGCGATTACGTACGCCATGCCATCTACTCAGCAATGCCAACACCTTCTCTAAGAACCTATCTACCTTGACATGGAGTATGAAATGCCTTGGATGTTTGTTTCATGAAATACTGACATTTTGCTGTTACTTCTTGATACACCCTCGTAAAAACTACTATATATTCCACATCTGTAGATTTTACACAAAGCAGCCTATCATTTTAAATTAATTCAAGACAGATTTAAGTAAAGTATTATAAATTACAGCGCATCACAATAAGGAAAACTGAGAGACAAGAAGATAAGCAGATCTTTTATTTTTACTTTGAAAAAGAGGTAAAACTTGCCGAGCTTGCCGGCGCAGATTGACGTAACGGATTTATATGCTCTGGAAAACGAAACCTCGACATACGGGCCAGATTTAATACATTTTGATAACTGAATCATGAGAGAAAAATCACTTCTGTGTGAAAAGAAATCATGAGACATATTTAACCCAGATTCGCGCAGCCCAACTCAGATACGCTGCAAGCAATAATATATTTTTTAATTGGGTGAGTTATGATAGTCTTGCAAAATATTTCGGAGTAAAAAGTAGTTGTATGTTTCAAAAATGCAGTTAAGTTAAACAGCAACAAATTAAAATACTTAAATATTGTAACGAAGAGTTTGCACATTGTCATCTTACGCGTCTGCCCAAAAGAAATACATCGCGTCAGTGACCCTTTTTATAGCCCAAATAATTTCGAAATATTAGCCCGACGTGACGTAGAGCCACAAAAACTCCAACAGTACCTTTAAACAGCAGAATCTTCTTGAATTCAAACGGGATATTGTTCTTCTTCGCAAAAATATAGACAGAGCGGCATGGCTGGGAGAGCAGATCCAGGTAGATTTCCAGCGGCATTTTTACCCGCGTCCAGAAAACGCCACGCAAAAAACTTCCACTTCTCTCTACTTGCGCCCCTTCGGCTCGCGCTTATAAGGATCGTCACCCGACGCCACGCCCCCCAAGCAGCGGAACGCGTTCGTCCCACAAAAGTGTCTGACATCCTGCCAGTTGCCTTTTATTTGGAAGGGGGTGGTTTTGATTTTTGCGATTGTTATTTTGTGACATGAGGGCTAGTTCTGGAACTCAAAACTACGTTTGCGTTTGCGTGGTCATTTTAATAAAACATTGACACTTCATCCCCTTCATGAGATAAACACCCCAAATACGTACAAGTTTTTTTATTTTATTTTTGAGCCTCAATTCATGTTTTTTCCAATTCACTGGGGAGAAAGTACCTACAGACAGTAAAAAGTGGTAATTCAATATATATATATATATATATATATATATATATATATATATATATATATATATATATATATATATATATATATATATATATATATATATATATATATATATATATATATATATATATATATATATATATATATATATATATATATATATATATATATATATATATATATATATATAGGGGGCGGCATGGTGGTGCAGTGGTTAGCACTGTTGCCTCACACCTCTGGGACCTGGGTTCGAGTCTTCGCCTGGGTCACATGTGTGCGGAGTTTGCATGTTCTTCCCATGTCGTCGTGGGGTTTCCTCCGGGTACTCTGGTTTCCCCCCACAGTCCAAAAACATGTTGAGGCTAATTGGAGTCGCTAAATTGCCCGTAGGTGTGCATGTGTGAGTGAATGGTGTGTGAGTGTGCCCTGCGATGGGCTGGCCCCCCATCCTGGGTTGTTCCCTGCCTCGTGCCCATTGCTTCCGGGATAGGCTCCGGACCCCCCGCGACCCAGTAGGATAAGCGGTTTGGAAAATGGATGGATGGATATATATATATATATATATAAACCCCACCTTTATCTCCAAATGTCTGGCACCAACCATCAAAGCAAATTCCTTATTGTGAGAGATAGATCAGTACAGCAGACTGTACAAGAACCTAGCAAAGGACTCAAAGCAAAGCCTTTTTCATCTTGGCCTTGATAATTTCCTTCGCACTGGGGTCGATCATCTTTGTCACCTCCTTTATGTTAAAGATTATCTGGTGGGCTTCGTCGAACAGAGCCGGCCCAATCTCTGCCCGAACTCGGTCCTTCCAGGCTCTCAGTTTCGGTCTGACCTCGAACACGTTCACACCTGCGCCCAGTGGCTAAGGCACAAAAGCACATAAGAGCAGCAGTGTCAGTGTTTCAGAGAGTGAGGGCTGAAACAAGCCGTATGTTCTCACACAGAACTTTGATATACACTTAAATTACATTTATTTATTCACAGCCACTTATGCAAACTGACAAATGTGAGAGGGCAGGGTCAGGCAGTCCCTGGAGCAGTGGGGGGTTAGGAGCCCTGCTCATGGACCCAAAGGCCAAACCGCTCTGTCAGTCATGGGACTTGAACTAGTGACACTCTGATCACAGGGTACTAGGTCCTAACCCACCGAGTCATATATCGCCCATGTGACTTGAAGTTAGTGGAAATTGCCTTTAAAGCCACATTTGCACGCCCTGGACTCAGCCACAGATTAATAATGTGGTACAATTGGGATTGAGCCCAGGATCCAGGACACATTACCTGTATCACTGTTGCATCTCATAACATTTCATTTTAAACAAATTCAGTGTTATTTTCCCCACCTGCATGATTTCCACAATGGCCACCAAGTCTGCCAGTGAGATCTTCTGCCCAGCAATAAATGGCTTGTCCTGCAGGAACTTTTCTTCGAAGGCTGTGAGTGTTTCTTCCAGGTCCTCCATTGCAGAATCCATCTTTTCCTTAGGAACATCTATTCCAAATGCCTTGGGAATCATCAGCAAAAATACAGAATTTACCATTTAGTATTTCGTTGTTTTGTATATTGCAAACGGGGTGACTTAAAAAGTTAAGATTAATGGAATTTAACAATAAAGGTTTTGAACATTACTTTGCAAACATTGATGAGCATATGATCTGTAGGGTTATCATTAGTCTCACTTTGCTTTAATCAAAGAACAGATTGTGACCAGTGAACCATATACTGTAATAACCCACCTTAAGCCATAAGATCTTGGCGGCATGTTTGCGCATTCCACTGTGCTGCCATGACAGATACTCATCAACTCGAGCCCGGGTCTGCAGGTCTGCTGGGTACCAATGGTCTGGGGTCCCGTACTTTTCCGCCAGATAAATTAAGATGGCAATGCTGCAAATCAGGTGTTGTTACCCAGTTAGAAGCTACATTTCCATTGTAAAAAAATCTGTTCTACGGCTTAATTTTGTCATGCGCCAGTCTTACCTTTCTGACACAGTAAAGTCTCCATCTTTAATGACGGGCACTTTCTTGAAATAGTTAACCTTCCCGAATTCTTCTCTGTATTGTTCTCCTGATGGAGAAGTGAAAATACAAAGTTTACCCGAAACACAGTGAAAAGGAAAGTTCACAGCTTGAAAAAAAAAATTAATCTAAAAATAAAATGTCCACATGCGGGAGATCAATTTTTATAATTGAATCATGAGAGAAAAATCAGTTCTGCGTTAAAAAAAATCATGAGACATATTTAACCCAGATTCGCGCAGCCCAACTCAGATGCGCTGCATGGAACAATATATTTTTCAGTTAGGTGAGTTATGACAGTCTTGCAAAATGTATCGGAGTAAAAAGTAGTTGTATGTTTCAAAAATGCAGTTAAGTTAAACAGCAGCAACTTAAAATACTAAAATGGTGAAACGAACCTTTAAACAGCAGGATCTTCTTGAATTCAAACGGGATGTTGTTCTTCTTCGCGAAAATATAGACAGAGCGGCATGGCTCGGAGACCAGGTCCAGGTAGATTTCCAGCGGCATTTTTAACCACCCCGCAAAAAACTTCCACTTACTTCTCTCTACTTGCGCCCCTTCGGCTCGCGCTTATAAGGATCGTCACCCGACGCCACGCCCTCCACCAGCGCTACGCGCTCGCTCCATAATAGTGTGACATCCTGCCAGTTGCCTTTTATTTGTAAGGGGGGTGCTTTCGATTTTTTTCCATTGTTATTTTGTGACATGGGGGCTTGTTCGAGAACTGAAAACTACGTTTGTGTGGTCATTTTAAATATATTTTTAATAAATTGCTATTTGTATTGAGAATGAGTGATGGAATTGCATTCTCACGGTCTTCTGGGTTAACTATGATAGTCGGTAAAGATACTGATTATAGGACTAACTTTTGAATACATTATCCTGACACACAGCACAGCTGCACTACGGCCTAATATCTGCTGGGTTGTGGGTTTGAGTCCTGACTCTATGCTCCATTTCGTTTCAATTTCCTGTGGGGAATCTCCTTTCCTCCCATTGCCAGAGTCATGCAGTCTAGGGGTATCAGTGTTCTTGTTTTCCTCTGTGTGTGTATGCCTTGGAATGGGCATCTCCTGCCTGGTGCCTTGTGTTTCCTGGGACAGGCTGTAAGCTCGCCATGGCGATGCTCTGGTTCTAGAAAACCAGTGAAAAGCTGTATCACAACATAGCTAATGAACCATTATAAAATGTGTTATGGACCATGGAATCCATCCATCATTTTCTGTAAGAATTTGTCCTATTCAGGGAATCAGGGGGCCCAGGGAAAAACTCAAGACAGGATACCAACCCATTGCTGGGCACACTCACACATGGTGGGGGGAGCAGGAGTCCCCAGAGGAAACCCCACTACAACACAAGGAGCCATGGCGGTGACCTGAACCCTGGTCCGGGAAGTGTGAGTTAGCACTGTGCCGCCATGCCGCCCTACTGGAGGCTCTGCATTACAAATCCATTGCATTCACCGTTCTTTGCTGAATTTGAACATGCAGATTGTCATGCAATGCTACTCCCCTAGACAAGTATAATGCGCTCAGTCGTCAAAAGTAAAACGTGCTTGACATGCAGGCGTGTTCCTAAAGATTTTGAACCATCTGAAAGCATATCATGTTTGGCACCGAACCCAGACCAATCCAATTATGTTCAAAATATTTTACAGCGGGGCGGCATGGTGGTGCAGTGGTTAGCACTGTCGCCTCACACCTCTGGGACCCGGGTTCGAGCCCCCGCCTGGGTCACATGTGTGCGGAGTTTGCATGTTCTCCCCGTGTCGTCGTGGGGTTTCCTCCGGGTACTCCGGTTTCCCCCCACAGTCCAAAAACATGCTGAGGCTAATTGGAGTTGCTGAATTGCCCGTAGGTGTGCATGTGTGAGTGTGCCCTGCGATGGGCTGGCCCCCCATCCTGGGTTGTTCCCTGCCTCGTGCCCATTGATTCCGGGATAGGCTCCGGACCCCCCGCGACCCAATAGGATAAGCGGTTTGGAAAATGGATGGATGGATATTTTACAGCCTTGTAACACTGCAACCTGAGGAACCATCCTAACTACTTAACATCCTTATTACTTGATCTGTGAAGACTGGACTGGATTTCCGGTAGCAAACTGGCGCGTGCTGTCTACAGGAAAGTCATCACAGGTCCTTTCTGTCCCACTTGCCTTGGCTCCAAAGGATAGATAGCAATTCTGTCAGGAGAGGATGGAGATATTAAACTGCTAACCCTACTACAACATCAATTCTGATTGGTGAGGATGGAGATGTTAAACTGCTAACCCTACTACAACATCAATTCTGATTGGTGAGGATGGAGATGTTAAACTGCTAACCCTACTACAACATCAATTCTGATTGGTGAGGATGGAGATGTTAAACTGCTAACTGTCTTGTTGAAGGACCTGCAGATTTCAATTTCGATTAATTTTTATATAGTGCCTTTCACACCACAGTCATCCCAAGGCACTTTACATGGATGTGCTGTGATACAGACCATTACAGAACGGGGAAAACGGAAGGCAAGAACTTAAATAAAGAAAACCAGAAGACGACAGAGGAGAGGAACCAAAGACTCCCTAGTAAGGAGAAAAAATCCCTGGGGGTTCCAAGGTCAACTGGCTGCCCCCCAAAATTGTGATGAACCAAAGCTTGTTGACGTATGATTAGATGATCATGCCATTACCAGTTTTGCACATGGCAAACCTTCATACTTATGATGCCAGCATATCGTTACCAGCTTATGGTTTACTAGTTTAATAATTTTGATTTAACCAAACTGCAAAAAACTTCCCAAGGATTTGAAAATGCTACTGACATTTTTCTTATTGTAGTTTACAAATGAAAAGTTACTCATAATCGGTGCCATCAGTATGAAATGATCCTCCAGAGAACACAATGAACTGTGGAAGCCCTCTTTGGATACCCAACTAAAATGAAATAAGTCAAATATTTCACTTTATAAAATACAGCACAACGGGAGTTTTTCGGTCGGCTTTCACAACAGCACGACTTTGTTTGAAGGTCGATTATATCCTAATTTTGAAATGGACTGGCTTGTAAGACAGCTACATGCACGTTTCCAGCTAATACTTACATCCTCGGGTTTCCCAAGGACAGCAGCTGTAGTGGAGCACAGCTTTTTCAGAAACTCCTCGGGAAATTTACTCGCAAGCAAGTTGCTTTCTAAATCAATGAACGGTATTAAGAATGCGTAAATTCACTACACTTAAAATTTTAGCCTTTCTATCCGACTATGAATACTTCAGGTCCATCTTTAATAAACTGATCTGAGATCAGTTAACTTGCCCAACCCCATTCATTAACCTTATTATAAGACCTACTCAAACCGGTCACGAATCAGTGGTTTAGGACTCAAAAATGCATGCAAGTAGGACTTTGTTTACAGACAGCAAGTGGTCAATCCCTTCCACTCGATTGGCTGGGTGAGAAACTCCTGTTATAGAAAAAGAACAAAGATTTTACATAAATTTTAATACTGTTTATTCAACTGCAATTACATATAACCAATATTTCATTCGTTTATATCTTTTCTTTTGAAGGCTTTTCTTTTAAAGTATATAGCCAAATGACCCCCACCTGCCCAAGAGTCAGTACCGGAGAATACCTGTGACTGTTGCAGATTGCACATCTTTACACCTTACGATCAATTCTGCATTGACCGTAGCGCACATTGCACCATAGATGTCAAACTTTATTCTTATTTTTAAAAGGTGCGTTAGTTTAGTAACTTAGCAATTTCACAACCATAGACTTTTTTTGCTAATCAGAAAACAGTTTTAGGGGCGGCATGGTGGTGCAGTGGTTAATACTGTTGCCTCACACCTCTGGGTCCCAGGTTCGAGTCTCCACCTGGGTTACACGTGTGTGGAGTTTGCATGTTCTCCCCATGTCGTCGTGGGGTTTCCTCCGGGTACTCCGGTTTCCCCCCACAGTCCAAAAACATGCTGAGGCTAATTGGAGTCGCTAAATTGCCCATAGGTGTGCATGTGTGAGTGACTGGTGTGTGAGTGTGCCCTGTGATGGGCTGGCCCCCCATCCTGGGTTGTTCCCTGCCTTGTGCCCATTGCTTCCGGGATAGGCTCCGGACCCCCCGTGACCCAGTAGGATTTGGAAAATGGATGGATGGATGGAAAACAGTTTTAACATACGCAAGATGCGTTTTCATGAATCTAGACTAGACACTACCCTCAGAATGGACTAATCGACTTCTCACACATCATTTTTATATTTGCATCTGAAATAACATTTATTTGCATCTGAAATAACATTCATCTTACAACCTTATACATAGTATTACATATTCAGCAGTTTACCCTTTACACCACATAAATGAAACAAAACAGATGGTAACAGTGTGGCAAAGGGTTGTTTTCTGCATGGCCAAGGTCTTGTCTACAGTAGCTCAGCATTTCATGTTATTTTATCTTATGCTCTCCTGCTCAGCTCCATCAGACCAATGAAGTCACCCCTGCAACAAGAAACACCATCAAGATCAGTACATCTGTGCTCCCCTCCCCCAAAGACCCAGTACTGGGTAAGTGGCTGACCAAAGAATAATGGAGACATGGATGAATGAAACATATACCCCTTATTCCATCCATGTCAATATTATATTATATATTATATTTCAATAGGAAAGACTGACTCACCGTGGGAGTACTTGCATTGCTTGAGGGCCTCACTGAAGCCCTCACACAGGGTCAGGTCACTCTGG
The DNA here is from genome assembly GCF_023856365.1 of Brienomyrus brachyistius. NCBI lineage: Eukaryota > Metazoa > Chordata > Actinopteri > Osteoglossiformes > Mormyridae > Brienomyrus > Brienomyrus brachyistius. The sequence continues at coordinate 25,246,634 of NC_064539.1, forward strand.
GTGGTGGCACAATCCAGGAACTGTCTCACCTCGAAGTGGCAGGGGCCTGGCATCGGGCGGCCTGGCTGGGGGGGCTCCTGCTAACGACCAGACAGCGATACGGGGAATGATCAGCTGATGAGGCAGCGATACGGGGAATGATCAGCTGATGAGGCAGCGATACGGGGAATGATCAGCTATATAATATATATATTATTATATAACTATTGTACTAAATTAAAACCTTACAACTGAGATTTACCTTTATAGTGCAAAATAAGTGTAAATGTGCATTGCATATTGCCTCAGAGGAGGTTTTTCAGGTTAAACTGAACTGCTTTGAGGCACAAACTGTGTTTGACAATCATTGCAGCATTGATTCAGAAGCCATTCCAGATGCTGAAATCTGTAATGTTTTTGCACACGCACCACAGTTCCACAGGTTCTAGAAAATTCTAAGATCTGGATCGGTTTCGGTTTCTGGCTGCGGACCAGTCAGACTGTAGGTGTAGATGGGCTGTAAGTCAGTCCAGTGCTCACGCTGGGCTCACCTGCACTGTGCTGGACGGCTTGGCTGGCTCAGGCGGGCTGCTGCTCCCACTGAAGGCTCCCGTGAGTGCACTGCCCACCACATGGCCCACGGCTGAACCCACGGCCACCCCCGCTGCCGTGGTGGCCATCTGTGCCATCAGACCGGGCTGCTTGGGCTGGGCAGGGGCGAGGGTGGCTGGGGGTGGTTGGGCAGGGACAGGGGCATGAGAGGCTGCTGTGTGGCTGCATCAAAAATAGGAACAAAACGACCGCAAGCAAATTACACCCAGCGGAGGTTGTCTCCTAATATCACATTAATGGAGACCGGGACCAGCCATTTCTAAGAATGTGATACAGTTTAAAAACAGCCAGATACATCGATATTTATCTGTGACATTGAGAAGAGAAACACTGCGTGCACTTTTGTCAGACTGAGATAGAAATTTATCGCTCTCAGAGAAGTCACGGCACACAACCCTGACCTTCTACCTACTTCCTATAAAACTTATGGGCCTTAGAATGCCCCTGCGTGTGTGAAGAAAAAACTAATCATGAGTCCAAATGAGAAACTTTCCCCATCTTTTTAAAATTTTTAATGACGCAACTGGTTTTACGTAACTGTAGGGCACGAAAAAAACATTAACAAGGACGCTCGTTCACATTACTACTTTACCTAGCTGGTGGTGATGAACGACTACGACTTCCTCTGGCCATTGCTGCGTTTTCTGCTGTTTATCTGTCGGGAAAATGTGTTACTGCTGAATTGCTTTGGCAGGCAGCGCGTCCACGCCGTCGGACGCAGAAGAAGCAGACCGCCGCACAGCGCGTGAATGACCTTGTGCGCACGTCGCGCTTACCGCGCATGTGCGACAAATTAAATCTACTGTCGTAATAAATCCATTAAGAATAAATCCATTTATCAAAATGTTAGTTTCGCAATGTTCAGTTTTAAAACACTATCTTCCTGCGCAGTCGAATAATAAATATTTTTTAACTTGGAAGGTTGTTAATATTTTTGAACACTAAAAAATACACCGGGCAAGTGTAATACGATTATATTTTCCTAAGAGCTATTAATATTACAGTTCATGTGGCGCTCTTTAAAACTTATTCATAAAAATAATTTTCAAACTTATTAATAAACCTATTTACAGTTTATCATTTTATATTTCGTTTTCCCATTAAATGCACCTTCGCTGAACGTCATTCTACAAATGGACAATTGATCGGCTTATTTTATTAGATGTTTTAATAGTCTGATGTCCGTTTTTATAGCTGATTTTTATGTTCTTATACAGTAAAGTACTTTGATGTACTTGCAATGTAAACACAAATATATACCACTTGGGGGTGCTTGTGAACAACCTTGTCCCTGGAATGTTACGTCTTCTTCATACATACTCCTGACACAGAATAATTCAGAATTACAGAAAACTATACTATAATAAAGGTAGGCAAAGTTATGTATATGTAAATGTAAATATTTACCGTTTTTTTTAGTCTGATCAAAGCCATCAGTTCTGTAGTTTTCGCTTGTGACTGCTCATGACTATTACATTTCTGTGTTAAATATCAGCCAATGTGGCCCTTGGACAGACTAATGCTGTCTATCTTAAACCAGTGTTCCTAAAGCCGGGCCTTGGGGACCTTCAGACGGTCTGCATTTTTGCCCCCTCCCAGCTCCCCGGGGATTTCGGAGGGATCAAAAACGTGAACCGTCTGCAGGTCTCTGAGTTTGAGAAACATGGTTTTAAAATGAGGAGATTATATGGCACCAATTTTACTGAAACTAGCAATTTTTGCTGTTCCAGCTGACGCTCAAGGCCACAATATCAGATAAATACTTCAAAGTTCAAATTGGCTTCATGTTGCCACTTCAAACCTTCTTAAACAGGGCATTTAACTAGATATTTGATTCTGTTATCACAAAGCAAGCTACGGAAGGTTGGGCAGATTCTGTTCCTGGAGAAAATTACTTCCTAAATGCCTCTATTAAACATAAAATGATGACACCTCAGTTTTCAAAACCACAAGCCCAAGTGTTCCAAGTTTATAACTGTTTGCCGAAAATCGAAACAATTGTAGAGTCCCAGAGGTGGTGAGAAATATCAGTGTATAGGCAGTGTCTGGGTTAAGAACATCCACCTCACGGATAACGGGTCTGTTTGTAATAACGAATATATACACACACTGCTTTGCGACACTCACTGGCTTCATTGGTTCGTCAGCTGGAGGCAAAGGACAGTTCCATGAAAAGCCCCTTTGGAGTCGGCGTGAGTAGGTCAGAAGTTTTCCACACTTCCTTCACATTTTAGGAAAACGTTCTTGGCAACAATAGGGTATAGCTCACATTTGATTAAAATTTAGCATCGTAACATAATATAATACATAAGGAGGTGCGATTCCGCTTGCGCTCTCAAGGGGTTGCAGAGAATGTTCGTACGTAACTTATACGAACTGGCTGAATTCTTTGAGGCAAAGAGGAACAGGTGCGTGATCGAGGGGTCGCAGGTATAGTGGACTGGGATGTCTCACGGAAATTATGAACGCTGCCCCAGCTAACTCTTGAGAAAGCAGAGCGAGCAGATCACGCATCAGTCTGAAGGATGGAAGCCGCAAGAGCAAACTATGAGATTGTGGAGGTCAAGGAGCTTTCACTCATGCAGCAAAAACCGCGTACAAAGAGCATACTGAGGGGTTTCCCTAGTTAATTTGTAGTTATTTAATTATGCTCATTTAGTTCATTCGTTTATAGCTTTCATATTTCTTATATTTATATTTCTTTCTGTCCTTGCTACTCACTCATCATGTTCTTTGCCTCTCATACAACTTACTCTCACCAAGGCCATCTGACCCCCTGGCTCCAGGAATCTGTACGAAGCCCATAGATAAAGGGCCTGTTTCCCTCAGCGGGGGCAGAGACAGACACAGACAGACACTGAACCGGCCGTGTGAAACATCTTTCCGTAACATCTTCATTCTGTCTTAATTAACTGCGTAAGCTTAAGGAACCTGCCTCATCATTCGACTAAAAGAACCTGAGGTTTCACTGAAGAAATCTATCAATAAAAACAGGAATCTGACATACAGTACGTAAGCAGCGAACTGAAGACCACCATCCCTGTGGTCTATGCACACATTGCAGTCGGGCTCAGACTGAAGAACACGGGTCTCGTGCTTGTGGGAAAGCACTGCAGGAAAGGCAATAAGTTATGACACTTTGCCATCATCTACAGAATTAGGAACGTGAAAGACGTCATAGTGTGCAAGGAATCAGGCCTCAATAATGAACCACTTTTTGTGGGATCCACAGAGGGGCAGAAAGCAAAAGTGGCACTTAAGGCTGATCGTGTGTGATAAGGAAGTGCAATTTAAAGACACTGGGGCCGATATAACCATTATATTGTGGTACACTATATTGCCTAAAGTATCTGGACACTCCTCCACATCGTTGAATTCAGGTGTTCCAATAACTTCCATAGCCACAGGTATATAAAATCGAGCACCAATGCATGCAGACTGCTTCTACAAACATTTGCGAAAGAATGGATCACTCTCAGGAGCTCAGTGAATTCAAGCGTGGTACCGTGGTGGGACGCCACCTGTGTAATAAGTCTATTCGTGAAATTTCCTCATTACTAAATATTTTACGGTCAACTGTTAGTGGTATTATAACAAAGTGGAAGCAACTGGGAACAACGTCAACTCAGCCATGAAGTGGTAGGTCGTGTAAAATCACAGAGCGGGGACAACGCATGCTGAGGAGCACAGTGTGCAGAAGTCGCCCACTGTCTGCAGGGTCAATGCCTCCAAACTTCGTGTGGCCTTCAGATTAGCTCAAGAACAGTGCATAGAGAACTTCAGGGAATGGATTTCCATGGCTGAGCAGCTGCATCCAAGCCTTACATCACCAAGTGCAATGCAAACCATCAGATGCAGTGGTGTAAAGCACACTGCCACTGGACTCTAGAGCAGTGGAGATGTGTTCTCTGGAGTGACGAATCACGCTTCTCTGCCTGGCAACCTGATGGACGAGTCTGGTTTGGCGGTTGCCAGGAAAACGGTACTTTCCTCTCTGTATTGTGCCAAGTATAAAGATTGGTGGAGGAGGGATTATGGTGTGGGGTTGTTTTGCAGGGTTTGGGCTTGGCCCCTTAGTTTCAGTGAAAGGAAGTCTTAATGCTACAGCATTCAAAGCCATCTTGGACAATATAATGCTCCCAACTTTGTGGGAACAGTTTGGGGACGGCCCCTTCCTGTTCCAACATGACTGCGCACCAGTGCACAAAGCAAGGCCCATAAGGACATGGATAAGCGAGTCAGGTGTGGAGGAACTGACTGGCCTGCACAGAGCCCTCACTTCAACCCAATAGAACACCTTTGGGATGAATTAGAGACTGTGAGCCAGGCCTTAGCATCCAACATCATTACCTGACCTCACAAATGCTCTCCTGGAAGAATGGTCAAAATTTCCCATAAACACACTCCTAAACCTTGTGGACAGGCTTCCCAGAAAAGTTGAAGCTGTTATAGCTGCAAAGGGTGGGCCAACTCCATATTAAAGCCTATGTATTAAGAATGGGATGTCATTGAATTTCATGTGTATGTAAAGGCAGGAGTCCCAATACTTTTGGCAATATAGTGACAGGCACTCCCACACCGCCCTCTGTTGGTCAATGCTGGAATTGACCTCAGAAGTCCAGGAAGAGCAGTAAACTGACCTGGAAAATTGATAAGATGTATTGACAGAAAAGCACAAACAAAGTATTAACTCTGGATGCATGTGGTTCAGGGAAAGTGCCTCAATCAAGCGGTGCAGAGTGAGAGGTTCATTCTTCCCACATTGGAAGACATTGCTCCTGCATTGGTTGGCGTGACATTGTTTTCTATACTCAACGCGCCGTCTGGGTATTGACAGATATTGCTGGAATCCAGCAGCACAACACTCTGCATTTATCACTCTGAGGGGCCGGCTCTTCTTCTGGGGATTAATTATCTAGGTAGATTCTTACGTAGCTTCTCTTTAGAACTCCACTCAATGACGGAAGGGCTGAAAGACGACTCAGTCTGGCGATGGGGAGGGTCTCAGCAGGCAGCCTTCAGCGAAGTAAACCCACCTCCCCTGGACTTCAATGACACCCATAAACCAACCATAGTTACACAGGATGGTAGCAGCTTCAGCCTGGGTGCAGCTCTTCTCCCGATGCATGAGGATGAAGACTGGCCTTCTGTTCCAGGATGCTCTCCAAGACAGAAAGGAGATGTTCACAAGCCAAAAAAAGATCTCGCGCTGCGGTACGGTATGTCAGCGCTGCTGTGGTGCCAGAGGCGTTTGATGCGGGTCCAACCCCGAAGCTGTTCATGCCCCCGGGCAAAGCAACTCATAACAGCTGACACTTTGTCTCGGAAGCAACAAGACGAAAAGTGCCGATAGAAAGGAAGGAGGTTCAGGCTTATGTTGACTCTGTAATCTCGACTGCTGCTGGGACACAGACGAAAAAAGGATCTCCTCAAAGAATCTACGAGCAATGACAGGGTGCTGCAGAGGGGAACCGGGGAAGGGTGGCCCGAAAAACATCCCTCGAGGCCTACAGGCTTACTCTGCTGCAAGGGCATCACTGTCAGTTGCTTCTCTTTGGAGACAGGACATTCCACCTGAGCACAGACAGGATAGACATTCCACCTGAGCACAGACAGGATATCTTCAGCCACATAGACGAGGGTCACCAGGAGTTGACCTGGTGTCGCGAAAGGGCAAGGAATTCTGTCTGGTGACCTAGAATTGCAGACGACATAGTAAGGATGGTCTCCCAGTGTATGTTCTGCCTGGTGCACAAGCCTACTCAGAGGGGGGAACCACTCACCCCTGCTCATCTGCCAGCAGGCCCGGGGCACAAGATCGGAACCGACCTCTGCCGCCAACTGGGTAAAGCCTACTACTTGGTCATCGAATACAATTCTAGAGATGTGGATGCAGCTCAGGTGTCACCATCTGCTAGCCAACAGGTCATAATTCAGGTGAAGAAAACGGATGCAAGATGCGTCCAGTAGAATTGTTTAGCGATAACGGGAGACAGATTAGCCCAGCAGAGTTCAAGTCCTTTTGCAGGTACTGGGACATCCAACATGTCACCTGCAGCCCACATTTCTCCTAATCCAATGAGTCTGCCGAGAGGGCCGTGGGCACGGCTATGAAGATTCTGTGTCAACCGGACCCTCAAAATGTCTGTGACAGAGCCATCATGCATTTGGAGATTTGTCGGTGGGACAGGTCTAAGCCCCCAAGGAGCACCTCAAAGTCCACGAGTGAATTGGTCAATTCCTTTGGTGAACTGATGAAATACTTGCAGTTTAACTTAAGGCCATCCTCACCGAGAAAGCAACCCAAGTGATCAGTGATAACCTAATGCTGTTATTTATTACTCTGGTGCTGATAATGTCCCTGGGAAGACTTGCCAAGTCTGCTGTTGTTCGTTGCAGCACAGGGCAAAATAAGCCAGGTAAAATGGGGGACTGCTAATAAAAAGCACCCCCCCCCCTCAGCCACCCTTCAACCAAATCCTGCAACCACTCTAAAGCCGTCAAATTGACCTCAGTCCATTCTTCAAAGCCAGCCTTACAAAGGCAGGATCTCAGGTCGTGAGAGATGTTTGGCTCTCTGACCCATTGCCAGTAACCATACCACCAGATCCGCACCAGATGCACATGCTGTGGTCCAGTGTACGACCCCTGCTGGTCACTCGCTTCCCTGTAATGGGACACTAGACCATTCATTCAAAGGAGGAAGAAGGGTGGGTGACCATCAGCCCAAAGTCATTGTCATATTCCCTCTGGCCTGCTGGGTTTTCCTTCAAGAGGTTCCTCCTTCAGCAAGGCCGCTGTTATAGATAAATCTTTCTTAATAGCTTGCCTGCTTAAACGAAGCTTAAATAAAAAAGCACATTCAGCATGTAAAATAACATGTGACTTTTCCCAAGCTGGCTGACTGATCACAAAATCTTGCAAAAACCCACCAGGCAAGAGGTCAGCTGAGCTAAAGGGTGCGCTGCCCAGCTCAGACCTCTAATCTGCACGGTGATGTCATCAACGTATCGGGCTCATGTGACCCCTACACGTGGAGGCTGAGAATCTCAGTCTACCCTGCAACATATGCCCCCCCCCCTTTCATGTTTCCAGTGTTGTCGACCTTCTCCAGCTGGGAGCCACCAACAGCTGAACCATTGGCCTGAGGCCCAGGACCCTCCCCCCGGCTTTTTGTTGTGGTCGCTGCATGCGACGTGGCCCTGGGGAACGCACTCTAGGATAATTGCTTCCTGCAGGGCACTCTTTTTATGTCCCCCCCAACACACAGAGCCCTAACCCTAATTCATAAAGCTTTCAGGCTCTGGTTGTGGCACAACCAGGGTCTGGTTTGCGTTTTGAGGGGATGTTTTACTCCCTTTTATTAAAGAGGAGCTGACTTAGGCACAAAACTTCCCACCCTTGCATGTTTCGCTCAAAGCATCCCCCCATGGCGAAGGTGCCTCCATCTGGAATGTTCCCCCACTTTATAGGGCAAAGAAAGAGGGGGTATAAAAATAGTGTAAGTGTAGCATCGTGCCTCAGTGGGCAGCTGCCACGCCTGCAGGGATGGGAGCTGAAATCACACCCGGTCTGTGTGTGTGTGTGTGTGTGTGGAGTTTGTGTGTCCTGGCTACGTTTGTGCAGGTTTCTTCCTACAGTTAGTGGAACCTGTATTTATGAATTACTCACTGTGACCCTGTGCAGGATAAGCAGTTATGGAAGATTAACGGATGGCTAATTTAGGGCAGTGTTTCCTACTCCGGTCCTCGGGGACCCACAGTCGGTCCATGTTTTTGCTCCCTCCAAACTCCCTGCCGGACAGTCCACATTTTTGCTTCCCCCAAGTTCCCAAGGAAGCAAAAACATGGACTGTCTGTGGGTCCTTGAGGACAGGATTGGGAAACACTGGTTTAGGGTAATAATAACTGAGAATAAGACATTTCCAGGCAAGGATGAATGTTTTGAAGATCACCTCTTATGATGTTTCAAGTATGTGCTTATGAATTATTTCAGGTTGTATTACTTACTTTAACAGACGTTTTCTTTCAGTCTTGATAATCTAGAAAAAGGGAAGAAAGGGTTCAATGGATTAAATTTTGTTTAATTTGTTTGAGGTTTGGCTAAAAAGACAGTAATTTTGATCCACCTTCTTCTTGTGCGAGTCTCGTTGAAGATGCAAATCTTCAAGCATTAGTTATCCTTATAAATGTTAAGCAAAAACTTTAGATTTAAGTTGCCTTCTAACAAAAAATGTTCTGCCGAGATAATTCCCCCAAACACTGATGACAGTTCCCAAATGGCCCCTCCATTACTCCCCCCAACCAAACCACAGATCCCAAGCAATATCCCCAAACGGCCCTGCTGGTTTCACTTTTGAAAAATGATCTCACTCGAAGTCATGAAACACTTAATGGGAAAACAAAGATGAAATATTTAAAAAACTTTCCAATGCTGTTGGAAGTAGCATTAAGTTATTCATCCATTACAGCTGAACACAGGCCTAAAGTTAATGGCAGTCAAAGAATAATCATCATTAGCATAACTAAAAGAGTCCCTTTGGGTGCTTAAATTAACAGTATTCCTTTAATTTGTAAAACTCACAACTGTTAAAAATTAAGTTTACTGCGGATACGAATTCTGGTAACAAGTGGTTGCCATATAGCGTAATACAGACGAACCAGAAACATAAATGTCGACACATGGGCAGCTCATGAGCAGTATATAAGAATATGGAACATATTTTATATAGAGACAAATCAGTAACGCGATTGTACAGCAGTTTGAACCATGTTACTTTGAATTACTGTAGTTTGAATTACGGTGTTTCCAGATGTGTTGAGTCTCACAATGGGAAGCTTGAAAAAACTCACATACATTGTAACATTATGCATAAATATGACAGCAGTGTTGGGAACTTCAGGTACAGAAGCTGCAAATCCAGACCAAGGTTTAGTTTCTACCAACCAGTTGAGCATAAACAGTACTTGAGTCAGAGAGACTCAACTGCTTGGTAGAAACAAAATCCTGGTCCGGATTTGTAGCTTCTGGACCTGAAATGCCCAACACTGTATGACAGCTGTGACAATATTATATCATTTATTTATTATTTGGGCTATTCATATTATAATCACATTAATTGAAATAGGCTCTAACTGTAATAACGTGTAACACAATTCACATGGGTCGATTATCCCATCAAGCACTTACAAGCAAACAAACAAGCATTTAAAAAGTTAACTGTATACTCCCTTCATCAACGCACACATGCCCACCGCACTTAACGTGAAAGAGAAGATGCAGCCGTGCAAGAAATATAATTAACTCATCAAGCAAGAGAGCAGGATCATGCTCTCAATGTGTCACTTATATTGTGAACCTAATTGAAATCCACAGAAATCCTTTCACAAATGCCTTGTTCCTTTACGTGGACCAGTCCACTGTGTGCTTGGGGTCCTTGCCTTTCAGGGCCTCATGCATGGGCCACGTGAGTGGAGCAGCCCGAGGGTTAAAGCAGCAGTGAAAATTAACCACACAGAGGAACTCCTGTAGTTGACAGTGAGCGGGAGTGAGAAGGTTGTGATGGCGTCCACCTTTTACGGGAGTGGAAACGCACTATCTTTGGTGACTGAGGAAGTCAGTAGGGTTCAGCCCAAACTAGCATTTGGCTGCATGCTGGCTGAGCCTCTGAAAAAGAGTTTGGGGGTGGGACAGGTGCTAGGGCTTACAGGTGCTGGCGACGAGGATGTTCATGAGGCACTAGAAAGTCTGTGTGGCATTCTTAAGGCCGAACGGCATGCACAGAAACTCAAAGAGGTCAAATGGGCTGATTAATGCCGTCTTGGGCATATCCAGTGGGTGGTCTGGTCACTGTTGAACTAATACCATTATATACTATTTGTGGCATCTGTGGTGATCTTCCATAACGCAAACTGCACTTCCATCTGAGTGAACCAAGCGAGATCGACGACTTCCAGAAAAAAGCTTGAGAGAAACTGCATTAGCAGACATGTTCGTGGATAGTTGTCACTTGATGCGTCCAGCAGACAAACAGTGTGGAAACTGCAGGAAAGAAGAGACAAACGATTTCTACACAAAACACGTATGTGGTTTATTTTTTCGTGCACCAGTGTGACCTCAGCATAATGGCACTGCCTACAAAACAAAACAAATATGGGACCACTGTACCCCATAAACTCAGAATTTTAATAGCACTGTGTCTACATAACACAGAACAGTGTCTGATAACATTGCTTGAACATACACCAAACCACGAAATGTATGCAATGGTGTACATGCATGCGCTTTGGGTGTCTTAAAAAGCACTATAAAAATGTAAAATTCATTCATTCATTCATCTTTCCCTGCTGTCAGAGGAGCTTTATAAACCCGAACTGTGCAAACTGGTGGCAGTCCCTGAGGTACACAGACCAGGGAGTGGTCAGGTCTCTTTAGGTGAGAACGTCTATTATTGATCTGGTCACTCTGATCATCCTCACCAGGATCCACGATCACTTGCTTGCCTATCAGTTTTACACCTAAGAAGTCTAACATCGACCGCATCCTGCTACTGAGGGTCTCAATCTCATGGTTGATTGAGCTGCCTTGTAGGATATCCTGAGACTTTGTGGGACCCCCCCCCCCCCCCCCAAGTTCCCGGATGTCATAGCTGGACATTTCACTAGTATTGTGAAGAGTAGAAGCAGAATCCCCCCCCCTTAGGCAGCCCCCAAGGCTATTAGTTTGTGCAGGAAACAAGAGGATTGACTTCAATGACCAAACTGGGACTGGTGAGACCAACAGTATGTGAATACAAAGAGTAACGAGGGGTAACAAGCAACGGGGACACATCAAGGAGGAGACAGGAGGGTCAAGGAGGAGACAGGAGGGTCAAGGAGGAGACAGGAGGGTCACGTGGACGAGACAGGCAGGACATTACAGACAGAACCAGTTTTCATCTGAGAGACCAAAAAGCCACTTCATTTGTATTCTCGGATATATGCTACGATTGAAACAATATTTTAAAAACGAACAAAAAAATAAATGAGATAATAAAGCATCACTAGGGATCATCGCTTCACTTCCCATTAAATCTGTATGAATGCTGGTACCTTTAGCAGACTTCTGTCCCCGGTTCACCCTCAGCTCCTACTGCTGATCGTGCAAACTGTCAGCTCCGGCTAAACCCCATGACTGTGTAGGATACATTCTCTCCTCTGCAATGTGGACTTGAAGAGATCAGTCTGTGACACACAGCCTTCCCTGCGGTGCGCCCCCCCCCCCCAGCCCCACATTAGGGTAAGATCTGGAATAACAACCAGGAACAAGGACATGATCGTTTTGGTTTTTTGGCGACGCAGCCCTAACCTTTTCCCTAGATGGAGGTAGCCTGCGTATTTTCCTTTGTCTGTTTCTTCGCTGATTGAAGCCTATGATTCTCCAAGCAGGGATTTTTTTTATTATTTTCGTTGTGTTCCATGTATTGCTTTGTGTACCATTTCCAGCTGAAGGAACAATAACCACACTGTTGAACTGGACAAATCTGCGGTCAGACAGATGTCCTATAATATGCTATCCGCTGTCACGTAACGCCAATGCTAACCAAAAACTCTCGGTTTCACGGTGTGATGTGACATTTATTTGCACAGCGAATGCTTACAGGAATATACTCGGATGTGGTTCTGCAGATGTGCATTCACTTAAACATTTAGAGATCAGACCCGGGCAGCAAATGAACTGTTCCTCTCTGGAGATCTGAAAGATGAAATGTTTTGGTCACAAATTCCTTCGTAAACAGGTCAGACAAGGTAGTCCTCGCGTTACCGCTCTGTAGAATAGGTTTGGGGAAGGCAAAAGTTCCAGGCCTGATTTTAGAAATGGACTTTCCTTATACTTTATACTTGGACACAAAGAGTGTTGATTGACTATCCAGATAACCTGAAGAGATTATGATGAGAAGGTGAGGAAGACGTCTCCAGTGTAGCCTCTGGGGAGCTGGGAGGATCAGATCTCTGTTGACAGACAAAGTAGCATCTGGAATGAGGAGAAAGGGTTCGCTGGTGGAGATCCTGGCAGACCACAGGGTCTCTCTGTCCACAGCCTGATGCTTAGGCAGCCCTGTGAGAATCTGATAACATCATAAAAGTCAAAGCATGGAAGGAGCAGCTTCAGCTGCCGGCTGTGGCTAGGGGTGAACAATAGATGCCCCCCTCCCCCCGTCATCCCCCCCGGCAACGCTTGACTCACTCACAAAGGGAAAGTCCCAAATGACTCCCTCACCCACCTGCATCCAGGGCACCACCCCTGCAGGTGTGACTGAGGAGAGAGAGTAAAGGCACCACTGCTGGGGACGTTGGCCCCTTCTCACCCAAACTTCATCTCTAAATCCACACCAGCACTCACATCTACACCCCCAGCCCCCCCCTCCCTACCCCCACCCAGTGAGGCTACAGTTAAGCTACACAAAAGTGGACTGAAGCCAGTGCTTTATGTCACTGACCGTGGGTTTAAGTTTCATTCTCTGTTGGGGACTTTCCTGGAGTTTTGTGCCCCCCCCCGCACAGCATGCACCTTCAAGGTCAAGGATCTGGCTGTTATGTCTCCACTGGGCACCTGGGCACCTGAGCTCCTGGGGCTTTCATACTCTATTGTTCCATTTGAAGTTCTCGCATCCAGTCACACTGGCTCAGGAGCAGAGAAGGTTATTAACTGCCATCTGCCACCCCCCCCCCACCCTTGTATCCTTAAGATCAAAACAAGCAGAAATGTGGAGTTTTCCCCCCATGTCATGTAGTCATGCCTCCATAAGGACATTTATTCTGTAAACCACAGAGTCGACCACATGACAGGACATGGCTGACCATCTGGTAACAATGTCACATTAATTATATTTCATGAGGTGATTCGGAAAGTGGAAATGTAGCGGTAAAATCCCCACCCTTGGATGTGAATGGTTGCTGCTCCCTAATCAGATTCGTATGTTTTTATCCAGGTGTTTAATCTGAATCACTGCGGTACAATATGCAGCTGCTGAATGGAATTGTCAGCTTCACTGCCCGATGCCGGTCAGAGTTCTCTTTGGAGTTGTTGTATCACCCAGCTTCGTTAGACTTGAACTTGTGTGATTTACGCCAAACCCTATTTGGGAGCCGGCCCACGTATGCATGTCACATACACGCAGGATGTATTTGTGTGATGCAACTGGCTTCTTGAGTAACCAAAAGGAGGCGCTACGTGTATTTTTGTCCCCTAGCAACACACCACGTGCAGGTACTACAGGCTACATGTGGCCCACCGATGGCCCCAATGGCAGGGTGCATTCTACTACTAGCCTCTTAAAACTCCCCAGTGCTAAAGGCAGACGACACGCTCACAAGCTTTTTACTGTCTATTTTTGACCCATAATTGATCGTAAGTGGTTCTTGCAAGGCAGTTGCTGGCGATGTACTTTTTGTTGTGGCCGGAGGTCTTTCTTGGATGTGGGGAGCAGACTCAGGAGCAATACTGACAGGCCAGGAGATCAGTCCCAACAAGCACCTGAAGCAAGACAGCCCTCATGTCACTAAATGGCAGTGTTGGGGCACCAGCCTTCAGAGAAGCATGGACGGGTGAGGGCTCTCATGTGATTGGGTGGGGGTGGCTGTCAGCATATATGGGGGGACAGAAAGGTGGTGAAGTTGTGGCTCTACTTCTACAACTGTGGCAAAATGTGGGAAATTTCCCTGACACAAAAGGGACTTTCCCATGCTGCTACCACGCGAAGCTGCTTTCCTTACAACTTTGACAGACAGTCCATCAGAAAACACTGTTGTCTTTTGTAATTTGGAGCTAAGAGACTGGTCTTTTGACCCATTATTAAAAGCTATTAGTACTCATCCTCTGACCTGACTTATGGGTGGTCTTATAGGTACCGCGCACACCGTTGAGATTTTTCCCGCGAAACACTCCTTTCACGCTAACAATCAGTGCGGCGTCACCCGCATGCCACGATAAATCTCTGCAGCCACACGATGGCGCTAACGAGGATTTTTCTTTCTACGCGGTCTCTTCAGTTGTTTCCTAGAATAGCTACTATAAAGTAAGAGATAAATAGTTCCAATATTTTAAAAATTGATTTAAAAAAAATCGCAAACGACGAAGGCTTGATCTAAATTAAAATTAAATTATGTGGTATTTTCAGCATGACATATTTCTGAAATCTTTTCAGAATGACGTGACTGGAAATGATTATCCGTTTCCTTGCATCTTCCTTTAAATCATATTTTACAGTAAAAGAATAACGTGTACCACGTCTACGTCACCCACACAGCACCATACATAAACATCGAACCATTCGCAAAACCATTCGCTGTCACCGGCTCATGTGAGAATAAACCACGGTGAAACTTTTACATACATGAAAAACGCATCATGATATTATAACTATAATATTTCTATATTGTTACGTAATCCTTATGCTACTAATAATGAAGACTTTCTTCGTCTCGGCCATTTTATTAATTTCAATTATAAAATGCATTTAAAATGCTTAACCGGGTACCTGTAAATCAAAGCGTAAATCCATGTATCTATATAGAAGCTACACAATTCGCCAGCTATATTACTGGATTTTAAGATGCCACTAGTTTCAGGGTAATGTAGTGGTGCAGGCGCGCGAGTGCGGACTCGCTGAAATTAGCTGCTGACTCATATCAATTTTGTAGTGAGCGCTCAGAATAAAAATAACTCGCTTGCTTTCAAATGCATACCACTTTTGAAATTAGGCATCTCCCCAATTTAAGCACGATTTTACTCGTCGTTTTACTGACGATTTTCCTCAGAAAAAAAAGAAGAAAAATGCGAGACTAAATGAAATACCTCGCATGTCCCGGCACAATGATCGGCAATGACACCACAAGCGAATGCAATCGGAATCAAAAGCGCTAGCTGTTTGATCACTAAACATAATTTCATTTTATAACCGCAGATACCTCGGGAATCTAGAGTACATATTTTAAATATCACACTTTTTGTGCCTGTAGAATTATATTGCGTCTGTAATGAGACAATGCTTAAAAATGCTGGAATACACAGCAGTGCCGGTCGGCAGGGGTAGTATAGCCGGGCAGTAAGGGGTTAAATAACGTTGGTCCAGGAGAAAATATCTCTCCTGCCTATAAAAAAAGTTGTGTTTTTTGGAGAACAAAGAAATCACGGAGTATAAATACGCAGCAACACATCTCTTAGACACTCCCTGACTGTGAGGCAAGTTGAGCGCAGCCTCCATCCCATCACGCCGGGAGGTGAAATCTGCAGGTCCGGCTCAAAGCGAAGGATGATGCTGACTCCTAGGCTGCTGTCCAGCGCATTAGCCTTGCTACTTTCCCTCTGTGCTCATTCCCTTCCCGTACCCGAAGGGAAAGCATCCAACAGGTACAAAGCTGCAGCGGTGAGTGACTTAAGATGATTTTTTTTAATCTAAAGCACTTTTAAACTTTTAAACTTTAAATTCTGTGACTATATGGAGTGTAGTCTGACTCCGAACTTTTTGCATTTGATTTGCATTGAATCGCTTCACTATATATGGCATCTGCTGGATATTCCGTTATTATTTATTTCAGCGTTTCGCTGGCTAAGCCAGAATAAACAATGTATATGCACACGTACACCCCTAACCACCATGCTGTCCCATGCGGTATATAGGAGAGTGTCGACCGATAATGATCGCAGCGAGTAGCGGTTAAAGTATCTGCTGCCAGTTACTTGCAGCTGTATCACGGGTTCTGTCAGGTTGTGTCTGTGCTAAAAATAGCGTTTATTTTCATAAACAGCACAGCGCAATATCACTTAAGGTAAGAAACTTGCCTGGAAATACCGAACCGTTAAGATATTAAAAAGAAAAAACACGGCCGTGTTCCTATTCATTCAAAATAAATGCCCCTGTTGATAAGTGAAAATCTTTAAGTAGTTTTCAAGTATAAAAAGGAACACGAACGACTCAGGCGCTTTTTGACGTTTGACGCACCGGCAATTTGTGGGGTTCAGAGACCGAATCCCTAGCGCACTAATCTTGTCATTCCTGCGGCTCAGATCTTTGTATTTCTCGACCCATGCTATCGCCTCTTCTGTCCTTTACCTTAGACTTACGTTTAAATAAACCCCATCAAAGACAGCAGACTGAGGCATTCACATTCTTATTATTTTGTTATTTTTTTGCATGTTTTTTTTTTTTTGCTCTCGAATACTCCCTGGAAAACATTTCTTTGATTACATATAAGGTGCAGCCTGTTGTTCAGTAATAGGCTTAAGCTTAAGTGGGCGGTATGGTATGCAGTCACAGTCGCAAACAGTGCCCTGCGGTGTGAGGTCTCGGGGGCCATTATGAAGTTTTGCAGGTTAACTATCTGTAGTAAATGTTTTTCGATATGTGTTGAACTTCATCTGCTTATTATTATTTTTATACTTTTCCCCTCATTTAAATGCGTCCTTCCAGGAGTGATCCGATAAAATCGTCATACCACTCAGCTCTTTGCTCTTTCTCAGTTATTATAGCTATTCATCGCCTCACAAAGGATGTTAACATCCCCTTTTTTGGGGGGGGGGGAGGGAGGGGGTGCTCCGGCAGCACGCGACACGCAGAATTAGCAGCACCAGACAGATTTACAAGTTTCCAGCGGTTTCAGCTTATAGAGACTCGACCCAAAGCACAAAGAAAAGGAGGCGAGCATGTGGATCTGTTTCTGATCTACCGTGAAAAGGAAACGATAAACGCGTGTCCCCTGTACACAGTGAAACAGCACCAGGGTTTCCCGACAAAAAAAATATCTAAATGGTGGCAAATGACATGTACGGGAAGCGACTGCTGGCATATAAACACAAAAAGTCTTAATTCCCCTCTTCCTCGCCCGTATGCAGGAGACCAAAGTCCGGCAATGGAGCGGTGCAGTCAATTTGTTCCCCGTCGCTGATAAAAGAGAAAGACGAAAGATTATGCAGGCAGGGGCAAGTTATCTGGCATCTGCTGATAGTTAACAAACCTCACTGTTTGCTGACGCAGGGGTATTTGAAAGCGGCAGGATTGCCGGGGACACAGAGTAACAGGGTCTCATTTCGTTGGTTCTTATATCCCTATGATAATTCCTGAATACCATTTTCTACTCACGTACGTCAACCCATAATACAATTGCAGAATAGTTCCAGTTTCGGTTTTTATTTACTTAGATCTGCCCCACATAGGGTTTGAGAAATTGAGAATGACCCACAAATGCATGGCTGACATGTTTCTGCCTGCTGTTAAGCAGACGCGCAACTGATTTATATGTTTCAAAAATAAAAACGATCTCTGTGATTTAAAGTGGTTGGGGTGGCCCATATATATCAAAGTCTTTGGTAACCAGTGTAATTAATTACGAGGATGAGCAGAGGCAAGTAACAGTGAACGCGATCTGAAATATTGGTCTAATTATTGGAAGGCGTGTTGCGTGATTCTGTATTTAAGTAAAAAAAAATACCGACATATAAAATATTATGACTCTCCCTCAATGGCATGTGACAATATAAATTGTTTTGGGTGGAAGTAAAGGCAAGGATGTATTTCGGAATGAGACTGAGGCGATGATGCTGCAGTTACACCGAATATCACTGCGTTTCTTTGGATAAGAATCGATATGACTAAGTTTAGGTTTCATGAATGACCGTGTGGCTACACGAAGGAATCCAGCCAGTGGAGGGTTGTTTAGGCGAACAGCATTTCAGAAACACGGAGCTGATCAGGTACTCAGAAACAAGCAGCTACCTGCACTCGTAATTGTAGCTTAGCTTAGCTTCGAGCCCTTTAATGGAACTTGCGGCAAAATCAGGAGTATGTAACATTCTTGTACAGTTTTTTTCCTTTGATTTGTTTGTTCTTAGAAGTTTTTGAGTTAATTATCTCTTTTTCAGGTACGTCAGTGTCATGGGCAGTTCTAGACTTTATTTAGGCTTATTTAGACTTCAGACCTTATCAAGGTTTCAACCCCAGTGTTTTTGTCTGAACCCTCCAACCATTTAGCAATTTGTCTCATATTTTCATATAGGTTTTGCACCTTCTGATCTGCACCCCCCCTCCCTGCCCCCCAGCAATTTCAGGCCTAATCATGAGGATTGGTACAGGGGAAGTGGTCAAGAGTGTAACTTTGGTTTGAACATGGGGGGGGTTTGAGGTCTCCACATGTTTAGTGTGAGACATGATAATTGGGGGGGGGGTATTAGCCCCCCCATCTCCCTGTAATTTATGAAAGTGGGGTCTCGTATTTCATCAGGGAGCCACGGGTCGAGTCCTAGAATCACACCGGTCACTATACTAAACATTAGGGCATCTTACTGTGGGAAAATTTAACCCCATTTACTGTCACTGACACTTTTGCACAGTGGAGAAATTACTCTGGATAAATTAGCACTTTGTTACATAGCACTTAAGTCCCTCAAAGCGTGTATGGATCCCATGCAGGGGGGCCGACGTGCGGAGGACAGGGAGGACACGTCCCCACCAGTTATATGGGCACCTTGAACTATTCCCCCCACTTCTGAGGGAAAATAATAAGCAAGTAGCATATTTAAATATGCTCGGATATCTACATTATTGAACCGATCAAACTACTGTATGTTGACAATCACAAACTACTCACAACATGTGACTGCTGCAGAAGGAATGTACTCACACACACGTGCATCCCTGTGCAAACCTGTACTTACGCATACAGATTCCCACTCTCTTCCTTTCACTTCTTTTGTAGGTAGCCTTATGATGCTCTTCCATTGGCATACAGGAATCGATCCGTACCTGAGCCACACTGAGGGAGGCTGGTTACAGTGCAGTTCCAGCTCACTTTGGTTTTCCACTGCAGAAGGGTCGGTTCGGTCAAGGCATTTCCGTGTTTGGAGACCGACAGTGATGCAATACATCTATGAATGTGTCCTCCCAACATTACAGTACACTGGTGCTCCGTAAATTTAATCACACTGTACACACTGTAGAGACGGCTATCTGTTGTTTAGGCTGTTGTCCAATAGGCTGTTCATGGGTAATTGGCAATTCTATACCAGACAACAATGTAACAGTGTATGTACAGTATATTGGGCAGTGTCAATCAAGATGTTTAGTCTATTAAATCATTAGCCCAAATTGTGCCAAATGCCTTATAAAGCATGGCTTTTGCTCACTGTTTTGTACCCACCCCCCCCCCACCACCACTTCAAAAATCCCTCGTGCAGTTATGCTGGTCATCCAAGGTAACATGGGTATTAGTAATGTAAAATACTTGATAGGTGAAGACATCCAATGTGATTGATAACATGGCATATGTACCAAGAGGAGGCTGATAGCCTTAAATAGAGTGTCCCCTTTTGGCTGTCCGATTAGACACTCACAAGTGCAGACAATTTCTAGTGCGTAACATTCCCCGTGGTGACAGTGAACAATGATGTGCAGGGTTAGAGTAGATCTGTCAGTTGACCCGGAAATCTACAGCACATGTACATTTTCAATTACCTTGGAATTGGAAACATACGTGAGAAGGATGTGAGTCAGGAATTACATCAGATATACTCGAGCCATGCTCTGCATTATCAGTGCAGAGATGTTTAGACTCATATGGGCAGCGTTATCTCCTGGAAGTCTATCACTGGCACGGACACCAAGGCATTGTACAATGCTGGAGCATTCATGGTTTTAGGAATAAGGCTTGGAAAGGACATCAGTCTATTGGTTCATTTCCTCCGCCGGTCAACTGCAATGGAGACCCAAGGTACTGGGTGTGTCAAAGTTCGCAGTGATATGATCATTCAGGATCTTGCTTCTCATCAGCACCGCCATCTGTCAAGGTGCTTGCAGGTTTACTGCGGCAACCTTTGGTAGAAATGTACTGCTAGCAGGAGATAAATCCACATCGTGATGCATCCTTGGCGCTAACTAATCCAAACAAAGGCCGATGGGGGTTACCCTGTTTTTTTAAATCTCAGTCAGACTCTCGGCTGTGATTCTCAGCTCTCTTGTATGTTCATAAGCGGGAATGCTCTTTTTGGGTTGGGTTGTCATTGAACATTTTCATACTTTGCTTATGATGTGAAATCTGCCATTAAACAGATAATAAACTAAAATGATTTACACCCATCATTTTACTAGAGATTAAGATTTTTTTTGTATTACTAAAACCCAGATACAATAATACTGCGATTCAGATGCAGTAAAACTGCCCTCTTTTCTATGTGTTTTGACTTCACCCCTAATCCCTCATTTGTGGATCTTGGCAAGGTCATTATTGGCCTCACAAGGTCACGTGGAGGGCAGGTTTGTGTACTTTTGGATTTGACTTATGACCTCTCCAGAGGACCAGCATTCCAGTATCTCCTCCTTTACAAACTAGAATGGAACTCCAGCTATTCAAAATGTTTACTTGATATATTTACAGAACAATAGATTCTTAAAATCTATGTATTACAGCATGTAATATATGCCTGTGGAGAATATATGTAATTTAAAAGTAAATGAAGTATTGAAATTATGTTACAATGGAAAGGATACTTGAGGGACGCACAAGTGGATGTTGTAACCGCTTCCACCACTGACCAAGGGCTGCGGTCAGACGATCTCCAACGGGGAAATTGTTCACTCACATTGTCAGCTTCACTTGTCTAACTGCAGACGAGTCCCGGCGGATCTAGATGACTGTTGACAAGAGCGAAAAAGGCCTCTTGCTTTTCAAACACCTTTTTCTGGGGTCCTATTTCTCCTTGCCCCCCCACAGTGGTGAACATTCAGCGCCAGGGCCAAAGTTTAATCCCCTGCATTTGGCTTTTGCGAGCATTTGAACTCTCAGCTATAAATTCTGCGACGACCTGCCTTCTGTTCCTAATTTGCTTTGTTGTTTGAAAAACCGTCATGCCTCAGACCGCTCTGACTCCAAGCCAGAATCAAAGTCACTGTTGTTTCAAAGTAACGGCTAACTGTTTCATTCTGGAGATCCCTTAGCAGCCCCTAGATGAGTGTCAGTGTTACTGCACGTGATTTAGATCATCAAAGGGTGAGGTAAGGTAACATTTGAGGTTAGTAGAAGGCTTATGGTCTGAATGTAGGTCAATGTTTAGACATGGGGATTTCACTGTGGTTGAGACTGAATTGTTGGAGGTTTTGTAATCATTTTTAATCGATGATCAGTCTACACCTGGAGCCCTTGGATGTTTTGTGTGGTACTTTAAGAGTCCATGCCAGTCAATCCTATGATCTTAAGTGCTAGCTACTCTTACTAGTTTGCGTACATACAAACCTCAGCCCCATCAGCTCCTGGTTCTTGTTCGTGCCAGAAGTAATCTGATCTGATATTTCAAGTGTGAAGTATTAGCTCTCACTCCAGCTCAAGATTGTCTGGATTGATAATATACCCCCATGAAGTGAAATTATCCACCCCACAGGAGCACATAAACACACATTTAAGCAGCACAACTCAAAGTTTTCTTGAGGTGCAAAGGATTTACATGGCAATTTCCAGGCTGCAATCCCTCTCGGTGCTGGGGAGGGGGGGTCACATCCCAACAGTTGCCTCTATGTTGTGTCGGATTAGATACTGTGAATGTTATATGTTCAGCTTGAAAGCAAAGTGGATTAGCTCAAAAGACGTCCGTATGTCTGTGGTCTCCTTGTGAAAATTGGAGGCCCCATATCCCAGAGAAGCATCCATGGCGACACACGTGAGGAGTGCTACTCGGCCTCAGCGGCACTCCCGGCGTCTTGCTCAGATGACAGGGGGCTCATAGAGTGCTCATCTCTCGATGAATCAACACAGAGGGTCACAGGGTCTATATTTACCAAGATACACCCAGACAACTGCTTTTATGGCTATTGTTTACCGCACGTTGTCACATCTTGGCAGATGGTGTCTTTCTACAAACACAGACTTGTAGACCACAGGAGAGCTCAACCAGAATCTGTGTGTGGGGGGGGGGCACATGCAGGAATGTCACGGAGTTTATGTCCATCCCACAGAAGTGTCACTTCTTAATTAAAGAGTAGGTAGAGAGGTTATGAAAACTACACTGTTCATTCAAGGTCTATATCAGCACGAATGTCACATGAATGTAGTTTAGAGGGAAAAACAAAAAAACCTCCATAATATACTGGATACAAACAAAACCTCTTTTGAACTTCAGCTGGTTTTTCCATGTGGTTATTGGTAGATTTTACTATAGTAAACTTTTTCGACCAGTGTTTAAATGACCTGTTCTGCTCAGATTCTTACTCTGTGTTTGTTCTGTTGTAAAGGACAGATAGGGGTTGACGTGCCCAAAAACATCTGCGTTTGCGTAAATATTCCATACCCAAGTACAAAAATATGCTGCTATGTTGGGTTTGTTTGTTGCTTCTTAAAGAGAGTTAAAATATGGATACGCAACACAACAAAAAACAGAGTCTTGTACCGTACAGCTGGCCTTTGATTTCAAAAATATGTGAAAATATGTGACGTCCCTCCTCCATTATGTCTCAGCTCTGCCCCATTCAATATAAACCCAAGCGCTCATGAAGGTAACTGACTCTGATGACAAGTGTGAGATTATCAGGTCATCAGCCATTAAAGAGGCAGGAAATTAATGCAGAAGATGAAGGTTAACATGTGTCTGCCTCTCAATAGACGCAATCTGTAATGTTCTCTGTGGTTTTTCATTATAGTTTCCCAGTATTAACTTTAAAGACATAAAAATTGCATCTTAAATTGCTTAGTATATGTGTATATATAGTCATACTGGTATACTGGTTTTCCTGAGCACGTATTTTGCACCCTTGTCCTTTTTAGAGTTTTTTTTTACACGCCATCCAGTTCTTTTGGAATATAAACCATGATTTATATTCTAACCTGCATCAATATCACTGCATCGGGCTTGTGGCACCCGGTCCAGTCAGACCCCATAGTAACTCCCCATAGTAACTCCCCATAGTAACTCCCCACAGTAACTCCCCATAGTAACTCCCCATAGTAACTCCCCATGATTTCTTCCCGCTCCTCAGGGATGGCTGGAGAAGCCCCATCTGTACCCGGACAAAAAGCGGGGACGTCCCGTCCATGCTCAGGACACAGTGAAGGAGGCCTTCGACATGAAGGGGGTCCCCTCCGGAAATGACTCTGAGCTGGGGAGGCGGCCCCGCTGCGGGGTGCCGGACTACACTGCGCGCGAGGTCCTTGAGGCGGTGGAGAAGGCGAGGGCCCACGGGAGGGGGCAGCGGCGACGGCAGCGGCGGTTTGTGCTCTTCGGGGGACGCTGGGACAAGACCAACCTCACCTACAAGTAAGGCCTGCCCTCAATGTTCAGGTCTGGTCATTGTTATCCTTAGCAGGCATGTAAAGTGTGTTCCTTTGATTTGGAGCATCCATGAGCTTTTACATTACTCATAAATTTATGGGGGGGGGGGGGCGACACTCCGAGGCTCACCCCCCCACATGGGGTTTGTCTTTGAGCCCCAGAGCGTCCGTCCGCTGACTGTCATAACGTCTTCCAAGTCATGCATCCACGGTAAATCTGACACGGGCCCCTGAAAGCCAAACAAAGGAAACACCCCGGGGGTTGGGGGGGGGGGAGGTATCTCTCCCTTAAACCTGCTTTTACGGCTTTGTGCGGGAGAGGAAGGCCTGGGGGGCTGGTGTCCTTTCTGCTCCGGTTTGTAATGAAGGTTCTTCTCTGGGCCCCTGCTGTCTCTAATAAGACCACGTCGGTGTCAGCGGGGGGGGCTCTGTCCGGGCATGCCATGCCGGGGGGTGGGGGGGGTTCAGACAGTGATAGGGTTACCCGGCCCCTTCAAGCTACCTGCCCGGGCTCGCGGGGGGGGAGGGGCCCCTGACCTGGAACAAGGACAAAGGGCAGAAATACAGGGGTCCGACGACCCAGGACCGGCCACGACCGGGGCAGGTGAGATTACTGAAGGGGTGCAGAAGGGACCACTACTACTAATAATAGTAATAGATCATAATAATATAATAATTATTATATTAATACATTTTTCTGTATAAAAAATACATTAGAAATGATAGAAAAAAACAAGCAAAGAATTTACCTTGGAATTAATGGGTTTGCCTGTTCAGTAAGAAGAGCTCGCATGTTGAGTGTGCCCTGAAAGGAGACCCTGTCTGTACACCCCCAAACGGCATCAGGCTTGTTAAACGCTAACATGCTGGCCTGGCAATAAAGCCCCTTTTTGTTTTACCCCCTGTGTCACTCATGCTGCAAGTTCAGCACACGTTACACCATTTCAATCACCTGTGACGGCAGGTATTAGCGGAGTCCTGACAGGGCTTAATCAGAGACAGCTGTCTTACTTTGAATAGCCAACCCCCAGCCTGTGCTGCAAAGTTAGCGGCCCCTCTGCTGGTTAGCTGGGGGAGGGCTGGGATTATTATCATGCGGTGCTCAGAGTCTCATACTGATAAGCAAGTTGGTGAATGAAAGCAAGGGATTATGGGCCGGCACAGACTTGTTCGGGTGATTGGTGGACGTTTGCGTATCTGTGTCCATGGGGACTCGGACCTTTTGGGAACGTGGGATTTTCTGTAAGGAGTCTTAACAACCTTTCAGTGCTGCCAAACCCCCCCCCCCGCAGACTGAATCACCTTTTGTGTCAAAGTCTTCACAGATGAAGCACAACTTCCAACTGTATGTGTATGCATCACCCCCCAGGATCGTCCGCTTTCCCTGGCAGATGAGTGAGGACAAGGTGCGGCGTGTCCTGCAGGAGGCGCTGCGCGTCTGGAGCGACGTCACCCCTCTCAACTTCAAAGAGGTCCACGGGGGCCGGGCTGACATCATAATCGACTTCACAAGGTCAGAGGGACCGATGCCATGTGGGAGGCCACCAATTACACACCTCTGAACCTGTGCATTACACACAACAGAAAGCACCTATCAGGCATCTATGAACCAGCAAGTCGCACACCTGCAAAACAGCCACTTAGGCAGAGCCCACCCGACAGGGGCCGATGCAGACACGGCCAATCGTGAGCGAAGTAAACGAGGGACTTCATGCTGATTACGAACGTGTAAACTATCCCCTGACCACAAGTTATCATTATTGCCATTAAACAGGCTGTTTACTGAGCTCCAGTCCAACTCTCAGACAAGTCTGTTTACGTTACTGTGAAGAGAAAATCACATGACTCTTAGCAAGCCTTCGTTGTTTACATGCTATTTTTCTTTACAAATTAAAACGTGCAGACTTATTTCAGTTGAGGTGGCTTGACGAACAGCATCTGTTGAAGTTCATCAGAAATATAAATGACAGAGAAATACTTTCTCCTCACAAAGACTATAATTTCTGGCATATTGGAATTTGCCTGTTTTTTCACGAGGGCGGCTGAGCTCAGCAGATGTCTCTAAGCTCATTTGAATGCCTCTCGTTTGATGCGAATGGATTTCTTTCGCAAATCGCATATGACGGACTACGACACTGTGCTGTGTAATTACAAGTGCGCCGGTATCAGTCAGCACCTAGAAAGTGTACGTTCAGGCGATAGGGAAGCCTCAATTTAAACAGGCAACGACAGCAGCTGTTTAAGGATTTAAGAGGGATTAAAAAACATGGGAGGCGGGAACTTTAGCTGCTGGTTCTGCACAGAAGGGACACTGTTATCTTTAGGGCTGGGTGAGGAACATACCACCGCAACTCCAAACCGGCAAAATGCAGAAAGAGTAACAGCTCCGGGCCCACAGAGCAGGTCAGACTGCTCATCGCTGTGAAACACTGTGGAATTCTCTGTAATTATAAATCACTGTCCGTCAGAAATGCAGCAGAGTAGATTACTGGACAGACAAAGGGGCACAGTATTGATCCCCCCCCCCCATTTCTAAAGGCATTTCTGTCTGTTTCTGATTACTTCGCTCCTTAGAGGGAGGAAAACGACAGGAAAGAGCAATGAAATGAAGGTGTTAACTGAAGGACCTCAGCTACTCCTTTGTTTTCATTTTCCCGCCAGTCAAGCAGACCACCGGGGTTGTGAACCGGGAAGCTGGCAAACCCAGAAAGGGGGGGGGGGGGGGTCTAGCCAGCCATGCTTTGTACTTTTAATGAACCACTTTTCAGTTCATTACCTCCCTTATCGAACCCCTCAGATCCCATCACCTCCACCCCCCTGGGCCTTATTCCCTCGTTCCGGCCCCCCCCCCCCCCCCCCCCACAGTCATTGGCATGTTTCCTGCCACCGCACCGGCGGTACCGGTTCCTTGCCGGTGGACGGCAGCTTCGCACAGGGAGCCTGGTGGATTTCTTCATCTGGGCCAGACGACGGCATCACCAAGCCTGTACAAGCATCTGTCTTTAATACATATTAAATATATATATATATATATATATATATATATATTATGTGTTAAAATAACACAATTGCCACACATCTCTTCACTTTCATTAGATTTCAGCCTAATTCTGCACTTTTATACAAATATATACTAGTCGATAATGATAATGAAGATTATTTGTGTAAGAACTTAGGAATTCTTTGGTTTTCATGTAACCCCTCTTGTTCTTCTATGAGTAAAGGCTGGGGTCAGAGCATGAGGTCAGTGATTTTCACTGTGGCCCTGGAGCAGAGCCACTCTCCCCCTTCGCCTGCCTTCGCCGTTAGGTAACTCGGTTGGCATGATTTAAAGGCTCTAGAGACTGCAAGCCAAAATTCAATATACTCACTGCCCAAAAGTAAAACTTCTATTCTATTGAGGTGCTTCCCCAAGCGTTTACCTGTAAATATATTTCACTGGAGCCATTTGGATGAAGCATCTTATCATAGGGTCGTACGTCAGTGGGAGTGCAGCAGGGGCACGGATGCCCTGGCAGATCCAGGGGGACCCGCACTTCACAGAGGCCCTTAATTATGTAAAATTATGCAAGTATATAAAGTAAGGGGGCTGGAGGGGGCAGAATTTTTAGCACCCCCCCTGTACATCAGACCTCTTACAGGGATTTACACTAACTTTCAGGGCAGTGTCTTTAACCACTATGCCCCCTAATGTCCAATATGTGCATATGCATGTTTGTGTACTGAACCACACGCCCTAATACCATTACTCTCTCTTACTGACAACACGCACTTCATTTCATCCACAAAGTGAGAGAAAAACAGAAGCAGACAGAGGAAGAAGATTTTTTATTTTTTACCCTTTGTGGTTGATTGACAGGTACTGGCATGGAGACAGCCTGCCCTTCGATGGGCCGGGGGGCATCCTGGCCCACGCCTTCTTTCCCAGGACCCACCGCGAGGGCGACATACACTTCGACTATGACGAGAGCTGGACTGTAGGCAACAGCATGGGTGAGAAGGAGACTGAGGTTGTGTCTGAGTGTGTGTGCCGTGTGAGGATCCATGTGTCACCTTATGTGCCTCCCTTACACCCTGTATTTCCCTGTACCCCCCTCCCCTCAGGAACGGACCTGCTCCAGGTGGCCGCCCACGAGTTCGGCCACGTTTTGGGCCTGCAGCACTCGCTGGAGCCCGGTTCCGTCATGTCACCCTTCTACAGCTTCTCTTACCCCCTGGAGCTAAGCGACGATGACAGACGAGGCATCCAGTACCTGTATGGCCCCCGGAAACCATCCACCCCTCCGCCAGTCATCCCGGAGACCAATGAGATCCATAACATTGTGAGCATGGCCCCGCCCCCTTGCCCACACACTTAGACTTCTGTTTATTTAACCATTAGGCTGCCATAGACCGAGTCACATGACCTGACTAGCGCAAGTCCCAAGTAGTGGGAGGGGTTAACTATGATGCTCATTGCTTTACACTAATACACTTTCTCTCTCTATATATATAGATGAGATTTCCTGGCTATACACACAACAGCACAAAAAAGCGAAGTGTGTAAACTGAGGTTCCTTAATTAAAGGGTCTTCCCCACTTCCCCTCACAGCCAGATGCCTGCAGGACGGACTTCGACGCCGTGTCCATGATCCGCGGCGAGCTGTTCTTCTTCAAGTCCCGCTACGTGTGGCGCATACGTGACGGGCGCTTGCAGGCGGGGTACCCTGCACTAGCCTCCCGCCACTGGAACGGCATCCCCGAAAGTATCGACGCTGCCTTCGAAGACAAGGCGGGGAACATCTGGTTCTTTCGAGGTGCCACCATACCCTTAGACAGCAATATGAAATATCTTGTCCGTGCAGTGATTTATTATTTTACAGACAATGAATGATTAATCTTGGACATCAATTAGATATTTATCTGTTATAGCTTAGTCAATTATTTACCAGTTCAAAGTTTTCAATCGAGTTTTTATTTGAAGTTGTGAATTGCTACTTTGATTCCTTACTACTAAGAAATGTTGCTTGCAAGTTTACTTGGGAGCTATTTTGGCTAATTAGTTAATAGGTATGTCAGTTTTGTTCATGTTTTAATCCAAGCACCATTTAAATGCCTGGAATTGAACTCGGCATTGATTAGATGACTCAGTTATAACCGACCACCCTTGAGGAAGGAAATATAATCAATGCAGAAATCAAATTTGATTTAACGTACCATATTTATTTTAGTAAATATTTGTTTATGTAAACAAATACAAGAGAAAACTAGGATTATTTCCTGCACTTAGTGGACACATTGTGTTTTAAAAGAAAGCAGTTAATTAATACTCTCAGAACTAACTGCCATCTGTGGACCCCCCCATCCCCACAGGTCACAGCTATTGGGTGTATGACGGCGAGCGGCGGATAAAGGGACCGGACCCGGTGAGCAGCCTGGGCCTCCCCGTCTCCGACATCCAGGCTGCTCTCATGGGGGGTCGAGGCAAGGAGCAGAAGACCTACTTCTTCAAGGACGGCAGCTACTGGCAATTTGACCCGCTGGGGAACCGGGTGGAGGATGCCCAGCCACGCAGCCTGCAGGACTGGTGGGGCGTGCCCAGGAACATCGACGCTGCCTTCCAGGATCGATACGGTAACCGCTTGGTAACTCTCCTCTATGCTGCTTGCTCGTTCATGGAAGCCAAAATGTCACACGCTCAAAATCTTGACTCTCAAATACTAGAACAATAACAGTGGCCTCAAATGGTAGGATTCAATGGTCTTTGAACACAAAAGGTCATCCACTATCCAGAGTGTTCTGCAAATTTACTCAAGTCATCGAGTTCTTTTTTCTTTTGGCTGGAATGTCGAGCTGTTTCCGTTTTGCTTCTCCTTCATGTCACCGGAGGCAGCTACCAGCCAAAGCAGTCATTCATCTCCCAGATTCTTGCCAATGCTCTGGTTCTCCATGACACTCATTCGCTGATTCACTGGTGTACTTTAGATATCTGGAAAGTGTTCCATGATTCCAGCGCTTGCCACAGGGGGGGAGCTAAACAAAGGCTCCGGCTTCCTGCGGTAAAGTGTGCGATCGCTGGTCACTTCACGGTCCCACTGTGAAGCCGCCGTGAAGCCCACGGTCTGAACGGCCGCCCTGAGCCTGGTTTTCGTTTCCCCATTTCCTGACAGGGTACGCTCACTTCCTCAGCGGAAAACAGTACTGGAAGGTGGACCCGAAGGAGGGCGGAGTTTTGGAGGGATACCCCCGCAGCATCGGCATGGACTTCTTCGACTGTGCCTCGTCCACTTACTGATGGCATGGGCATGGCGGGGGCCAAACCCATGAAGCCCGGACACAGCACAGATACCGCCGCCTTGGAAGCCTGGTCGCTATACACTACGAGGGATCTTTAACCCCTTCTACTCACGCCAGGACGAAGACTCAGCGTCTTACTGGGAAACATATTTATAACTGGCGAAAATTAAAGGCAGACCAGTGCCACCTCACATCAGAGGTGCTGGAGTGTCCAGTAAATGTGACGAAAGCCATGAAAATGGCATTTTCAGAACAGGGGAGCGTGGGGGAGTTACAAATGTTGTATATATGGAAAGTGTATGAATAATGTATGTTTTGAGGCTGGTCAAACTTCGGGCTGTTTTTTTGAAATATTTAAACCTTTTAGGTCCCGTTTGAGCCAAGCATTATAAATATTTTGTGGCAGTGAACATAGTGCTTCTGGTCAAAGCTTCGATACCAGGTATATAAAATGACCCAGGAACGTTAGTCGAAACAGATTTTATCTTTCAGGCAACAAATAAATATGACTACATTCTGAACTCCTCAGGGGAATTTGGATCCGGGTTCGGGTGCCTCTGTGCTGGTGTGCTGTTTCACCGCCAACTCCCCGACCACTACCAGAGCAGATCAGGTGCTAACATGCCTGTTTGATGCATAAATCATTTCTCGCTCCTAATTTTGACAAATTAAAATAGCAATCTGGTAAGTGTGAATCTTGCAGTACCAGTGTCTCGCATCCTGTTCGCTCTGTCTGTTGATTATACAGAACAACGGCTTGACAATTAAAAAAGCTGAACTATCTCAAACACACACTCCAGTGACAATAGCAGAGCAGGTAACTGCTAATTTATCTTTGACTTTGTACATCCCTTCTCATTTACTGTCAAATTTATTTTAAACTACACTTTTTTTTCTCATAAAGTAACAGCCTGAAACATCACAAAAACGGTTCCATACACTTTGAAAGAATATTTCTTTAAAACTTCAGCATCAAATTACTAATTAGTACACCTTTTAAATCAATTCATATACTTTTGTTGAAGCATTAATTTTAAATTTGGGATTTCAACCCGAAGTGCCCATTGATTCCGGGATAGGCTCCGGACCCCCCGCGACCCAGTAGGATAAGCGGTTTGGAAAATGGATGGATGGATGGATAGATGGAACCCAGCAACCGCCAGCTCCTTAACCACACAACAGTTTTCAGCTAATCAAACTTACGTGTGTCAGCTGAACTTCTTAAACTAAACTAAAGCAAAACATTATCCGTAGCAGTGGTTCCCAACCTGGTCCTCAGGGATCCCAATAGGGATCCACGGTTTTCCTCCATCTCAACTCAACTCAACATTTTTGCTCCCTACCAGGAGCTCTGGTCCACAGACAAGTTCCTACAGGCAGTAAACAGAACGGACAAATGTGTTAACAAATGTCAGCAAAGCAGGTCAGTGCCTGGATTACAGGAAGGCAACTCCATGAGATACTGATTTTACATCTGTAGCGTAACTGGAAAGAATTAGGCTCCTGAAGTATGACTGTCAATTTATCATAAATCGGGACAAAGCCAGTAGTATTGCGTGTACTAATTCATTTATTCGGATTAATGGCCGGTCTTAAAGTAGAGCTGTGTAACTGATTGATCGATGATGCTGTGAGTCAGTGCAGGCCACTGACATCATACATTCCGTTGATATTCTGTCATAACTGTGATCCTTCGGTGTAAATGACGTAAGTGGAGGGGGGGGGGGGGGGTCCTTGTCTTTTTTGTTCCGTACTGGTAGTTTTTACTCTGGACTTATATCCTTTGTGAAAGACAAGATGTCATGTACAACACTCAGTTACTGTAATCTTACCTGTATTTTTGTTAACCATTCTGGTTTATTATACATTGTTTAACCCAGTTATCATATTTACTATGTAAATAATGCACTACAACATCAATATTTTTGGTACAAATAAAGTTTTTCTTTATACACTGTGCTCCTGTCTTTATTTATATAAATATTTACATTACATGCATCTTTGTTTCAAAGCAGTGTTATCCAAGTGTTTACTAAGTGACCTCCGAGGAAATTAGCCTTGAAGTTAAATTAGAGGAGAGTTGCATTCTT
This sequence comes from Brienomyrus brachyistius, assembly GCF_023856365.1. NCBI lineage: Eukaryota > Metazoa > Chordata > Actinopteri > Osteoglossiformes > Mormyridae > Brienomyrus > Brienomyrus brachyistius. The sequence continues at coordinate 25,278,876 of NC_064539.1, forward strand.
GCCGTGCTCCATTTGAGCTCAGAAGTCCAATATTCCAACTGGAACACCCTCTGAAGTCGGAGGCTAAAACCTGTACCTCAGAATTCAAGATGGCTGCTCCTTTTGTCAACAGAAGTGAAAGCTGTAGCGGTATACAGTATATTAGCACTTTCGTCTTATTTGTGGCTCATTAAATAAGTTGTACACACAGTTGTGTCCATCCGCTATCTATGGACATTTTGTTATGGTGTTTTTATGTGCAAAATACCGCATAATGTATAGTTATCAACAGTTATTGCTAACAATGGCTAATAATGAACCTGACTAGAACTGGGGCCTGTTTCACAAAGCAGGATTTCTGTTGCTTAGCTGGATAACTTGTCCGATTTAAGGCAGTCTAGGCTTAAATGTAAGTGAATGAAGACGAAGTACTGGGGTACCTTAACTCTTGAAGTTGTCTGGCTAAGCGAGAAATCCTGTTGTTTGAAAAAAGGTCCCTGGTATTGCTTAATGGCTTTCTGACTGGAACGCAGTTAACTTGGGTGTGATGTCATTCCCAGCACTGACTTCCGACCTCCAAGGTAAATGGAACACAGCATCAGTCCCCAGAGAAGAGGAGGGGAGCTTCAAAAGAGGGGCAGTGGGGGCAAGCGCTTTACTGCTGGTCCAACTCCAACGTCAAGAAGTATGGGGAGGGGGGTTGGGGGCCTGTCTGGTGAGTGAGGCCCCTCTGAGGAGCCAGGCCTGGTCAACTGGCTGACTGACTGACCTTCATATGACCTCAGTATGGTTCCCTGCCAGAGAACCTTTGTCTTTCTGTCAGGAGGTACTAGGTCAACCCTGCAGACACGGTGAGGCTGGCAGCTTAAATTCCTGTGGGGTCTCGCCCCTCTTTTTACACCCCATGTCTCCCTGTCTCGTCCCTCCACCCCCCGATATCCGTTTACAGCAAATAACATGCACTCAGGTAACAAAGAAGATAAAATCGCTTCAGGGAGGAACCTCTCATATAATGGCTGCTTTAATTGCACTTCTGTGCATTTAATTACACGCATGCAGAATTAGACACGTGGTGATTTGCACACAGCGGCAACATGGTGAACGCCCTCACTCTCATTAGCCCTGAGGCCACCGCTAATGATGGCAGCTTTTTATATCACGGGCAATAAGGGAAAAATGTCTGGTGAATCATTAAACTTGCAAGGGCGAGCAGTACGTCGGTTATTTATCACCCAAAGCACATTTTATTACTTACGATCGTCTCAAACGCTTGCAGCTCGCGTGGATGCCGCCTGACGCACCCCCTGCTGCCACTGCGCACGTCTGGCCCAAGTTGCCGTAGCGATGCAGTGCAAGTTTCAGATGTATGGTTATAAAAGTTAAATGCAGATCAGACAGCTGTAGATCCACAGGGAGCAGTGCGTTATCCCCTCTGACAGGGAGCAGTGCGGTATGCCCTCTGACAGGGAGCAGTGCGTTATCCCCTCTGACAGGGAGCAGTGCGTTATCCCCTCTGACAGGGAGCAGTGCGGTATGCCCTCTGACAGGGAGCAGTGCGGTATGCCCTCTGACAGGGAGCAGTGCGTTATCCCCTCTGACAGGGAGCAGTGCGTTATCCCCTCTGACAGGGAGCAGTGCGTTATCCCCTCTGACAGGGAGCAGTGCGTTATGCCCTCTGAACTGGTCCCAGCTACTGTGTTTTTCTTGTCTTGTCTGTAGTTACTAACTGCAGTTACTGCTGGACCGTCAAAACAAAGTGAAATGTCTAGATAACACTTGGGGGGTGGGGGGGGTATTAGTCAGACATTATTATACAGATATCTGTATACCTGTCCTATCTCCTTCCAGTTACCTACACTAACCTTATATATACAGCATTTATTAATTCACATAGAGGGCTGAGGGACCCATTGCACAGGATCTACATCTAGTACACAGGATGCAGCCATGAGCAGCGGGGGGGGGGGGGGCATGATAACATAGAGGAGTCTTGAGGGATATTTTAAGCACAGCTGCATCTTCCTCACTCGCTTTCCCCACTATCTAAATGAGCTCCGAATGGTTCCAGGATTGCACCCCCCCCCCCCCCCCGGGACGCCTCCCCGCAGGGTTTATAAAAAGCCCATGGAGAACATTTTGAGAAATAGTTCCAGCTGTTGTCAAAACATTAAGTGACCCCCCCTCCCATCCCCCCCCAAAGCAAAAGCAGAGCCACGGTTTTCATGCCACTAACATCCACATCTGAGCTGGTGACGTCCCTGTGGCCTTCAAGGAAGCAGCATGCGGCCAGACAGGGGAACTGCAGCTCATCACTGCAGCTGCCAATACCTCGTATGTCACTGACAGACCGAAACATGGATCTCACAGTTAGAGCTTTTCACCACGCAGATCCGGAACCGGTTCCCTGGGGTAGGGGGAGAGCCCAGACATCGGACAAACTGCGATAAACGGAACCGTGTGGTTCCCAGGCTTCCATCACAGACGAGAAGAGCTGCATGAACGCTACGCATTGGCAACGGAGCCCCAGATGCAAGGAAAACGGGTAAAACACAGGAGATCCGGTGACCCTGATGTGCCTGCAACGTGTGAAAATGCGTCCTGCAACGACACCCTGCCTCTTGCTGGGACTTCCAGAGGCAGGTTCCAGGGTCCCTGTGACGCGGCAGCCGAAAGGAAAATCTGAGCAAATCCAGGCATTTTAAATAAACTTTAATAAAAAAAGGCATTACTCAGTAAACCAGACCACAGCAGCTATACAAAAAGGAAACTACCAACTGACAGCCTCCACGCAGGGGTGAGGCGGGACGGCAGTCAGGCTTTGAGGAAGGCGACAGAAAAGGGGCAGGGCGGGGGGCAGAGCCTGGTCAGCACGGCCAGGGGGGGGGGTCGTCTGCCTCGAGCAGGAACAGGCGAGGCCTTCAGCAGAGACTGGGGCGATATCTCTGGTGCAGTTTGACGGGCGGCCCCTAGCAAGCGCCTGGAGGCCCCTAGCAAGCGCCTGGAGGCCCCTAGCAAGCGCCTGGAGGCCCCTAGCAAGCGCCTGGAGGCCCCTAGCAAGCGCCTGGAGGCCCTTGGGGGCCACCTCCGGCACCCCTTAGCAGTCTTTATATACAGTATCACACTTCGGTTTTCTTCTTTTTTACCAGGCTGGGGCCGTGTTCGCAAGACGTCTCATGCGTCTGAAACAAAGAACACAGACACGTCTGAGGCAGCAGAGAACAGCCCGGCGTTGCAGAGACCAGAGGTCTAGAGGCCAGCGACGCAGCCGATTATACGCATGCCTCACGAAGCAGTCAATGCGGCTAAACATGGACCGTTTCAGATCCGCGTACAGATCAATACTTAAATCGCTTGAGGGATGTATTTAGGTACTGCGGGGGCTCTGAGCGGGGGTGAAGGGGAAGCAGAACCTACCTAGTGTTCCTATCCTGGTCTCGGATTTTCTTCTCCATCTCGGCGTCCGTCAGCGTCTCCAGCAGGGGGCACCACTGGTCGGCGTCTCCTGTATTGCGGATGGCGATCTCCACGGTGGGCAGGGGGTTCTCACTGCAGGAAAATTACACCGTAGCTCAGAAAGACAGCGGGCATGAGGTTGGGAGGGACGCCAACGGCGAAGGATGAAAGCGACGCCGGGGCGAGTTGATATTTCACTTCCTCTCACGTTAATCTCGTTCTACCTCGATCGCTTCAGGGCTCGCTTTCCAAGAGAGGTATCCATCGGCCCCAGACCGCAGCAGACGTTAACGGCAGGAAGCGCGTCGCTACGCTACACGCGTTTCAGCACGTCTGAAAACGGGACTTTTCTCACAGCGCACCATCGATGGGTTCGTTCCGAGTGCGGCGTCTACCGAACAATCCACAAACAAAAAGAATCTGGCCCCAGAGGTGATTCCAAAATTACCCCTTTCATGGTCTGACAAGCTGAAGTTGTCATATTCCTGGGGAGGGGGTTGGTTTTATGGATAATTTGAGGGTATTATACTTCAGAACAGCCTTGCAGCTGTAAGGGCAATCAGGGATATGGAAAGGCTGTGAATGAAGCCACTATTACATATGGTTCCTTTTAGCCAAGGTATGGCTTTAATCTCGTTCACAGCTTAAAAATAAGAAATAAACAAAAGCACAACATACATCTGAGCTCGGTGTTTACCTGGGGTGTCAGCTGCATTCAACAAAGTGCTTTATTGACAAAAATATCTGTTCCACTGATACAAATGCTTAAATAGTCAGGCTAATTTAATAAAGCTAAATATTATATATATAAAAACTTAGAACATAAAACAGAGTGAGAACGGAAGGACTAAAGCTTTGTGAGGGATTCGAAAAAACAAGAGTATTGACCTATTAAAGCAGACAAGCAAGGGAGGGAAAAAAAAACAAACCACATCTGGTCATCAGATTCCCTCTCAACCATCAAGAAATGCCTCAAGACTCATCTGTTCTTCTTGGAACACTTTGGGTCCTGCAGACCCCTTACCAGGTCTATTGTGTTCCTTAAAAGCGCTTATTGCTGCACATTGCCCGTTGATTTCAACAGTTGTGTTTTCAAGCTCTTGCTATGTTCGGAAGGCTCCAGTTACTAGGCGAGTCGACTGCTCGACAGCTGAATGTTTGTAATGTACAATCTGCTCAGGACACAATCGGATGCTAAGTAAGTACGTTTTCACTGATCAGGGAGAAGCAGCAAGTCATAGAGGGAGAGTATCGGGCAGTCCAGGCGGATTGACCTGGTGAACTAGGACAGCATTGGAGGGGGCGTTACACGGACATGTCTGAGGAAGTATGGAACAGTCCAGCACTTCAGTGACCTGAGGGCGAAACAGCTGCTGACAGAGTGAAGGACAAAGGCAGGTCAGGCAGGAATCACCAAGCCAATCAGGAGAATCGTAAACTGGCAGAATAGCGGGATTCGTTTCCTTTGCAAAAACAAGGAATTATGTGGAAGCGCTTCACACGTGAAACTGGGGGGGGGGAGGGGGGGGGGCTGATAAATGTGTCTGAGAGTGGTCCTAAATGTGGCCAGTAAACAGGATGCAGTCCAGAGACCCACTTTGTGAGTCATGGGTTTCTGCCTGAGTGGCCACCCCCCCCACCCCAACTCCAAACAGGGCCAAGACTCTATTGATTTGGGCTTTACAAAAAAAGAAGGGGGGGGGGGTTTGATAGTAAACTGAAACATTATTGTGAAGTCAGTTTTATGAGTGTGTGAAAGAAAATGATTAAGACTTCAATGCAAGCATAAAAGCTATCAAGCCCGGCTCTTGGGAACTCAACACCAAAAAGTGTTGGGATGCAGTGAATGCTCCTTTCCAGTAGGGGGCGGGGGTACCTGAAGGCGTATGTCCTCTGGTGCCAGCTGAGCTGGCCGCGGATGCTGTAGGCGATGGTGGTGACGAACTCGCCGCCCAGGCCCAACTCGGAGCACAGCTTAAGGGCAAACGTCTCTGGCGAGTTATCCTTCTCAGACATGTCCCACTCGAACTGGTCCACCAGGGAGATGTTCCCCACGTGGATGTTCAGCTGCAGGGAGGGAGACCACAGATGACTTAGGATTCACCGGGAAACCAGGTACGACATCCCAGTTTGAGAAACGCCTTCTAAAGGCACTAATCGCTAACCGACTGCATGCTGCGATTTGCCAAAAACTAAAACACAGCACAATAGCAACTTATTCCAAAAGTACTCCAAGATTCCATGTCCCAAGGTAAGGATTGATTGATTCCTTCCAAAGAAAACAGTTAATGCTCAAGGCAAAGAAAGACAAGCCAACTTCAATGACAGCTCTGGAAAACATCCATCAAAGCACCTCCCAAATGAGTCCATCCATCCATGCATCCATCCATCCCCCCCAACAGCTTTTCCAGTACAACGAGCATGAAGCCTAATCCGGGCTCACTGCAGACTCTCACGTGTAAAACGCAATCTTCCTATACAAGTAGGATACATCACAGAAGCATTTTTACCAGGCAAAAGAAATGCCTGGTTTTTCTCCACTGATTGCATTTAGTTCAAAGCGGGAAAACAGAATTACAATTAGCTGCTTTGATGAGTCGTATTTGAAGTAACTCACAAACTTCCCCCACCACAACTGGTTATGTATTAATCTTCCATGACCACCACCCCAGTACAGAGTCACAGTGAGGCTGGAACCAGGCCCAGGAAGCAGATGGGATGAGGTAGGGGCTGCCCAGGACCGGAACGGACAGTCCAGTCAGAAGGCACACAAGCCATGAACAATTTAGCTAACTGCATGCTTTTGGGTTGTGGGTGGAAAGTAGAGCCCTCTAGGGAGCTGCTCAACATGGGGAGAAGAGGCACAGCGCAGGGCTGGGAACGTGAACTGAAGAGCGCGACCCGTGAAGTCAGCCTGCTTTGTTTTTATAAAATCTGCTTCACAGAAGCACCTTTCCCTCAATGGTGAGAAGGGGGGGTGTGTGTGTGGGGGGGCGGGGGGCACTTAAAGCTGCAGTGCCTAAGATATTGGACTGGATACCTTGATGATGACCCTCTGATCTGTCTGCTCATCTAGGATGCTGTCCGTGGGGTAGGACTCGATCTGCTGGCGAATGGCCGACGCGATGGCGGGGACGAAGGTCAAGGGATTCAGGTCTAGGTCGTCGCACAGGATCTCGGCGAACATCTCCGGGGTCATGAGCTTCTCTGGAGGGGGGCAGACTCAGCGTATCACGACTGGGAGAAGGCGGGGCCACTGTCCTCTAAAACAAACGCAGGTGGGGTCACGACCCCGACCAACCCGCGGCCGTACCATTCATGTTCCACGTGAAGGCGTCCCTCAGCTTCTGTCCATCGATCTCCATGTCCAGGCGGATGGGGACCAAGACCTCCAGCTGGGTGGCGTTCTCGTGGATAACAGCGGGGTCATGGTCATCGAAGCTAGGGTGAGGAGGAAAACAGGAAATCATGTGCAAACACTCAAGACAGATGATTTCGACAGAAAATTTGGAAAGGAGTAAAATGACGAGGAGGGGGACTGAACTGCCACCCCATCGTTATTTACGGAAAATACCGCGTAAGGAATTGGTGAAATTTCCAGTGAAAGTTTCTGAAACACAAATCTGTCATGCCCTGGTTGGCTTTGTTCATTGAGATTTACAATTATGGTAAGATGTCATGAGATTTACTATGGTGAATTTGGGGGGGGGGGGGGGCTGGGGGGATACAGAAGGTGACAGTTGCACCTATGAAAGCCATAGGACCGTGATGTCTTGGCCAGCTGTGAAACGCCAAGGTGTGAAACACCCTGGAGGCAAGGTGAGGAAAGAGCTGTAGCAGAAACTCAAGTGTAACACCCAGATAGCCTTGGTACTCCCCCTCCAAGGCCACAGAGGCCGCGGGGGCCAGGGACATGGCCCCTTGTTATGACTGATAAACAGCAAGAATTCACCATTCCCAGGAAATACAACCGTGTATTGGGTATCCCGGAGTACGAATCTCCAACCAAAAACAACAGCAAAAACAAAATATTTTGCTCAGATTGGGATTAAAATAGGAAAGAAACATGATCGTTACACTTTCAGGAGCCCTAATGATTGCCTGATGTTTGCTGCCAGTCATTAAAAACTACGGAGCCTTTTTTGAAATTGACACCATAGATTCCTGCAGAAAGGTCACGTCCTTATGCAGGTATAAAGCTGAGCCAGTATTCAATCTTACGTTAGACTATGAACAGGGGGCAGTGGCGGACAGGACGGGGGGCGGACAGGTCGTGGGGCGGTGGCGGACGGCGGACGGGGCGGGGGGTGGACAGGACCACAAGAATAACATTTAGGATCACAAGTGGAGATTTTAATGGAGGAGGCTGCAGGTATGCCATTACAGGCGTGTGCCGTAGCAGGCCCAATCAGGCTCGCCATGGCCAGAAACAGGAGGTCTACGAGCTTTCCGAGTAAAAGGTCACCGCCAAGACCGGAGTCCATCAAAAAAAGAGCCGAGTCAGGAAGTGGGGGCTGCTCGTGTTTCCCGTAGGATGCGATGGAAAAAAACAACAGCTGAGAGCAAGAGGGAGGAGCCAGGGGGAAAATAATCATAAAGAAGACGAGCGTCCACCCAGGCAGGGCATGACCTCGCAGAGCTGACAGTGTTTACGGATTACAGAGGCAGGCCTGGATTCTTTCTTAACCACAGGGAAACAGAAAAGATGGGAGAGGATGCAGGCACCGCCAAAAGGCAAACAGGAGGAACTAGACAGGAAAGTTCAGCCCCCAATTTCCAAATTCAGCCAATAGGATGTCAGACCTATTTCAGCCTACAACAAGCCGAGCTAAGAATTCAATACGAAGCACCTGATAATATCGGGCAGCTTAAACAAAACTGAGGCATTTGGTAAAATGAATCTGCAAGGATGCGTCTCAACACAGAGAAAAGTGGAAAGTGCAATGGAAAGAGGGGCAGCGCTGCTGAGGTAGACGTTGCCCTAAGAACACAATGAATGACAGTCCAGACTGACGCCTGCATTTCTCTAACAGACAGGCACCTGTATGGGTTCACTGGCAGATTCAACGCCATGTGCAGGGACAGACAGAGACGGACAAACTCAGCAAGCGGCTTTCTCTCGCTCGCCCGGCCACTGGCGGGACTCACCAGAGAGGGAAGGTACGCTTCTTGTCACGGCCCACGCGATTGCGGTTGATGGTGGTGGAGCAGGGCACAGCATCCAGGTGGTGCGAGCTATTGGGAAGTGTGGGGACCCACTGGCTGTTCCGTTTCGCCTTTTGTTCCCTGCGGACAAAGTGACCCATCAAACACCATCCAAATAAGGGCAGCAGATGTAGCAGCCAATCACAAACCCTCTATTCAATCCCTTACTTACATACAGCAGTCCTTCATGCCCACCAATGATTTAGCACACCAAAACCCATCGAGAGAGTAATGGAAGGAGAGGCTCTAAAATTAAAGCATCAGTCACTAAATGATATATCTGACGGTATCTTACTTTTCCCTTCCATAAGCAAAAGCATGGATATTTCACTACTGATTTTCATTGGTTACCTATTGCCCGTCTACATGACTTACACATCCCCAAGATTCCCAATCACCGCACCACTTTCCGGAGGCTTTGAAAGACACACCTGAGATAGGCTGGGGGCTCTGTGCTGATGGACACGGCTTTGTACTTCTCATCATTTCCCTCGAAGATCTCCTCCACTTCAGATGCCTTCAGCAGAGTCACACTGGTGGCTAGAGTTGTGTAACCATGATCTAACACAGAGGAAACACTGAAGATACTGCCATCCAGGAGATGAGGCTTTATGGTTGTTTGACTGGGTTTGGGAGGAATCATCTGCAGACAGAGAGCTCAATCTCTGCCCCGTGACACCTCAGAAAGGGACAATGACTGGGATGAAAGCTATACTCACCGTGTGACGATGCTACTATTTTCTTTCTTTCCTCCACCGAAGCGAGTCTCCTCCAGAGTGATGGGTACCTTTTGTACAGGGAACCCCTGAACATACGCAGATAATTTCCTACCTGTCCCGAGGGGAGACAGCAGACATCAGCGAAGCTATGAAACCAGCTGGCTGTGTAATATTGAAGTCATAAAATGTTTCCAGTGGGAGCTGGCTGACTTGTTTATGATTATATGTTTTGCCTTAAATTAATCAAGGTTTTGCAAGAAGAAAAAAAACAAACATCTGTCCTACCACAAATACAGCAGCATGATGGGAAAATGGTCACCTTTAACAAATTTTAAACATGTGCTCTTAATGTTTTGTAAAGGACAACCCGTCTATATTTCTCCGTCATGATTAATCGTCCTGACCGTTTTCAATAACACCGAACGTTAACGACCCTGTAATCAAAACCACCGTGACCTCCTCTGGTTACTTTTGAGTTAAACAGTACAGACAAGAGTAGTGCTGGCCTTTCAGCGATGGAGCGGTGTTCGCATTCTTTTCATTGCTTTTAAGATTATGCCATTAACCGTTTCTATAAATAAGTGGGAATTTCACTAAAACACAACTGGACACGTAAATATTACAGACGTCAAACACCCACTAGCTGGGTGAGCTTACGGCTTCGGTTCAATTATTCCTGTTGGCATTATAATAAACAAGACATGTCAATTCAACATACGTCAAAACATGATATAATATGACGTTTAAGCCCCAACAACAACAACAAAAAGAGAGAAACAACGCAGGCCTGTGTCTTACTGACACGTCGGAAGCACGAGCAGCAGACTGGCTACAGTACCCTCTGGAGAGAGTAAGCTAGTTAGTCCAACAGAAGTACTGAAACGGTACTGGTGCGTAAATAGGGACCGAGGTCAACCCAGTACACAGTTCATTCATTCAAAACCAAGCCGTTAACTAACCAGCTAGCTAATCAGCTAGCTGCGAGCCAGATCTCCTGACCTAGAACTGTTTCCGAAGCCCGACTAACCAGCTGCACGCGCTCCTGAGATCAAATGCACGCTTTACGCGGGTACATAGTGCAGTAGCAGGTATACCTCTGATCCAATCATGTAAAAATCCCCATCTTCTTCTAGCTGAAATTTAAGAGGCTTCTGCCCAAAAGTTTTGCTTAGCGCCATCTTGGCTGTGAAAAACGAACCATTGCGCATGCGCCACGTCAACGGCGCACCCTCTACGCATGCAGCTTACAAACAGCGCGCGTGTTGCTTGGCATAGTGTTAAAAGCACGTGTCACAACGTATACAGTCAAGTCTGAAACATCCAGTGTAGCGGAGGAGCGTTTATTTATTTGTGTCACTGACTACAGACAGCGTTGCCATAGGTCGAAATTAGCGGGAGAATATTTTAAACTGGATTTGAGGAAGCACTTCTTGTAGTTAGTGTAGTGCAAGCTAAAACCCTGAGTTCCTTTAAATCAGAGCTAGATCAGATTTTAACTCTGAGCGATTAGTAGAGTTCTCCCCAAACGAGCTTGATGGGCCGAATGGCCTCCTCTCCATTGTAAATTATATTCTTATACATGTCCACTCCTTTGATGGTTGTTTTCAAAGTTTACAATATCAAAAATTCTTAAAATATCATTCTAATGAAAATGGCAATCTGGGCAGTATTGCTTCTGTTCGCAGAATCGTTTCTTCAGTTGCCCCTTTGCATCTATTGGCAGCAGAAACTCTTCTTGCCATGGTATTGGAGCCTAACAGCACCTCTGATGTAGTAGATATATCAAAGCCTTTTTTTCCTATCTTTCAATAAGGGCTCCGCCACAAGAGTCATTAAGAAATCTACCGTCAGTGAAGGGCTTCTTATTGTAGTTGGTGTTAAAGGGTATCTTACTTTAAACAACGCTGCTGTTGCAGCTTGAGATTTCTTCATGACCTCTGCCTTTCCAATCCAGGTTTCAGCTCATGCTCAAAATTCTTGTGACCTGTGGTAAACTCACGTTCCACACTGCATCCTTTCGCAGCTGCAACACTTGCTCCACATACTAGGCACACACACTTGTCTTTGACATTTCTGAATAAATATTTGTCCCCCCCCCACTCTTGATGGAAAAAATATGTTTTCTGTTTTTTCTTTGACGGGCCTGTTTCACTACTCATGATTAGACTTTAAAATAGTTGGGCTTCAATAGGCCTGTTTCAGTAGTTCAAAAGACAAGAAACTTTTTTTGTGGCTGTTGTAAGGCTGTAGAGAAACAATTATCAATCAGTTTGGTGCCAGATTGGAATTAAAATTATATATTAAAACATATCAACCATAATATGTTTGATAATTTTGGTCTCAATGAGAATATAACAGCAATTACGTCATAGGTTAAAAACAGTCCCCACGCTATTGAATGCTACAATTGAAATTTAAGATGCATCTTCATCTTAATGATAAAAATAACATCCACCCATTTCTTGTAACCACCAGTCCTATTCAGGGTCGCGGGGGGCTGAAGCCTATCCTGGAGACTATGGGCACAAGGCAGGGAACGACTCAGGATGGGGGGCCAACCCATCACAGAATAAAAATAACAATTTAATGATAATAGACCATACACCCTATACATTTTAGATTGTAATGAAAAAGTTAATCAAACAGTTGGGACAAAATCCTACTGCCAAGAATTCACTGTAACATTTTTATGTCATATAGCCAGCCATATGTTATCTGGATAAGGCAAAGGGAAATTGGAGTTATTGCCTACTACAATGAAAAAAACCATAGACTTGCACATAGTACACAAGATTAAAGTTTGGATAATGTCCCACACTCAAGATTAATGGCAGAAACATCTGGAAAACCTTTTCATTATCAAATTCCTTCACTGGTTGCCTTTATTTGCGTTTCCTTAAATATACTTTCATTAAAGAGTACAGTAGAAGGATAGAAATACATGTAAATAGGGAAATTGTGCTTTCTTTCCGGAAGAAACTTGGTTTAATGAAAGTATGGACAGAGGCTGGGGACGACTGAGGGCACACGGCCAGGAGTCAGATGGTGGGGGATGGAGGGGGGGGGGCGTAATTGTGAGAAACAGACCTGTTACATGCTCCCTACTCCCCCCCACCCGCGATGGCGCCAAGAGTCTGTGTCAGCTCAAAAGGGTGCTGGAGTTATCATTGGAGTGGAGCCGGGGATGGCTCTGAGCTGAGTAGGGATGCGGGAGCCATGGCAACTGGGCAACGCATCATCCACAACTTGACCCCGAGAATGACGGGGCCAAGAATGATGGGGCTAATGCACCCCTGCCCTCAGTGAGGCCCTTCACTTTGCTAACATAATACGTGCGTGCGGAGCCGCATCAGCATACGCAAAGCAGCCCTAACCTCCTCTGTTTATGTTTCGGGAAGAAGAAATCCTTCTGAAGAAAGTTCTTAATAAAATTTGTTTGTGGTTTGAGAACTATTCTTTGGAAAATTGCAACTACAGCTTTTATTGTTTTTAATAAAATAAATAAATTTTGAAATTCAAAGTCACAGTTACTGTGGGCTATTACAACCTTTTGCAGTTATACAGCAATGCAATGTTTCGGAAACGGAACGAGCCCCCGTTCATCTCGATAGCTATAACTGCGTGTCCTGTGCAGGTTTGTGGGGGTCCAGAGCCTACAGGCACAAGACAGGGAATAACCATATCCCAGGGTGGGGTCCGACACGTCACAGGGCACACACCCCTACGGATAATGTGGCAGGACTGATTCACCTTTCATGTTTATAGGCTGTTAGGGGGAAACCAGTGAACCCCAAGTAATCGTCATTACAACATGGGGCAAAAAGCAAACTCCACACACATAGAGTCTGGGCAGAGACTCGAACCCCATTCCCAGAGGTGTGAAACAACAGCAGTAACCACTGTCCTCCCATGTCACCCGACATGCATCCATCAATCCGTAAATCCATCCAAAAATCCATTTTAAGTAACAATACTTTCACTATACTATGGGTTTCACTGCTCTACTCGCTCTACAGGATTTAAAATTATGCAGTTTGTTTGAAGTGAACACAGGAAAGAGGTTACTTTATAATAACTAACTTATACTTTATAATAGTTTACTAATCATTTTGAAGTACTCTAATTCTAGACTAAAATATGTGCTTCGTTTTGTATTTCTAGTCTTTTTATCATTATTATTTTTTTGGGAGTACAGTGCCATGTCGTAAGATTAAATAATATTACACCAACAACAAATGAATTGCAGAAATAGGGGGTAATAGTAGAAAACCAATTTCGATGCTGCGAGATGCTCAGCAGATGCATTTTGGATCCTATAGCTCCACCAAGTGGTGAGTTTAAAAAACTGCAGCGACTTACTCATATGACCCTAGTCAGTCATATGACATCCAGCCGTGGAGCTTCTAAATCAATTATTCTGTAGTTATACACATTCAGACCTAAAATGTGTGCGAGTATCAAGTGTTAATTATTCACGCTGTATAAAAACAAGTTAATGTTTGTGTTTGGTTGCATGCAGGCGCGCTTTCACATCTCTAACCTCATTCGCTGGACACATACCAAAAAAAAAAGCTGTATTTTTGGATTTCTCAAAGCACATTAAATTAGCACAGGCTTCACAAGGGACAAACACATTTTTTTTTTTTTTTTTTTTGAGATTTAACATATTTCTAAACAAATGTTAACTTAAAATGCCTGGATTAAGATGGGGAAGTATGGTGGGATTGTGAGGGGGCAATTATTACTCGCACAAGCAGGCAGGCGTCCTTGCAGCACACTGTAGGCTTTTATTTAGATGATTCTTCTCTTCAGCTTTATAAACAGCACTTAGGAATGAAAGGGGTAACAACCGAATCCATTATACAAAAGGCTAAACTAACATGGAGAGCAAAAAAGCAGGCGGTATCCCCGAAACGAGTGCACCTACAATGACCATCTTATAAACTTTGTATATATATGTACATATTTTATATATATTAATTTATAATTACATAAGAAAGAAAAATATACAATGTTACACAAAAACCGCTATGTACAAATCAATAAATAAAGCAAGGACACACACAAAAAAAGAAGTTATAAAGAACTTTTTTTGTTTTCTTGTAGAAAAAAAAATACAAAACGAACGCAAAAACAAACAAAAAAAAAAAGACTGTAGTTTGTTAGAAAACTCATTGTTTCTCTTTTTTGAACAGAACAAAAAAATGGCGGCAGACTCTGGCCGGCCTTTTGAGACAGAGGGGGCCTTTGTCCGATTCGGCTGGCAGACAGGCGATGAGCGAGATGCCTCTGGGAGGTGTAGAGGTAAATCAGTACCCATGTTCCACAACAGGTCTTTGGCAAAGGTTTAGGTTTCTTGCCCCCCCATAACCCATACACAAACACACAGTACCTCCGACAGACATACATGCAGTTCCCAACGACACCAATCGCTGGCCAGCCCCAGACTTCCCTCCAAAAAAGCTGATTGGCTCCCTCACCCGAGATTGACATTGGAGAGAGGGAACTTCAGCCAATCAAATAACTACAAAAAAAGCCACATCTGCAGTTAAACACTGAACACATTTCACTCAACAGAAGTCCAGGATGCTGGGTGATCCTTAGTCCTTAATGACAAACCACAATGCTGCCTAGAACTCCACAATGAGGCACCCTGGCTATCGCCACATTATGATGGAACCAGCCATGCAGGGGTTTCCTGTTTCAATTAGGTAATGAGCTGTTTGGCGCCACCTTTAGGCCTGGAGTAAAATTCAACATTGCCTGTGAAACTGTTGGCAACCAACATTATGTGTTCTGTTACATGGTTGAGTGCTGAAGGACAAGACAGTATTATAGTCTCTTGGAAAAGGGGGGGGGATCCAGAATTATTTGATATGTATGTCAGCGGTTACACAG
Organism: Brienomyrus brachyistius; assembly: GCF_023856365.1. Classification (NCBI taxonomy): domain Eukaryota; kingdom Metazoa; phylum Chordata; class Actinopteri; order Osteoglossiformes; family Mormyridae; genus Brienomyrus; species Brienomyrus brachyistius. The sequence goes on from NC_064539.1 coordinate 25,294,130, forward strand.
AGCTCATCCCTCATACACACTAAGATACAGAATTACCTGATTGGTCCCATTGTTTATCACAATGCCATATACCGATATTAAACCCAAATGCAATGTCTGCTTGAGGTAATAACTATCCAACACAAGTTTGATTTACCCACAAACACAGGATTTCAGCCAATTAAATCTAATTCCATACTAATCAATATGACCACTCAACATGAATAAATTTAACAGTGCTGTGATTGAGCATTTGTACATTCTTTATTCATTTCTACTAGCGGGCGTGGATCAGGCTGTGCGCCTGGGTTTGTCTCTTCCTGTTAAACGGGGACACCTTCACTCTCCCCTCGTTCTTCCACCTTCTCACGTGCACAATACCAATCTCTAGCAGAGATGCCGTCTAACATTACAACCCCATAAACCCCCCCCTCCCTCACTTTCTGCCACTTCACTTAGATTCTCTGATTCATTTGGGTTTATTTACTTGTGGAATTAAACAATGAAAGGTGTTGTTTATGTGTGTGTTGGTTTTCATTACATTTCTCTCCCATGGGAGGGGCATCCCGGGGCCCCACCAGGGGCCAATCACAGTGTCCATACAATGAGAAAAAAAAAAAAGCCAGGGGGGGCGGAGTAGACTGTCAGGGGGGCGTGTCCTTCCACCTGCTATAAGAAGAAGTTCCAAGTCTACATGTAGTGAAACCTGACACTTTAAAAACCGCCGTCGTTTGCTTCATGAATCTGCGTTGTTCCATGTCAGTCTTGTGGCTGCTTGAGGAGGGGGGGGGCAGGGTGCTCTCTCTGTCTAAGCCTGCTGCGCTCAGTGGACAGGCTGAGGGTCCATCAGACGGTTTCGGGGATCCCTGACAAACACCTCTGTGGCAACAAGGCCGGGTAAAACCGTCATCATTGGACTCTGCGGGCACCCTGCTGATGAGAGAGTCCGCCAGTCTCTGTGAATCAGCGACACCCCCTGCAGCTCCTGCCTCTTTCCCTCCGCTTGCACCTTCAGCTGGGGCTGTTTGGCTGCTGTGTTTTATGTTCATTTAGCACCAACCAGAGGTGGAATGTTTCTTGATGTTTTTTTGTTTTTTAAAAAAAAAGAATAACCGCAGTTATAACAAGACTAAAGAAGCAAGAAAGTTCCTTATAATGCCCTTCCCAGTATGGCCGAAAAATTCAGTTGTTTTCCACTTCTAAATTAATTTCCCAGAGATCCACAGGGGCCTGCATTGCCCCGAACGTGCAAAGTCAGGAGGGTGAGGGCGTGGCCTATTCAGACTTCAGTCCCCGCCCTCCTTAAGGTAGCAGTCATCGTCAGAAACCTTCCCCCTTCCGCGGGAGTTTTGGAAGGCACCGCGATGCACAGTACGACACTGCCTAACGTCCCACTCTCCGGACTCCGTTCTTCTGCTCCTGGGGGAAAGTGACCCCCAACCTCTCATCCAATGGTAGCCAGTTCCAAGGGGTGCTGCCAGTGGGGGAAGAGACAGTGGCTTCAGGGGTGTGAGCCAGCCTGCTTGTGTGACAGCAGTATTTCAGGGGCGTGAGGTCCCGCCTCCATCTGGCTATTGGTCCGCTTCCTGGACTAAGCGGCAGGTGACTGGCTCCTCCCCGCGTGATTTTGTCTTCTGGCCAAAAGCACCTGGGTGGATCTGAGAGGCTGGGGCCCCCGCAGGGCTGCGGCAGTGTTGGGGGCTGGGGCACGTGGGTCAAAGGCAGGACAGGATGCAGGAGGACTTCCTTCTCAGTGGTGAGGGGGGTGTCGGGTCCTTTAGAAGATGCCTTTCGTGATTTTTAAGCCCTTCTGCTTCATACGCGGCAGGGTGGAGCTGGCCACGTGCTTGGCACGCCCGCCGCGGGCGAAGCCACGCTTCTTCAGCACAAAGTCGTAGTTGGCCGTCGAGTTCATGGCGTAGAAGACGTTGGCGTTGTCTGGGATCTTCAGCTCTGCAGGGGCAGACCAACACACAGGGGGGTGTCAGGTCCGATGCATGTAGAGACAGTATCTGGCATGACAGCTACCTCAGGGGAGGGTCAGCTGGTGATCCTCTGACGGGGGTCCTGTACCTGCACCGCTAAAGCTAAATACCATCCATCCATCCATTTTCCAGACCACTTATCCTACTGGGTCGCGGGGGGTCCGGAGCCTATCCCGGAAGCAATGGGCACGAGGCAGGGAACAACCCAGGATGGGGGGCCAGCCCATCGCAGGGCACACTCACACACCATTCACTCACACATGCACACCTACGGGCAATTTAGCAACTCCAATTAGCCTCAGCATGTTTTTGGACTGTGGGGGGAAACCGGAGTACCTGGAGGAAACCCCACGACGACATGGGGAGAACATGCAAACTCCGCACACATATAACCCAGGCGGAGACTCAAACCTGGATCCCAGAGGTGTGAGGCAACAGTGCTAACCACTGCACCACCATGCCGCCCCCAAAGCTAAATACCTTTCCATATAAATAACGAAAACAATGCATCTCTTTAGATCAAGACCACAGGCCATTAATACCCGAAGAACCAAATAGGTTAGGCACTAACCTAAACAGCACTAATCTTTGGGTTGATGATGACATTATTTGAAAAATTTCACAGCACCCAGCACACACATAACTGCAACCTCGTGTACAGGTGAAAAGTACAGGCAGCAGTGTCACAGCCAGGATAAATGGCCCACCTTTCTCCTCTGAGATCTTCTGCAGCAGTTCATAGTCCTCTGGTCGCTCACGGTCCAGGTTGTGTTTGACCATAGCCTTCCTGATCACTGCTGGGGTCTTATCCTGACTGGTGACCTGGGAGATTGAGAGACACTAAGAGTCACTCCATGGCTGTGCAGACAGGAACAGGAGTTCCTCATACCACACAGGGCACAGACAGCACCGAGGCCTGGCTGTGCAGACAGGAACTGGAGTTCCTCATACCACACAGGGCGCAGACAGCACCGAGGCCTGGCTGTGCAGACAGGAACTGGAGTTCCTCATACCACACAGGGCGCAGACAGCACCGAGGCCTGACTGTGCAGACAGGAACTGGAGTTCCTCATACCACACAGGGCGCAGACAGCACCGAGGCCTGGCTGTGCAGAACCCTAACCTTCTAACCTCTAAGTCTCCATCTGTCTTCATGCCTTCCTCTCTCCCTCCACACCTCTTTTTCTGATCAGCTCTCCATTCCCTGTCTTTTTCTCCTTCCTTGTTTCCCCATCTCTCCATCTCTTCCTTTCCTCTATTTCCTCGTCATCCCTCTGTCTATCCACCCCCTGATCTCTCCCACTCTCCATTCCCTCCCCCCATCACTCCCCCCTCTCCCCCCAACCTCTCTCTCCCCGCACCCGACCCTTGCATACCAGGATGCTCTTGTACATGTTGCCATTGTCCACATCCAGACTGACGCGGATGATGCAGCAGTCGTCTGCCTGCTGGTTGTAGAGGGGCAGTGAGAGCGACGAATAGCTGGACACACCCGATACAGAGCGCTTGTGGGAGCGGGAGGCCGCCACCGGTGTGGACGACACCGAGGACGAAGAGGCGCTGCTGGAGCCCGAGCCGGAGCCGGATCCCAGCCCCGAAGTATCCAGGGATGACAGCAAGGTGGACTCCCAGAACTGTCCAGCAGGGGGCAACAGACAGAAGGACCCACTCTGGTTAGGGTCAAATTCAATAACAATTATAAATAAATAAATTTCTCACTGTCATTGTTAGACACAAATAAAAATTGCAAACATTACAATGAATAGACATTCCAGATAAAAGAGATTTGATCTTTATAGGAAGGTGGAAGACTGAGTGAGGAGGAAACGAGAGATGAAGACAGCAGGATGAATGTGCAGTGAGCCAAACCCAAGCACACAGCCAAACTCTACGCAGGAGTGCACCTATTCACACGGTATCCTTGGTAACACACACCGCGTCCCACAACAGCTGCCATATTTTGCACAACCTCGGCTGTATAATTAGTCATTCAGTGTGTATTGAGGGGGTATCCCTTGGTGTCTGCCAGGGGACCCCGCAAGAGAATTAAAGGTCACAGCTACACTCGCTGCAAACAAATCAAATGACGTCAAATAAATATGACGTCAGTGGTTAAGTCCATATCACACAGACAATAACTGCACTGACCTTACATACGCAGGCGCGCGCACACACACACACACACACACACACACACACACACACACACACACACACACACACACACACACACACACACACACACACACACACACACACAATTCCCATGTTCGTTAACTGCAACAACACAAAGGAAAAGCCCCCGGCTTCAACTTCATGCCAGCAGAATTTACAATGTTGGAAGATCTACTGTCATAGTTTTTTTTAACAGGATTAATGGCAGGACCTGCCTTCAAAACAGCTAGTTATGCTCTATGTACTACGGCCACACACACTGATGTTAGGGCCAAGAAACATGCCAGGCGCCAGCTAAAGACAGGAAATGACTGCGCTGTGGTGTGACACCCAGGAAGTCCCACCCCAAAAGAGGAGGAGTCTAATCGTGAAGGACGGCGTAGGTGAGAGATGGAGCATGAAAAGCAGTGGGGTCAAAATAGTACCGTGGGTGCGAGGTTAGGGATGGCACCTTCCCTCCCCAGTGTAGAACTGGAATGTTTTACTGAAGGCGTGGACGTCTAAGGGGGAAAGGAATCAGAGGTGTAGTCACAAGGTGGCCAACCGGGGGGGGCCGATCACCACAGCAACGGAGGGCACGCCTTGAAGTCCGTGGGTGGGGCTTGCATAGTCAAGCCCTCACGTGGGACACAGCAGAAGATCACTGTGCATGAAAACGCTGTCAAGCTGCGTGTGACGTGACCGCGAGAAACTGGTCAGAAGGCAGCCACTGAGTTGCTAATAATTATCTGTATAAAATGCACATTTAGAAAAATTTGAGGCATCGTGACTCAAACTACTGCTGTGAGCATTTATGGACAAAGCACACATGATCGTTTAGGTCACTCAGCTTAAAAGTAGAGAATCAGGTGCTTTTCACTGGGGAACCAGGAGTTACAGGTTGACATCGAGCCGCTACCCCTGACCTTACCTTCTTCTCGTGGGCGTCCGGCGAGTCGGACGTGAAGCTGACGCTGATCTCCTCCACGTCAGAGCTGCTGGAGCCGGCTGAGGTGACGCTGAGGGAGTCGCCGCCGTCGCCGCCGGTCCCCGAGCCGCCCGTGCCCCCCAGCAGGGGCCCGTAGCGCAGCTGGTCGAAGGACTTGGAATGGGAGCTGGCGACGCTGCTGCAGCTGGCCTCTGTGCTGGCAGGCTGCCGGCTGGGCGGGGGGGGGGGGGGGGCGAGGGGGGGGGAAAGCTTACCCAAAACAGAAACAGGGAAATGGCAACCGCACCCTGCGTGGGGTCTCCCAAAGGCGGGCTTTAAGGACAAGCGCATTTAACCTGGAGGCTGGTCAGATTATAGGAGGGGATGAGATGTTATACCCTAGATCTACATTCATCTCATTTGCTCCAATGGGCAGAAATATAGGCATGTTAGTATAATAATAATAACAACAATAATAATTTGTCAATTATTATTATTATTATTATTGTCGTTATTATTATTATTCATCAGCATATTCATGCACAGTGTGTCATCGTAAATATACTCGTAAAAGTAATAAGAGATGTGTTGCTGATTGACAGTCAAACAGCATGTCCGCTAACCCCGCGGCAGGGTGTGCAGTGACAGACTCACTCGCTCCAGCGTTTGATGATGCCCGTGTTCTTCTTGGCCTTCAGCGTGTTGCTGGCCGACTCTGACAGCGGCTCGATCTCGCAGGACTGGCTGTAGCTGTGTGAAGCGCGGAGGCGGCAGGGTGAACCGGACAAGCTGGCGACCTTAAAGGGCCCTCAGACATCCGACAGCGTCGCCAGGACACTGCGGTTTTGTTTTAGCTTTTCTTATCATTTGAGGAACTTTTTTATTCATTTTTGTTCAGTGGAGGCAGATCATTCATGATGTTTGTGTTTGTGTGTCCGCATGCTTGTCTTTCGTTTCTCTTTGTGTGTTTGTCTGTCATGTTTGTGCAAATGTATGCTGATGCCTATGTACGTTTGTACCTGATTGTGTTTTGTACAAAATGCATTGATGTTTGAGCGCTTTGTGTTTGTGTGTGTGCTTGTGCCTCTGTGTGTGTGTGCTTGTGCCTCTGTGTGTGTGTGCTTGTGCCTCTGTGTGTGTGTGCTTGTGCCTCTGTGTGTGTGTTTGTGCCTCTGTGTGTGAGCTTGTGCCTGTGTTTTGTCCCTGTGAGGTCTCTGTCCCTCCCTCCACGCCAGTCCATCCCCCTGCTCCCTTACCTCTCTGCCTCTGTGAGCTTCTCCACCCCCGTGAACCACTCCCTGAAGTGTACGTCCCGTGTGAAGTTGTAGTTGTTACAGGCCAGCTGTAGCAGCTTAATCTGGGCGATGACCTCAAACTCCTGCAGGGCACAGAGACGGGGGGAGACTTAGCATGACGCTTACCCCCCCCACCGGCCTTTACCTCTCAGAGAGGCAGTATGACACAGACACACTGCCAGCGTCAGAGTGCTGTGACGATTCCAAACAGTGTGGTGACATGGTTACACTTCCACCTCCATCGGCATGGTTACACTTCCACCTCCATCGGCATGGTTACACTTCCACCTCCATCGGTATGGTTACACTTCCACCTCCATCGGTATGGTTACACTTCCACCTCCATCGGCATGGTTACACTTCCACCTCCATCGGCATGGTTATACTTCCACCTCCATCGGCATGGTTATACTTCCACCTCCATCATCATGGTTACACTTCCACCTCCATCGGCATGGTTATACTTCCACCTCCATCATCATGGTTACACTTCCATCTCCACCGGCATGGTTACACTTATGCTTCCAAGATACGACTAACAAAGGTGTTTCCTGCATAATTTTCTGTAACAGTAGCAATCCTCACCTTTCTTCTCTTCTCGAAGTTGATCAGGCCACCCTAGACAGGAAATGGAGAGCGAGGAGTCAGTTTGGTGGGACAATTTGCTTCTGTACGGATTTCTATATGGACAGAGCAGTTCGGGGGGGCGGGTGAGATGGGAGGCAGGGGCACACTTACATCCAGGTAGTCCTTCATGGCCGTGTCCATCATGACTAGGTCTGTAAGGAAGGTCCCCAGGTACGGGATGGTGCCCTGCATCACGCTCTGCAGTACACAGGGGGGGAGGGGTGAGCCTGTCGTAGCAGTGAAGCCAGTTTCTGCATCACAATGTTTCTAACACCCCACAAGCTTTAAAGGGTTAATGCCAAATCGGCAGTGGCGTGATTACTGCCGTACAGGGAGAGTCGTGTAATTACAATGAATTATTCTCAGTTGTTTGCAAACTGCAGCTCAGGTGAGTCACAGCCACTAGTGGGCGCTGCCTCCCTTATGTCGAAATCCCTATCAAAAATTAAAAGGAGAAAATTAAACGCTCTAAGAAAACAACCCCCACACATTATGCCATGTTCACTCGCTCAGCTAGCTTTTTACTATGGAGGGCGTTTTAAATGGGGTTTAATGAATAACGGCCACGCCTGATCTTATGTTGAGACAGCAGGGATCAGTGTGGATGGGTAGCTTGTTACTGCCCGGTGGGCCTGGTCCTGGAACACTCACTGAGCCCATTTACCTCACCATCTACTCAGCAGGCACCAGCCACACGCACATTACACCCACCTGTCGTCTCTCTCTCCACCCTCCCTTTGTCTCATTCTCTAACTCCCTCTCTCTGCTCCCTTCCTTCCTCTTGCAGAAGTATCCTGCTTGTCCATGTTTCTCAGCTGTTGGTTTTGTTCTCTCCCCCCCCCCCCCCCCACCATTCGCCACCCCCCCCCCCCCCCCTTACCAAATCCCTCTGCTGCTGTTGCCTCTTCTGAGCCCGTTTAGGGTTGATCTCCAAGGTGGCAAACTTCGAGGTCCCTTCCTGAAGACAAGTCACAAATCAGTGTAGCCTGGGTATCTGACTCAGTGTGGAGATCAGGGATCACTGTCACCGTGACGATAAGAGAGCATTTTCACAGTGACGATCAGGGATCACTTTCACATTGACAATCAGGGATCACTGTCACCATGACGATGAGAGCATTTTCACAGCGACGATCAGGCATCACTGTCACCGTGACGATAAGAGAGCATTTTCACAGTGACGATCAGGCATCACTGTCACCATGACGATAAGAGAGCATTTTCACAGTGACGATCAGGCATCACTGTCACCGTGACGATAGGAGAGCATTTTCACAGTGACGATCAGGGATCACTTTCACCATGACATTAGTGCTGGGCGGTATACCGGTTCATACCGAAAACAGCTTTTTATTATTGTTATAATATGATTTTTTTCTTATAACGCAATATCGCTTTAAATAGCCTAAACAACATTCGGAAAGTGCCGCAGTTGGAAACTCTTTAAGGGGGGAACTTTTTCACTGCTGCACCACTAAAAATGTACCGAGAAAGATCAGAAACGGAAGATATAGCTGACGTCGAGAGACTGGGGTTGTCAAAAATCGATTCTCAGATACTGATTGATATTAAAAATGTATGTTTGCTTAGATATACCACACACGACACCACTACAGCACAGGCACGCGCACACACACACTCGCGCAGCCCCTCCCCTCCTCTCAATAACCGCTAAACGCAGTTGAAGGCACTTTGCAGGCTGCTTTAGTAAAAAAAAAAAAAAAACTCAAAAGTGGCGTTTGGAAGTATTTTGCAGACGAGCATGGAAAGGCTAAGGATGTCGATAAGCCTCTATGTAAGCAGTGCTACAAAGTTTTGGCGACAAAATCAAGCAGCACGTCAAACTTAGCAAAGCATCTTAAAGACCGACATCCCAGTCTTTATGAGAAATTTCGCGAGGTCAGTAAAGTTCGTGTTCCAGCAACTATGTTAACTTGGCCGGCGCTCACCTTAGCCGTTTATCTATAAGCAGTTAGCCAACAAACATGTTAGCCGTATGTTATCATTAAGGTAGCGGATAGGCGTAATGGCTAACAATAAAACATAGTTAATGTGGGAACAATGCAAAAACTAAAACAAAAATGTGTTCTGTAAAATGTGGTAAAATGTGGTAAACCCGCAGTCATACCGTCGTATACCGTGAAACCGATATAACTTTGAAAAATACTGTGATATAAATTTTTGGTCATACCGGCCAGCTCTACATGACATTCTTCAAAGATCTGCTGTCTCGATATGGAAATGCTCTGACTTGCTGTTGATTCTCTTTCGGCCACTGACAGGGAACCCCAATGCCGATAATGCGCACCCCCTAGGCCTCCATTTCCTCATTCTGCCTTCCCTGCTGTAGCTCTCTATCCCTCCATTTTTCACTGCATGATTTCACCTGATGTAAGACACGTGCAACTCCATGACAACGAACATCTCATCGCCATGGGAACTCAAATTCATGACATTCTCACCTATGTGAATAAAACTGTTTTTCTAATTTGCACTGGCAGCCCGATGGATGGGCATTTAGCTTTTCCCAGTATACACCCCCCCCCCGTCACAACAGCCCCTCCCAGGTAGGCTTTACTAAGGGGAGGTTAGTTCCTCAAAGAATTCAAGCTTTGTTCCTTGAAGGAGCATTTAGGAACAGAGATTGGTCCTTAACAAGTGAATAATTTGGCAAATAATTAGTGACCCCACAAAAACTCCCAACACAAGGGCCAACATTAAGGGCCCCTGTCAGCAGATGAGTCATTAGCTGGGCCGACATGCCAGAGTCACAGCAAATGGCCACACGATCACCCACCGACAGAGAGTGGATGCGTGGCCGACGCCCCCCGACACGAAGGAAACCCCCATAAAACCTCTGCTCATGCACTCTGCTTGCTCTGCTCGCAGCTGCTGCAGGAAATGTGACACCAATGGTCTGTATAAAGCAGGGGGGGGGGGCTTTTTCACCACTGAAACTGCCACCCAGCCTCGATACCACCCCCAAACTGGTTGCCCGGTCCTGCACCTATTTCTCGTACGCACAACATGAAATGCCGGCAGCCACAACATCTGCTTACCTGTAAACTCTAAGTGGGGGGGGGCTACAGTTTTTTAGAAACGTACAGAAATACAGTTACTAGAATAGCTCCCACTTCCGCTAATCTAGGCTGAAAATCTATGATGAATTAACAGCATAACTCGACACAGAAGCTAAAGCGAGATGCACCCAGGCATCTTGTCTCAATTAAAAATGGGCGATCGCTGCTATATCCTGCAGCTTGACCTGCTTTTAGGCGTAAGACTGGTTGGGGGAGGAGTGCATAAGTCATCCTTTGACCTACCTTGATGAGCAGCTCCCGGCTGAGGGAGTGGTTGTTCTCATCCGAGAAGATCTCAGACAGCTCGTGGAATATGCGGAAGTTTTCCCTGTCAGGACAATCGTGGGGGGGGGGGGGGGGGGCGCGATGTTATTCCAATGAATGAACGGTAAGTGGTCAAGTCTACACTTGGGACGCCCCCCCCCCACCTCCACCAGGTTTCCCTCCCACACCTGGACACCTCGTCCCAGGTCCGCTTCAGCCGGTACACGGGGTTGCACTGCAGGGCCGAGAGGATGGCTCGCAGTGAGGAGAAGTTCTTCAGAATGCGGCACTCCTGGAATGCGGGGACATGTGTAGAGAGTCAGACTGTGAACGGCATGACATGGCAGGAAGAGATGAACAACCATGCATGTGATTAAATGTAGCCTGAAATACATCATAGGTTTCTGGATTATCTGCTAGTATTCCAGCCGTGCAACATGACTAATGAGGAAGAATCCAAAATTAGCTCATAGGCGAGAATGAAAATGATTCAAGGTATGTAGGAGTCATGTTTTAGGGCTGTACCTACTGATTATGCTTTTGCTGTGATACGCCTACAGCACCGTGCAAAAGTCTAAGGCAGTCAATGAAAATGACGTTTAAATGATGTTGATTTCGGTATTATGTCTGTCAGACCGAATCAGCTTTGCGGTTTCAAAACCTCTCCAAATGTCACTCCAGTGTTGCAGTAAGTATACAATGTACTCGTGTATTTTTTTGACTGGACCAGTATCACGCCTTGTTTGGATAATCAATACCTCATAGAGATATTTAACTAGAGAAGTTAAATAATTCATTGAACTGGTGGTGAAATTTAAGGAATACATGGAATGGCTGAGGTTTGGTGACTGAAGCGGCGCTCATCTAGCTATCGAACTAGATATCAGTGACTTCTTGGAAAGGAAAAGAAATTCTTGATAGTTTTTATTATTGTTACTGATCATTTGCACATCTTCTAATATTAAATTGTGTTTTTATTCTGAGCAAATAAACACTTACTACCCAGATGAACAGCCGTAACGTTTTCTTTGACTGCCTAAGATGTAGCACTGCACAGTACAGTATCTTTTTAACATATTTATTAAATGGTCAAAAATAGCAGCGCCTCACCCTGGCCACCTCGATCCAGCGCTCCACCACCTTGGCGCGCTGCGCGGGCTTCAGCGTCCGGTCGCCGAGGCAGGTGGCGATGACGCAGTTGGTGACGCAGTTGAACTGGGCCACCGTGGCCCGGATGGTGGGGGCCAGGTGCTCCTTGCCCTTTTTGTCCCGCTGGGACCAGATGCTGCCCAGGCAGTGGTAGGGCACCACCTTCTTAAACAGCTCCTGGGGGGGGGGGGGGGGGCAGGAATCAGAAATCATAAAAGAATTCTGGTGACATGCAATTGTATCATCTCTGTCGTGCAAGTGAGAAACAGCAAATGCGATACATAAATCAGCAGAGGCGATAAATATCCACACATCCGTCCATCCTCCATAACTGCTCATCCAATGGAGGGTTTGGGCATAGCGATCCCTGCAGGTTTATGAATGAGTATTGGTGGAACGCGGTAACGCTGTGGGCATCTCTCACCGCATCCATGAGTGTGAACTGCTCCGCCACCAGCACCGGGTCAAAGGTCAGGAAGTCGGGCCGCTCGTCCTCGAAGCCGTTCTCCTCCAGCATGGCGAAGGGGCAGGCGGCCTGCTCCAGCACTGCACGTGCACGGCCAGAGGGGGGCAGCAGCGAGACACCATGAGTCACCGAGAACAGCCCTGACCCTAAGAGGCAGCACGGTTATTTACCCAGAATTCCTTGGGTCATCCCTCTAATATATATTAAATCACGCTTCCCTTAAGAACTCCTTATGTGGTTTCCCATTAGAGGGAAGTCCCTCCTGATCTGTGGGAAGCCTTACCCTCCGTCTCCGGGGTGCAGACCTGCCGTCTGTGGAACTGGGCCAGCAGGTTGCAGGCGCGCCGCTCCAGGTCAGACCCGGGAAAGTTAAGGTGCAGGTACGCGATGAGGTGCCGCAGGCAGCTGTACTCCGGCGGCTTCCAGAAGTCCTCAGAGTACTGGTCCAGCCAGGCACCCAGGATGGACGAGATGGTGCTGCAAGAAAGGACCCATGATAATAATTACAGTGGCTGCTTATCTTATCCATAATTTTGCTCAGAGGTCCAAATTCCATGAGTGACACGAAGCAAAGGTCCACTGCCCCAGAAAAAATGTCCCTCCGGAGAAGATTTTACCAACCGGGGGGGATGATTCGCTGACTGGAGGGGGGATCAAACGATTGATTACACCGTTTTTAAGATGCGGAATGGAGTTAAGGGTAGGAGGTAGGGGGTAGCCTGGAGGGGACGTCGGTCCATCACACTCACACACACACTTTGCAGTCACTATTTCGCCTAAATTAATTATTTTTGTTTTGAAATAGCAGAGAGAATCCAGAGGACCCAAAGGAAAGCCCCACAGGCAGAGAAGAGCATAACAGACACAGTGAGGCCCAGGTGTCACTTGCTGCCTTAGAACAATAATAATCGACAGAAAAATAAAGCGAGACACAGAAAGAAAGGGGCTGTGACCTTCAGGAATGAGACGAGGGTGACGCAAAGGAAGCAGTGAGTGCACAGAACAGGCAGTGTTCAGCAACAATGCACAGTGCCAGTGGTGGGAGGCTTGTACTAAATGGGGGGTTAAGGGTATGCTATTCACTCTCTCAGGGGGGGCGGGTTTATATAGCAGGCTTCAATGGAGACTCACTTCTTGAGCTCGGTGCGCTCGTCGTGGGTTACTCTGGGCCCCTCTGCCCCGGGAAGGTGCTGCAGTTTGGCGTATCTGGAACCGGAAGGGAATCATTCAGTTACGTAAAGCTTTATAAACTGGGAGTGGCTATATATAGGATTTATAGGTTATATAGGATGGGCAGGGCCGTGTATAAAAGTGTGTCGTTCCGTTAAGAAGGCAAGCGTACCTGTTCAGCAGCAGGTCCAGGACCTGCTTAGTAGTGGCGAAGGAGCGGTAGGTGCAGAGGAAGATGGTGACGTAGGTGGAGTCATTTCCCCGGAAGGCGGACACCATGTACTCCACCAGCCTGTCCAGTGTGCCCGCCTTGATGGTGCGCACCTTGCACGTCTCGTACAGGCTGAGCGCCGACTCAGACTCCACGCCCAGCCAGCGCTGCCCCTTGGTGGCTGTGTGGTGCATCTGCACCTTCCGAAGGGTGATGGTGTAAATGGCACCATCTTCTACCTCCTCTCCAATCTCCTGGGTTGAGTTCTGGGGAAGATGGGGGGGGGGGGGGCAAAAATTACTCCCATTGCCTTACACCCTACACTCGCCTCCCAATCCAGCACAACCACAGCTACTGACGATGGAAGGATGGACACGTCACATGATAACATGGGTTGTCTGTTACTGTGTCAAAATGTTCGTTTCCCTTTAAAAGCCTTTTCAATACGTAAAGAACTTCGATGTTGATCAAACAAGAAACTGAGACCCATTCATACAAAAGTCTGCAATCCAATCCAGTGAGAGGGAGAGGCAGTAAAACATTATTATCAGTTAGTATGTGCACAACGGTAGATTTTGAGACCTTCGTTTGACTCATAAATTCACTGCAAACTTTAGTTTATCCTACAAGTAAATGTGGACTCTGCCGATTGTTCTGGTTTATCATTACTTTTCATTCTATGGTTCTTCTCATATAGGCCACAGTAATCTTGTTGGTTGAGACTGAGTGAGTGATTGACAAGGAGGGAGTAAGATTAGGATCTTACAATCACAATAGAGGGACTCATTCACAACTGTTACCCAGCACGCTGAGAGAGGAACGGGGGTTACAGCACGTGCCATGTTCCACAGGGTTGTACCATCATGGACTGTGAGAAATTCATTTTGGGCGGAGCAGGGGTATACAGGGGGTTGTCCTCCGCCCCTCCGGCACTTGTACCATCTCTCCAGGTTGACCCAGTAGAACACAGATGTCAAGCCAGAGACCTACCAGCTTGTTCCCCTTGGTGAGAGTACTGCTGAACATACTCTGGCCCCAAACTCCCTAAACGGGGTCACTGAAGGTCCATCCATGAAGGACGTGAGCGAGGGGTGGCCAAGAGCTGGAGAAACCCGCATCCGGATCTCGGCCCGTCTTTGGTAAACATGGGACGCGGCGAAACGCAACACACTGCAAATATTTACGGACTCGTGACGCATGTCCCGGTCACTCACGCTACAACCGGACGGCACGCCATGGTGATGGAGCTCCGGCGTAGCTGGGAGGGCAGGAGCACCCACTGTAGAGCGCGGCAGCCAGAGCAGACGGCAGGAGACTCGCGACATGTGACCAGCGCTTTGCTCTCAGCCTTCACAAGCCCCCCCCGACATAAATACCCCTGTTTTATCTCCATCATCCTCCTTTTTGAAGCATATGGCTCCACTTGAAACAGGAAAAAAAACTCCAAGAACTGCAGTTATCCACTTATGCGGGAGATAATTGAATGTTTGGCATCAAAGGGAAAGTACCAGGGCTTTACAATACGCCACTGCTGCTGCTGGATCTTCAGATCAGCTGTAATGGATGGCTGAACATGTCTAGAAATCATCATCCCATTGTGCTTCCCTCATGGCGCCCCCACACCTTGCCCCTCGCCCCGTAAGATTCACAAACCTCGACCGTTAAGGTCAGTATGAGCATATTAGAGTCTAAGGGCTGTTACGAGGGCCGAAGTCAGCTGATAAGCATATTCGCTCACGTTGTCTATGCCGTATTATCAGTCCCATAACACATTAATTACAACATAATTTTTCCTCTAAGACTCTTCCTTACAAGAGTGGAAACGCAAGCAGACCCTGATTTCCAACCACTCCTCTTACAGACCTTCCTCAGTTCCCATTTTGTTGACCCTAATTCTGTGCCACTGCAGCTTCCGCCCGTTTCATTGAAGCCCCTTTCCTCTCACATCCCACATGAAGTCCCTCCCCCGTCCCCCCCACCCCCGCGTCGCTCGCTGGCCTTCACCCGTCACGCCTGGGCCAGATCTCGGAGGCCTCCGCTTGCCTCGGGGAGTTTACGAGCTCTCTGCCCGCATCCATCTTTAAAACGGCGAGACTGCATCAACAAACAAAGAAGAAAAAAAGTTATAAACAGCGCCGGCACCAGAACGAATCTGACCGACGGGCCGAAGATTTTCATGGGGGGGCCGCAGCGGGTGTGCTGGGCATTTTCTATGAAGTGGGCTAAATGTTTCATTTGAAGACAAAGCCACATGTCAGCTGCCCTGAGCACTTTCACTGAAACAGTGTCACAGAACATAAATCAATGCAAATTCAGGGGCTTCCTTCCCTGTTTATCAATATACATCAACTACTCCGTATAGACATTCCAAACAGAAGACAAAAATAATTTATGCCCGTATCTGTGTTGCATGAGTCCATTAACGCGGCCTCAACATAATCTCCGTTCACAGCACTATGTCTACCAACAGCTTTTTTTGAAATCAATTTATGACATCGCTCTTAAAACAGAAGGTGAATGTATAAAAACTACAATCGAAAACCGATTTGGCAAATGACTCTAAAACAGAAGCCGGAGAAAGTGCACTTTCACGTATTAAGACCCTGATTTTAAGTTATTACTCTTCAACAAAACAAAACAGATATTGCAAATTATAGCATTTTCCACCTGTGAGCCATTTGTCAATGTTTTAAAAAACAAGTAGCAATGATTCTTTGCCTTTCCCCTCCATCAATTTCCCGTGAGACGCTAATTGACGTGGTTTGATTTTAGCTGAGGATTCTGGGATTTTCATGACCGAACCTCCCGCATAGTTTACAGTCAGGAAGGGATACTATTGTTTTCTATTTAAAATCTTTAATAAAGGCCTAACTTCAATGCACAACAAAAGTATATTGATGTAACAGGTATTGTGTCACCCTATATCTCATTTTGAGAAGATACTGATGTAATGTAAAAATCTGATATACTGCCCAACCCTAGGTAAGGATAAAAGTTGTTGATTGGGGGGAGGGGGGGGTGAGGGGGGGTGGCAAAGCATTGGATAAGTGGATGATCTCACCCCTAAGAAAGATCAGCAGATTGAATTTTAGGGTGGAGCTTACATAGCATGTGTTGTGATTTGGGTGGTGGAGCATTTGGGTGGATGATAGAACAACCGTCAAGAGCAGGATGATGTTGATTGGGTTGCACTACATCACATCCAAAATAAACTGTAACTAAATAGAACTTGTTATTATCTCCCCAAAGAGCGTGTCAGATAAATTGGCAGTGTCGCTGCGAGTTGTGTCAACAGACACAAAACAGTGCCGACCACTGTGATTAGTGTGCATGCGCTCGTCGTGATGAAGATCCTGAAACGATATATTACCATGCCGACTGTTACCATGCCGACTGATTGCCCTGGGGACCATCGAGGGCTATTCGCCCTATAGACGTCACGGGTAAGCTAAGGCCATATGCACATCGCTAGGTTTTTATTTAAAAAGAAGACATTGGTCTCTGGCTTCTCCTTTCGCTCACACTTCCCCGACGTTTCCGGCCCCCAAAAACAGACTTTTTTTCAACGCCTTCATAGCCGTTTCCTTCTGAAAGCTCCACTTTAGCACTGAAGTGTGGAAGAGTGAAAACAGAGACTGTTGAAAATGCAGACTCTAAAAGCGTGATCATCTAGTTACGGCCTCTCATTGTCTGACAGGCCACCTGATCACCCTACGTAGAAGTAAACAGTATTTTAACATGGCGGACATGGAAGAGCTGCTTTCCAAGGCGCGTTCACTCCTGCTGACCTGTACTCAGCTAAGTAATAGGACTGGGTATTGCCTCGATTCGATTCGATTCACATACTAACAAGTTAATTAAATTAGATTTGATTCCGATTCGGTATGAATCCGATAGAAATATGAATATGACAGAAATATGAATATGATAGAGATAGAGATATTAAATACTATATATCAACTTCCCATATTCAAGAATATTTTTAAAAAGCTCTAAATGGAACTCAAATTTACAAATGCAGAGTCACTGGAAACAAATTGTGAAAATGATTAAAGAAAGGCTAAAAGCTTGTATATAAAAATCTTTTTATTGGAGGAACATAGGGTACGGTTCTTTAAAACCAACCTCTCTTTCAAAGCACAAAAACAATGACCTGAAAAGAATAGCTGGACTTGTTTCAGAAGGAACTTAAATGTGCCAAAACAAATATTTGAATCTTTATGGTATCATTTAGGGCTGGGAATCGGCTTTGACCTCGCGATTCAATTCACAAATGCCCAGTTGGATTCCATTATGAATCTATTCAAACTATGTTCAAGACACATTGATTAATGTGCGATCAAAGCAGATCTGCTGTAATGTCACCCGTGACATTTGAAGAAAAAAAAGAAAAATCTGTTTTCTCTTTGCATCACTTGCTTTCATTTTGTGTTATTTATTTTGTGCTATAAATCTTCAAAGTCACAGGGAAAGGCGTAAATTAACTAGATCAATCTTGGGATTTTGTGAATCGACATTGAATCGTCAAAACCAGCATCGCAATTAATCTTAAAATTGATATATTTTCACACCCCTACTAAATAGCGTAGTGCAAAAAAGAAACAGAAATTCACCAGTCACTGTGTCGATATGCGCATGCCTATGTCCATGATAACAGCTACATCATATATGCTTGTGCTCATTTCAGTGAGTAGGAAACACTTTTGCAAAAGATGTGAAGATGTGACTCTCTGACTCTGATGTGAAATCATTGTTGTTTGAAAACTAGAAGAGCTGACGTAGGTGACGTGATTCCACAGCAAATGGGATTATCGGTAAAAAAAAACACGCATGATTCAGACTAAAAACCCCCATAAGGCCTCAGGATGGGGCGGATATCACCTGCTTTTCAGACAGACCACTTGAACAGAACAGCCAGAATCTGTTACCGAACAGGTAAATCTGCATGGGAAAGAACAACTCAACAATTCAAAGCAACAAGCTAAGACCAGCCAGAAGATCTTTCTTCCGCATCTCTTTCCCCGAATCATTCCCAATATAATCCATCCACTCTGGGACGGCTCCAGCCGGAGATCCCTGAAGGGATGAAATCCAATTAAATTGTTTCTCTCGAATCCTTTATCCTGTTACGCCGAAAACAAACAAAGAGTCATGGGCATTTTGGAAGCCGTGGCAGAATAAAATACCCCCGGAGCATTCCGTCACATAGCCCAGCTAATTGCCACCGTTGGGACACACAGGCCCCCCCACAGACGGACGCTATGGCGATAGCTTGTGGGTGAAGTTCAGTTCCACACTGCCAACTAGACTCAGCCAATTCAGAGGGCACGGATAGCCCAACAAACAATTCTGGCCTTAAGGCATTATGTAGGAATCCTCCATACATCCCATCTCCATCTTCTTTCTCATGATCTACATCACTCTCATCGTATTTCTGATCACTGAGGAGCAGTTCCCTGGGTAGCCCCAGTTCTGAGATCTGATTATGTTCAGTAACGTATCAATAAATGACACTTTAAGATGAATATAAACCATGTAATTAACGTATTATGATTTCGGTTCTGGGACCACGATTAATTTAATCTGGTTTATATAAATAAGAGATGTGAGGCTTTCTTTGATGGATTATAGCATCATCCTCAGATCTGAAGAGTAGCAGTGATCATAAATCCCTCTGTGCTTCTGAAACACAGTCCATCCAAATTGTGTTTCCATTTGATTTAGCTTCATTGCCCCCTTCCACTGACTTCCAGTGACAGAATGGATCTCGCAGTGAGAAAGTCCAGGCTTCGCCCGAATCTCAGGGGACGTGCGTACACAGTCACCCAACATTCCAGTGGCCACGTGACTTCCTTTGTGACGCGGACATGCCCGAGTCGTGAACAATGGTGCGTCGGCGGGCAAAACCCCGTATCTCAGATCTGACCCGTGAAGTGAGTCTGCAGGGAAACGGGCCTTATATTCCAAGGCGGGGGACTTTTCTTCCAGACAATTGTCCTTTTCAGCACCACGCGTTGACCTGAGACAAGTTCTTGGCCATTTTAACGCTCACGCTAACTGGGCATGCTCACTTCGGCCTTAGTGTGGCTTCTCACTTTCCAGAACTGTTCAGGACGACGGGTCCCCTTGAGTCAGGCAGTCTCACATGCGTTTTGCCAGTCTTTGCTGCCACTGCAATCGATGGCTGCTAGCTGACACAATGTTAGCATCACAGCTCACACAGGCAACAGCACAGATTTAGCCTTGACTTCTAAAGCGTGTTTTACTGTTGGACATTGTGTCTGGCAGTTTTAATCATTCGCAGTTAGGGCTATTTGACACATCATTTCAGCATCGTTATCGCGATCTGTGCATGAACAACGATTAAAACAATGATAAAAGTGTGTTTAAGGTCAAGTAATTTAAATTAAAGTGAAAAGTAGTACTTTAGTGAAGCTTCATGGTGTGGAATATTAATATGGACCATGCATGTCACACACATGCAATTTTCGCATCACAAGGACCGTGACAGTCAGCTGGCTTAAGACAATGTCACACTAAACCTATTTTCCTATGTAATAGGGAACAATTAACGATTGTTTCAGGTACAGGAACACACACACACAGAAACACACAGACACACACACTTGTACTCCTGTCTTTGTGGGGACCGTCCATTCATTTCTATGGAAATAGCTTAATCCCAACTATGACAGCCTTAACAAGTAACCAGCCCTAACCTTAACCATATATAACAAAATACAAGACTTTCGGCATTTTTAGTTTTTTGATTGCAGTCCTTTATGAAATTGAGTTTCCCTTGGAAAAATATATTTTTGTCACATTTGATCCCCACAGTTTAATTAACATGCCCCCCCACACACACACACACAGAAACACTTTATCAGCAGCCCAAGCCCCCTAGACCAAACAGACAGCCTCACACAGGTAGGTACTCACACCCAGCTGGCCTGTGTATCTGCCGCATTTATCATTATGACAGGGATTAAGTGGACAAATACCCACAAGCCCCCCCCCCCCCCATTCAGGGCTCTTATACGCTGGACAGCTTTGATTCCAACAAAGTCAGGACGGCCTCATTCCTCGTTAGTCTGGCCCCAACCACACGGCGCAGACCGGGACACCAGCACACCCCTGACTTCCTACTGGGCTGTGGAGCTTCTGCCAAACACGGAGGCCCCACCCCCACCCCCATTCCCATTCCAGTTAACTCAGCAACAGCGCTAGGCTCACTGGCGATGCTGCCCCCGTCCAGTTTCAGACAGTGCGGAGCTCTCCCGCCCAGCAGCAGGGATGCAGGCTGGTTAACAGACAGCTCAACCCAGTTAGGGTTAGGGTTAGCATCCCTACTGTGCTGGTGCTGACGCGGTTGCATGCTGTTCCACAACAGAGCAAGTTTAGCATTAACTCTCTGCACTTTCGCCAGCATTACGAGGTTTGTTTTTGTGGCGGGGAAAGCACAACATATAAACTGACAGAAATTAGTACTTTAAATTAGGAACATGCCTAACGGATGACTCTGGATTCTGGGAAAGTGCTGTGGACAGCAGTCTGGGGGAGGATGCAAATACGGGGGGGGCTGCTAAGTCAAAAAGGACAGAAACCTTAACCTTGCATCAGTCAGAAGGTTCCAAACAGTTCATGCAGACAGATATGATGAACAGACATGATGACAAATGGACATATAATGAACACAACACACTGATCATAGACCTTGGAAGAGACCCAGGCCAAATCTCGAGCCATAAATATCATCAGAATAGTCGCAAAATAATACATCCATCCATCCATCCATCCTCCAAACCGCTTATCCTATTGGGTCGCGGGGGATCCGGAGCCTATCCCGGAAGCAATGGGCACGAGGCAGGGAACAACCCAGGATGGGGGGCCAGCCCATCGCAGGGCACACTCACACACCATTCACTCACACATGCACACCTACGGGCAATTTAGTAACTCCAATTAGCCTCAGCATGTTTTTGGACTGTGGGGGGAAACCGGAGTACCCGGAGGAAACCCCACGACGACATGGGGAGAACATGCAAACTCCGCACACATATAACCCAGGTGGAGATTCGAACCCGGGTCCCAGAGGTGTGAGGCAACAGTGCTAACCACTGCACCACCATGCCGCCCCATCACCAAATATATATCCGTTAAATTCATGGCATATATGTGTAGATGAGGATTCTGAAATTCTTTTCAATATGCTAATCTACCTGGCTAAAATAATGTATATTGTTTGCATTGGTCCAAACCAGAAGTCCCCTTTATCAATGTGTGGCTGATACAAATTTCTTAGTTATTGCCCTTAGAGAAATTAACATATAATTTAAATAAAAAATCAAAAAAACATTTCATCGTATTTGGTTAATAGCTATTCTGCAAGAAACTGTCAAACTGGAGAACCTGAAATTTTAAAATCTAATTAAAAAGTTATTTAAAAAAAAAAAAAAAGCACAGAAAATCCGATCAGTAGTACTTGCCGTTCCATCCTGACACTCCGTGGGTGGAAGTGGATATCTTTGTTGATTCAGTTCCCTCCAACAGACCCACAGACAAACACACGCGCTATGTAGCTTAACTCTCTGCAGCCGCATGGATGCCTGCTTCATGTATATGTCAGTCCCACCCCCCAGAACACATCACCAAACCATATACTCTGGCAGCGCGTCCCTCTGGAGGTAAGAGGTGCCTCTTTCACTTGGGTCCGGTATGATTACAGAGCGCACACGGCCGCAGTGCTGTCGAGGACGGGGACCCGGCAACTATCATCGTGGGACAAAGACCAGCTGCACCAACACTAAAGTCTCTGCAGGGCAACTCAAGTTACAGAACGAGGGAGAAGTCAGGAGGTCGGTGGCAACCACAGAAAACCTCTCTGCTGCTCAGCGTTTACACGATAACGGGGGAAAAAAAAACGCAACGACATTTTGAAGCAAAAGCCCACGCAGCTGTAGATAACGACACGGTAAACGAACACGTCAGAGGGTAATTCGATGTCACGGAAAGGGTGCAGCGAGTCCGGGAGCAGCCGAGCTGTGAAGACACTTACTGCCATCAATGGAAGGGGTCCTCCGGCGAGTGGGAGGGTGCCAGAGGTTAAAAGTCTCACCCCGGGGGGGTTCCACCAGCCCCTCAGGCTGGCGGCAGCGGTATTGAAGTCTTCGGACTGGCAGAGTTCAGGCGCAAGCTCTGTATCTAGCTCCGCCCCTTAACTAACAGATCGATCAGAGGCGGCCAGGTGCAGCCGCTGGCGTGCATGCGAGGGGTGTGCAAAGGTCAAGCACAAGCTACAGACAGCCACATGGACACAACAGTCACGGCCATGGGGGGGGGGGGGGGGGGGGGCTGAGGGAGTGTAAGGCACTGCTACCAAATCTGATGGCAGCAAGAATGAAACGCGATAAACCTTCTGTTGTCAAGTTTCAAAAGGGCCATAAACTCTTTTGTTATTTCGAGGACGATTGCGTCAAGATCTACAGCGCAGAAAGGGAGGGGCGGGGCCTTGCTTCCACCGCTGCAAGGTCTCAGATGCTCGACGAGCGTTTTATGACATTTATTACATCCGAATCACTTTACACACAAACATTCCGGTGCACTACAGACCGTTTCACTTTCGTACAGAGAATGGCTGACTTAAGGAAACAAGGATTCACTCGTCCCGCATGATCAAGCGGCTGTCTGCCTCAGCAACATCTCCATGACAACAATATGCCACCCAGAAGATGCTGCCCCAAAGACCAGACCTCCACCTTTAATGAGTAAACCCCGTTCCCCCCCCCCCTGCCCCCCCCAATTGTTTCTGCAAGCCAGACAAACTCTGCAAAGGAAGGGGCTGCTCCCTCCTACCCGAAACTCTGCCTTTTCCGTTAAACCTAACTGCAAGGTCTGTTGCGAGGCTTGGACCACCTGAGATTCTCATTGGTGACCTCCAGGTGCAGACATCCCATTCTCTGAAAAGGTATCCGAGCAGCATCTTCTGCCTGTGACTCGAGACTGGATTCTGGGAAAGAGTGACCTCATGCCAGGCAGAAAAAAAAAAAAAATCAAAACAAAGATGTTGCAAGCAGAACAGCTGAGAAGCAAGCTTTAAAAACAGCAGTGCGTTGTTGTGGCAGCTGATTAACACTGTTAGGCAATAAAGCCATGAAGTAGGATTGACCTTCGCACGCCTCTGCAGCTCCCTCAAAGTGTCTTACCGGCCTTTTTCATGTAGCTGCTTTTTCTACAACAGCGAAGTTTATCATCATCAAACCCAGCTGTGCGCATAACCCATCACCCGCACTGGAAACAAAGGAGCCGAAGGCAGGCAAATGAGAATGAAAAATGTCTCGGAACCGGGATCCCATGGAGGTAAACAGCAGCGACCTTAACAAAGGAACCAACGTCAACAAACAGTCTAGACCACACCCAAGTGGGCGGAGCTCCCTCTGGGGCCGCGATGTCACTTGGGCCCCCGATTCCGCATCCCTCGCCCAGCCTCTCCTGTCTCTCATGAACCCCATACCCTTTCTCACGTCAACATGTGCTGGACGGCTCTCTCTGGAATCTCAGCTTGTCTCGATTATCACCGTCCCATCGGTTTTGCTGAAAGAAATTTACCGTCATGTGCCAGGAATTGCACCTGAAAAATTTCACGTTAATCAGTCAAAGGTGCAACAGCCGGGTTCCTGGGAGCAGAGCCAGAGCACCGTGCTACGCGCTGCCCCGTAAGTCACTGGGGTTCGGATCAGCCCTCACAGCATAACAAGGCGAGATGCAGGCTGGAACAGTGAATACGCCGCATGCAGGTTTTCATTTACACACGGTGTCAGACCTTCCACATGTACACAAGACCCCAATAGAGGAGGGGGGGGGTCAGCCTTCCATTTTGGGAGTAGCCAATAAAAAAAGACCCTGATCCGGATCTGAAACGCCATCATGGGTCCATGCCATGCAACCTCCATGCATCTGACAAACGCCAGGAGGTACATTCCTGCTTCTGGGCTTCTCATCTTCCCAGAACTTTCTTCTACAAACTCGCCGTCTTAATTTAGTCCGTTCTTTCCCCTG